>NW_024080790.1:2676559-3095065 GCF_003009895.1 Hyaena hyaena
CACAGACTGAAACAAGCTCCAGGCTCTGAGCTGGCAGTCAGCACAGAGCCCGACGCGGGGCTCGAACCCACGAACTGCGAGATCATGACCTAAGCGAAAGTCGGACGCTCAACCGACTAAGCCACCCAGGCGCCCCCCAAAGTTGAATTCTTAACGACTGAGCCTCCCAGGTGCCCCAGGAGCTGGTTCTTTGAAACAAGAAAATTAATAAACCCCTAGCCAGGTAGATCAAAAAGAAAAAGGAAAGGACCCAAGTAATAAAGTCATGAATGAAAGAGGAGAGATCACAACCAACACCACAGAAATACAAACAATAATAAGAGAATATTATGAGCAATTATATGCCAACAAATTGGACAATCTGGAAGAAATGAACAAATTCCTAGAAACATACAAACTACCAAAACTGAAACAGGAAGAAGTAGAAAATTTGAACAGAGCCAGATGACAAGGGCCAGATGACTTTCCAGGGGAATTCTACCAAACGTTTAAAGAAGAGTTAACACCAGTTATTTTAAAACTATTCCTGAAAATGGAAATGGAAGGAAAACTTCAAAAATCATTCTATGAGCATTACCTTGATTCCAAAACCAAAGACCCTACTAAAAAGGAGAACTACAGACCAATTTCCCTGATGAACATGGATGCAAAAATCCTCAACAAGATATTAGCCAACCAGATCCAACAATACATTAAAAGAATTATTCACACCACGATCGAGTGTGATTTATTCCTGTTGTGAAGGGTTGGTTCAATGTCTGCAAATCAATCAGTGTGATACATCCCATTAATAAAAGAAAGTATGAGAACTACATGATCCTCTCAATAGATCCAGAGAAAGCAGTTGACAAAATACATCATTCCTTCCTGATAAAATCCCTCAAGAGAGTAGGGATACAAGGATCATACCTCAAGATAGTAAAAGCCATATATGGAAGACCCACAACTAATATCACCCTCAATATGGAAAAACTGAAAGCTTTCCCCCTAAAGTCAGAAACGGGACAAGGATGTCCACTCTCACCACTGTTATTCAACATAGTATTAGAAGTCCTAGCCTCAGCAATCAGAGAATACAGAAAAATAAAAGGCATCCAAATCAGCCAGGATGAGGTCAAACTTTCTTTACAGATGACATGATACTCTATGTGGAAAACTCGACAGACTCCACCAAAAAACTGCTAGAACTGATCCATGAATTCAGCAAAGTCGCAGGATATAAAATCAATGTACAGGAATCAGTTGCATTTCTATACACCAACAATGAAGCAGAAGAAGGAGAAATCAAGAAATTGATCCCATTTACAGTTGCACCAAAAACCATAAGATACCTAGGAACAAATCCAACCAAAGAGATGAAAAATCTATACACTGAAAACTATAGAAAACTTATGAAAGAAATTGAAGAAGACACACACAAATGGGAAAGCATTCCATACTCATGGATTGGAAGAACAAATATTGTTAAAATGTCAATACTACAGGTGCCTGGGTGGCTTAGTCGGTTAAGCGTCCAACTTTCGCTTAGGTCATGAGCTCGCGGTTCGTGGGTTCGAGCCCCACGTCAGGCTCTGTGCTGACTGCCAGCTCAGAGCCTGGAGCCTATTTCGGAGTCTGTGTCTCCCTCTCTCTCTAACCCTCCCCTATTCACGCTGTCTCTCTCTCTCTCCTAGAAATAAATTTTTTAAAAAAATGTCAGTACTACCCAAAGCAATCTACACATTCAATGCAATCCCCATCAAAATAACACCAACATTCAATCCCCATCAAAATAACACCAACATTCTTCACAGAATTAGAACACACAGTCCTAAAATTTGATGGAACCAGGAAAGACCCTTAACAGCCAAAACAATTAAATGAAAAAGAAAATCAAAGCTTGAGGTGTCACAATTTCGGACTTCAAACTGTCTTACAAAGCTGCAGCCATCAAGACAGTATGGTACTGGCACAAAAATAGACATATAGATCAATGGAACAGAATAGAGAACCCAGAAACTGACCCACAAACCTATGGCCAACTACTCTTTGACAAAACAGGAAAGAATATCCAACGGATAAAAGATAGTCTCTTCAGCAAGTGGTGATGAGAAAAATTGGACAGTGACATACAGAAGAATTAACCTGGACCACTTTCTTAAACCATGCATAAAAATAAACTCAAAATAGACCTAAACATAAGACAGGATGCTATCAAAATCCTAGAGGAGAATTTACCTCAGCTTCAGCAGCTTCTTACTTGTCATGTTTCCAGAGGCAAGGGAAACAAAAGCAAAAATGAACTGAGACAGCATCAAGATAAAAAGATTCTGCACAGCAAAGGGAACAATCAGCAAAACTAAAAGGCAACCAACAGAATGGGAGAAGATATTTGCAAATGACATATCAGATAAAGGGTTAGTATCCAAAATCTATAAAGAACTTATCGAACTCAACACCCAAACAAAAAATAATCCAGTGAAAAAATGGGCAAAAGATGTGACTAGACCTTTTTCCAAAGAAGACATCCAGATGGCTAACAGACACATGAAAAAATGCTCAACATCAGTCATCATCAGGGAAACACAAATAAAAATCACAATGAGATACCTCCTCAGAATGGCTAAAATTAACAACTCAGGAAACAACAGATATTGGTGAGGATGCGGAGAAAGAGCATCTTTTTTGCACTGCTGGTGGGAATGCAAACTGGTGCAACAACTCTGGAAAATAGTGTGGAGGTTCCTCAAAAAATTAAAAATAGAACTACCCTATGATCCAGCAATTGCACTAATAGGTATTTATCCAAAAGATATGGGTGCTTGTACCTCAATGTTTACAGCAGCACTGTGAACAATAACCAATGTATGGAAAGAGACCAAATGTCCATCCACAGATGAATGGATAAAGAAGATGGTATATATATACCCACACCCACACAATGGAATATTACTCAGCAATCAAAAGAATAAAATCTTGCCATTTGCAACAACATGAATGGAAGTAGAGGGCATTAGGCTAAGCGAAATAAGTCCATCAGAGAAAGACAAATCTCATATGATTTCACTCATATGTGGAATAAGATACAAAACAGATGAACATAAGGGAAAGGAAGCAAAAATAAGATAAAAACAGAGAGGGAGACAAACCATGAACGACTCTTAAATACATAGAACAAACTGAGGGTTGTTGGTGGTGTTGGGTGGGGGGATGGGATGAATGGACTAGGGGCATTAAGGATACTTGTTGGGATGAGCACGGGTGTTATGTTTAAGTAATGAATAGCTTAAAAAATTAAAATAAAAATATCTAGTATAGTAAAAAATAAACCATTGACAGTGCAAGAAAGGAGGTGTCAGGAAGTGGGGGACCTGATGGGGTTATTTAACTGACTCTCTTGTTTGTTGTAAAATAAATAGACCCTAAGAGGAATAGGAAAAAGAAAAAAAGAAACACCATGAAAGTACTTTTACTAATATCTTTTACTCTACCCACCTTATTCAAAATAATATCTTTCAACAAGCAATACATTTAAACATTATTAATAAAGTCTTTCCAAGCATTCTGTTGGTACCAAGCCTTTGAAATCTGTTAAGTCTTTTATACTACCAGCACATCTCAGTTTGGACTAGCCACATTCAAGTGCTCAGGGGCCACATGTGGCTACCCAGTGGCTGCAGGGTGGATCTGGACAAGAATAGAGTCTTACACTACGATGAAATGCTCAGCACCAAACTGGTCACATGGAAACACCCAACACCAAGAGGTGAGAAGTGCAATCCAGCCATATTCATTGGAGGTAGCTGGCCCTGTGTCATGAGCAGCCTTCAGGACTGTCACCTATGCCTCCATGAAAATCTTTCTGTCATAACTACTGTAACTATTATGTTGAAAAGCCAGGACCTAGGAGGCAATCAGAATAAGCCTATATTTTTTTCTCCCACAATCTATTCAAATAGGTTCTGTGGATCTAGATCTTTCCCCACCCTGGGATGGACCCTCAGGCAGGTTCCATAATGTTTTCCAGTCTCCCTGAGGTAATAAAAAGTCCTTAGTCATTGCAAGTCACAAAACTATCTCAACTGGGTAATTAAAATGTAGTATCCCATGTAGTACTCTGAACCTCATTGAGAGTTAGAGAGTCTGTCTCCCACAGATAAAGCCTGTGAGGCTGACAAAGTCTGTAGAGGGAAAGGGTGCCCATGTGGTCAAGACCTCCCCATTTCCCTGCCCTGTACCTCTGCCCCCTCTTCCTTCAGCTCCTTCAGAAGTCGAATGATGTGTGTAGATGCAGGGGACAGGAAAGGCTTTGCTTCCCTGGTACCTGGTGTAACTTGCCCAAGGTCAAAGCTGCCTTTTCAGGGAGGTTTGGATGGGTTTGCAAAGACATCACCCCCCACCCCAACAACATTAAGACGCACTTCCTGTGGTGTGGCTGTCTACATGTTCTCCTTCAGCCTCTAGGAATCTGATGGTCCATTTTGTCAAGCTCATATGCTTCCTGTTCAGGCACGCTTCTTCAGCAGGATTTCTTAAAGCCTGCGTGGCCCTCTCTTCCTTGGGGGCCCATCCTGAGAAACACTCAGGCGTGCTTTGCTCCAGCAATCTAGGACACAGGCCATTTCCAGTACTGCCCCCTCTCCTTTCCTCTGCCACCCAGGCACCGGCCAACCACAGCCTCTAGCCTTTAGACTGTTTCCAGGAATGATCTACCACCAGCATCTGGGCTACACACATTCCATCAATTGACAAGTAAAGGTCCAAATTTTCTTGAAGCCCTTCACAGTCTGATTGAGATAAAGGGTACTTCCCATATCATTCCCATGGAGTGGAAAGGAAATGTCCATTTCACTGCAACTACTTTCCCCAACAAAACAATCTCCCTAATACCCAACAGATCTCTTCAACTCTTTTAGATCTTCCAGATGCGAGAAGAGTAAAGGGGCTAAAGAACTGGCCGTTAGCCACACCCTTTCGCAATTGTTTTTCCTGTGCATGCAACCCAATGTTATCAGTAGAATTAGGTTTTAAAAGTTTTAAGTACATATACAAGTGCACTAGAGTATAAAAATTACACACATGGGGCTCCTGGATGGCTCAGTTAGTTAAGCATCCAACTTTAGCTCAGGTCATGATCTCAGGTTCATGAGTTTGGGCCCTGAATCAGGCTCTCTGCTATCAGCACAGAGCCCGCTTCAGATCCTCTGTCCCCCTCTCCCTCTCCCCTTCCCCTTCTCTCTCTCTCTCTCTCTCTCAAAATTAAAACATCATATATGCACGTGCATATATATACATATATGTCTTAGAGAATAAAATCGTCAAAACCAATGTATCAGCAAGGCAGAGATATTTCCATTGCTGTATCTGACCATGGAGGTTTTCCTTTATGTAAAGAAAAGCCTAGAGCCCAGTTTTGTGGTGGGTTGTGGCATGACAGGAAATGTTACTGCAGCTGACAGAATATGGATGGGGGGTGCAGTAAGCAGGGTGTTCCTGTCACAATTAGATAACCAAAAAGTGGTAAGAGACAAATATACCCTCAGTAACAGAGCAGAGCGCTTATGGATTCAGATGCCAGTCAGACCTGGATTTGAATCTTATTAGACTACTGGCCCAGAGGTCTTGAGCAATTTGATCAAACTTTTTCCCTTTATTTGCAAAATGGGATGAAGCTGACTTGCATCACTGTTGTACTAATTAAGAGGGAAAAAATGTGTGGTATGTAGCAAAGTTCCTGGAACTCATAGCACTAATTAAATTCCATCTCTTATTATGAAGAGAAAGTTTAAAGTTGGGATTGGGCTTAAAACTCCTGGGCCAGCCAAACTGGGATAGAACCCCAACTCTGACAATTCTTAGCTATGTGATCTTGGACAAGTCACTTTACCTCTCTGTGCCACAATTTCTTCTTCCATTAAATGGGAATAATATAGGGCACTTGGGTGGCTCAGTTGGTTAAGTGGCCAATTCTTGATTTCAGCTCAGGTCATGATCTCATGCTTCATGAGATGGAGCTATGTGTTAGGCTCTGCGCTGACAGCTCAGAGCCTGCTTGGGATTTTCTCTCCCCCTCTTTCCCTACCCCTCCCCACTCGCAGTCTCTGTCTCTGTCTCAAAATAAATAAATAAACTTTAAAGGGGAATAATATGGTATAAATTTCCTAGGGTTGTTAGGAACATTAACCGAGTTTCTATCTGCAAAGTACTTAGAATGGTGGATGATAGCAGACCGGGAGTGTTTGCTGTCATAGCTGCAGTGACCTCCCTGGGCTCAAGTCAGTATATAAAGAGGCTCCTGACTGTGACTAGAAATTATTTCTTTCACTAACCTGCTGTTTATAGAGCATCTTTATGTACAAGCACTGACCTAGGTGTTAGGAGGGACTGAAAAAATTGTAAAACACAAACACTTTTCTGACCCCAAAGACCACAAACCCTAAAACAGGAAGGATGGTTAGTGACGTCAACCAACATGATCCGTGACTATAGCTAAATGCCTGGTACAAATAGATGAGAAATTCAGAGGCATAAGGTCTACTAGGAAGTGGAGGGAAGTGTGAAGAGAGAGGGAACAGCTAAAGCATTAAGTTGGATCTTGAAGGAAGAATAAGAATGCTAGAACCAAAGAGACAGACAACAGAACACCCTAGACCTTGGAAGTGTATGAACAAGAGGAGGTTACAGCCATGCAATGGTTGTCCCAAGCACCAGTGACAGGGCAGTACGTCTGGAACGAAAGGTAGACAAAGGAAAACTCTGTCAGGGAATAGGTGAGGGCGAATTTGTGAAGGACCTTCATGCTAAGCTAGTGCTTCAATGTCTAAATAGGCAGCGAGGATTCAAATAGTTTACTCGTAGTTTTTAACTTTATGTTGACAAAAATTACCCATCTATTTTATTTAAAAAATTAGAAGTACAAACATATAGCCCCCTCTGCACATGAATCAGAATATGCTCTGCATATGAAATCAGATCCTTGAAGCCGGGCCTCAGGCACGTTTGGCAAAAGAATTCCACAGGCCATTGTCACAGAGACCAAAAGCTGAAATTTACTGCTAAAGAGCCATTAAAACCTGAATGGATGGGGCGCCGCCGGGGTGGGGGTGGCTCAGTCGGTTAAGCGCCCAACTTCAGCCAGGCATGATCCCAGGGTTCATGGGTTCCAGCTCCACGTCGTGCTCTGTGCTCAACAGCGAGCTCAGAGCCTGGAGCCTATTTCAGATTCTGTGTCTCCCACTCTCTCTCTGACCCTCCCATGCTCACAATCTCTCTCTCTCTCTCTCTCAGAAATAAATAAAACATTAAAAAATTAAAAAAAAAAAAACTCTGGATGGCAAGGATGCCTGGATGCTTCAGTCGGTAAAGTGTCCAACTCCTGATTTTGGCTCAGGTCATGATCTCATAGTTCATGGTTCGAGCCCCGCATCAGGCTCCAGGCAGACAGTGCACAGCCTGCTTGGGATTCTCTCTATCTCCCTCTCTCTCTGCTGCTGCTGCTATCCCACTCATGCTCCCTCTTTCTCTCTCTGTCTTGAAATGAAATGAAATGAAATGAAATGAAATGAAATGAAATGAAATGAAATGAAATGAAATGAAGCCTGGATCACCATGAATAGCCTCAAGGGCAGAAGGTTCAGAAGAAAGGAAATTAGGATTTGTTGAGTACTCACACATGCCAGGTGTCTTATAGCTATTATTTCATTTAGTCTCAAGAACAATCCTGAGAGAAGGATATTATTATTCTCATCTTAGGTCTAAAAAGGCCAATACTCGCGTTGCAAATGCAGTAAGTAACAGACTGGACATTCAAACATAGGCCCCAGGCTCCAGGACCACTGCATTTCCCACTATATCACATAAACCTCTTGTGCGTTTTCCACAATAAACACTTGTGCATTTTCCCCTTGATACTTAACACAGCTCAAAGTAAGTCAGGTAGCAAATGTGGTATCATAAACACTGCTCGCATCCTCATTACTCTCCTCCAGTGGTGTCTAAATCTTACCTTCCCTGTGTGCTGAAACTGAGCCCAAGCCACTGGGGCTATCATTTCAAGCAGAGTTTATTTTTTAAAGCAAGCTTCTCCTAACTTTCTTTCTCTTTCTCCCACCCTTTTCTCTCCAATGTCTCTCTATAAACTATGCTACAGAGTTTTGAAACTCTTCATTCAGAGTAGAACACAAAATGGAACCTGAAATCTTAAATAATTCCGTTTGTGGTTTTCTTTTACCCTAAAGTTGATGTAGAATGGCAACAGTGGGTGTTGTCCATGGTAAGCTTCACACAAAATCCAAAGGAAAGGATGTCAACATTCTGTTTAGCTTTTTCTTTCTCTCTCTCTCTCTCTTTTCCTGTTTAGCTTTTTCTTTCTTTCTTTTTTTTTTTTTTATATTTTTATTTCTAGGAGAGAGAGAGACAGCGTGAGCAGGGGAGGGTCAGAGAGAGAGGGAGATACAGACTCCGAAATAGGCTCCAGGCTCTGAGCTGGCAGTCAGCACAGAGCCCGACGCGGGGCTCAAACCCACGAACCGCGAGATCATGACCTAAGCAAAAGTCAGACGCTTAACCGACTAAGCCACCCAGGCGCCCCTCCTGTTTAGCTTTTTCTAATGTCTACCACCAAGCACTGGAAAACTGTTCATTATTTTAATCTAAGCAAGTAACTCATTCTGCCTTTGAAAGTTAACCTCTGCTGGTAGAATTTTAGCCACTATATGTGTTTATGTGTCTATATGCATCTACAAAAGACACTTAACATCTTAAATCAGTACTGTATTCTCCACCTTCTGTAATAGTCTCACCTTACAATGAATGCTTCTTTCTATTTTTTTCCCAAAAGGGTGTTTGATTTTTCAGATTGAATGCTTTATTTTACTGACCTGCTGTCAGTCACATGATGCAAAAAGATATTTCCCTCCCTTTATATATACTTTCTTAATTCTTCCACAATTGATTATTTTACCCTTTATTTTTCTCCCACTCTAAATTGGAATCCCGGGTAAATGCTGAGCAGCCTTTCTTCGCAGCTTTAAATGTTCTTCAGATGGAATCGACAGCTTGTGCATTCCTTCATCCACATCACTAAGGGAAATATCTGTCAGTCTGGGGCTCAGACGCATGAAGATTTTCCTATTACTATGCCTAAAAGGACCTGAGCATGATTTCTTAACCAAATAGGTTCAGACATAAATCTATACCTATACTCTAAATGTCCACTTTGGCGAGTGGCTCTTTCATGTCACCAGGAAGAATTACCCATGTTAGGAAATCATAATGACACTTTGAATTCTCTACATACCACTGGATACAAATCTGCTGATTGTGTAATGGAAATCCAAGAAGTGACAGTCACCTAAACTGCAACGTGAATAGTGTCTTCTGGAGTTGAGTAGTGCACATCCTGCTCAACCATACAGGGCAGCCCTTCAGTGAGAAACGTATTTTCCCTAATGAAAATAGTCTTCCTTAATAGATAATGGCCACTTAAAGACTCCTTTGCTTGCCTGAATATTATAATCAGGTCTTATAAATTAAAAATTAGTGATATTTAAAAAAAAATTAGTGATATTTACTCTATATTTTCCCCATATTTGTATTATTCCCTAGAATAGACTTACTTTGTTGGTTTTTAAAATTTTTTTTACATTTTATTTATTTTTGAGAGACAGAGTGAGAGTTGGGGAGTAGCAGAGAGAGAAGGATACACAGAATTTAAAGCAGGTTCCAGGCTGTGAGCAAGCTGTCAGCACAGAGCCTGGTGCGGGGTTTGAATCCATGAGTGGTGAGATAATGACCTGAACTGAAGTCAGACACTCAACCGACTGAGCCACCCAGGTGCCCCAGACTTATTTTGTTTTTTAAAAAATATTCCGGGTGTACCTAGGTGGCTCAGTCGGCTGAGCGTTCGACTTCAGTTCAGGTCATGATCTCACAGTTCGTGGGTTTGAACACTGAGTGGAGCTCTGTGTTGACAGCTCAGAGCTTGGAGCCTGCTTCAGGTTCTGTGTCTCCCTCTCTCTCTCTGCCCCTCCCCCACTTGTGCTCGCTCTTTCTTTCTCTCTCAAAAATAAATAACTAAAATAAATAAAATAAAATATGTTTTAAAGTCATTGAGATAACTTGAGAGATGAGAAATGGTATTATCCTCAGGAAGTAAAAGTGTATTGTGGAAAAGGAGAGTCATCAATGGGAAGCAAAACATCAGAACCATCATACCAAAGAGATGTTAAACATGGTCATGTTTATTTCAAAACATAAAGTTGACTCCATATCAATAAATACTTTTAACACTGAATAGAGAAACTTGTGCATGTTCTAAAAAGACAGCTTACTAAAGAATCAGAGAAAAGATAGCCTTTTACCTCTAGGCCATTGCTAAAACAATTCAGGAGTAGGAATAACCTCATGGATATTATGTGGAATTGGGGGAGGGAGGGGAGTTGATAAAATCAGGAAGAATTTTCTGCTCTCCTTTTCTTCCTATAGCCTTAAAGTTACAAATCTGAAGTAGGAAAATGCACCTTCACATACATACCTGGTTTGGTCTTTTGTTTTGGTTTTTTTGTTCGGTTTTTCTCAATTTGGGGTTAAAATCACTAGTTGGTGGACAGGGTCAAAAGTTGAAAACAGGTACTCAATTTGAATCTAGATCAGATTACTCTGATTGGTAATGGGTTCATGAGGCCCTGTGAAGGCCAAGCAGGAGCAGCTACAGCTTGGGCTTAAAGTTCAGGTATCACTACAATATCATTAACTGGAGAATTAAAGATGCTACACAGTGTTGATGGCCACCTCAGTGAGCTCTGTCTGGGCTTAAGTCCTCTCAATATTATCTTTATATAAGTCCATCATCCAACCTTCCAGCCTTCAGTCCAGCCCCTGCAGCCTCTAGAACTGAGGGATATACATTAGACAGCCAGTCTCCAGACCCCCCATGCATGGAGAGACCTATGGATGGAACCCATCTGGCCACTTTTTTGTGCAAACATTCAAATGAAAGAGAATCTCAGAGGTATGGAGACCCCACCCCCACCCCCCAGTTACAGCCAATGGTAGAGAAATGTTCTGGGAAGGGACAAAAATACACCCATCTCAGGTCAGCATTGAGTAGGAGTGGGATATACCTGCTCTGGGTGGCTTCTGGGCATGGAAAAGCCCCTTGTTTACTCCTGGCTTCCTTGGGTCATTTTCTCAGAAGGTATAACTTCCCAGGCTATAGTAAGTGATAGAAGGCTTCAACCTAAAAGATACCACTGTGGCACTGACTTTCAGGAAGTTTCTGGTTAGAGTGAGGAAGTAAGAAGAAAGTTCTCCTTCATTCTGAAACACGATCTAATGGCCAAGAGTTAAGAGAAGGTGGTGAACAAGAAAAAAGGAGGTTTATGCCTAGTCCTTTAAGTGTAGATTGGGAACAGTTTTAAAGGGCAGAGTATCTCAGGTTCTGAAGGCCAAGACTGAGCCTAGTAGGGACACTAGCTACACAACTAGATACACTTCACCTCCGTGGGTATTAGAATCACAGGACTTTTGGTCTTTAAGCTTGGGCCTGGAGAGGTTAAGCAGTGAAGCCATGCCACACAGCTTGTTATATCTGCGTGGTGGGACATGGAGAAGCTTCAGTGAGCAATGTGGTTGGTGCAGGTGAACAGGACGTGGCATGTGGTTAGTTACATTCAGAACCTCTGCAGATGAAAATTTCCCAACCTTGGGCCCTTTCTCATTGATTTGTTGCCAGAAGTGGACAGTTCCTAGACCGAGCTTATCCCTGGGGTTCCCTCGGGAGAGTGATGATGAGCTGCAGAAACATTCTCACTTCCCAGTCCGAGAGGCCACCTGGATGGCTTTGATCCACTCAGTACGCTCCTTGGCAGTGGCCGCTTGCAAGAAATAATGAACTTCATCAGCTGTGATGATCTCAAACAGGTTTTCTTCTTCGCTTTTCCTGCCTGGTGAAAAAGAAAGTGAATGACAAAGGGCAGAGAGAGGCCGCCCAGTTCACCCTCCTTTTGCAAGGAATGAAATTTTAGCTTTTTTCGTATTCTAAGAAACTTAAATATGTGGTTTTCAAACTTATCATCATTGTATGATCATATATACTTATTGTATAATTATATATAGCATTTATATATACTGTAATATACTATAGTATACTAATCCTATAGATAGATATAGTGTTTATAGTTAAGTACATAATATAATTGTGTGTGGTATATGTTTAAGAAATAAGTAAAATACTCAAGGACAGTTTACAGTTTCTTTTACAGTTTATGAGCAAACTAAATTTCCTACTTCTGCATACCAATTACATCTAATGAGTACCTCTACGAGAACCTAATGACTACTTTTCCTCCGTTCATAATATAAACCAAGGACTGACTCTAATATATTAAAATCAAAAACAAAAATGAAAATCCAGACCCACTTCCATTAAAAAAAAAAAAACAAAAAACAAAAAAACAAGCTTGAACTTTTTTTTATCAGAGGCTAAGTTAGAGTCTCTGTTGAGAGATCCAAAGGTTGTTAACCGGCCAACAGTGCGACAAAGACTTAAAACATCCACCTCAAATCAAAAATTGTAATTCCATAAGGAGGAGACAGTGAGCAGATCCAGGAGTAGTCAAAATCTAGACTTTTGCAGCTGTAGTGTTTTCCCATCAGCCTTTATAACATCATAAACCCAAAATGACATGGCAAAACCGGGGGGGGGGGAGTTCTAAACCATATCTCCCCTGTGATACCCTTCATTCCTGCAGCTGTGAAGTCAGTCAACACCAGCATGGCTATTTCATGTGCTGCATCATAGACTTGAGATCTGGGACCCAGAGGCATTAGGTGATTTACCCTAGACCATGCCACTAACTAACTAGCACAGACATAACTACAAGGCAAGTGCACTTTCCACTCACTTCACTGCCTCACTGAACAAATGTTCCTTTTGCTGTGGGAGATTTCCTGGTCTGGATATGTAAAAGGTCCCTTTTAAGGAATGCTATAGCTCAATTACAGGCATCGGGAGGTAACAAGTCTCTCCATCTAAGCCAGTTCCGAGGGGAGGGTTTTTCTCAGCATTGCTCAAGGATTTGCTCAGGTCATCCACAAAGCCACTTCTCTCCAAGGCCCAGAGAGACCAGGCAGCATCTGGGAGAAAATAACTCTTGTTTTCTCCCAGGTTTCCAGACAGAAATTAATTCATGCTTAGCCTGATTGATGAAGTGAATTATTGATTGTTGTCAGCTCAGGACACCCAGGTGTGGAAAGGAAACCTCTCTCAAACAAAAATTCATTCTTACCATCTGGGTTGCTCTCCACTGAAGTCACTACACAGCCTCTCAAGTGAATTGCTCCCAGGGGATCCTCCCCCTAGAGAAGAGAAGAGTCCTTCGTTATGTTTCCAATGTACAATGCATGAACATACCTTATCCTGTCGGCACAAAAGCCACACAGACTCACTCTGATATAGATTAGGGCACCCCAAATGGGTAAGAGCAGAAGACTGAAGAAAACCTCTTCGAGATCCTCCACCCCCTACTTTGCTCAGGGAGGCTAGATGAGGAGACACAGGTCAATCTGAGTTTCCTATGTAGAGGAAAGTGGCAGGGCAGGTGGAGAGACTGCATTGCCAGGTCCCATGAGAGAGCCATTGCATGTTTCCAGAACTCTTTGGCCCCATGTCACTGACCCGGTAACATAACCTTCAAGGGAGGGAATCAAAGAACCCTGCACTGTAAGCAGAGGCTGAGGAGAGCATTAAACAATGCTCTCATCCAAATTGGCCTGGAGGAGGAATTATCACTGTTTTGCATATTAAACCAGGAACAATGAATTGGACTGGTTGACTGCCTCTGAAATTTTCAGATTGGGGCAAACAAAAACTAATTATGTCGAGTTGACCAAATAAATGACAATATAGAATATTTTCTTTCATCCCTGAGCTTCTGCTGGCCTCAAAGCCTAAGACTGCAGACATTTGCAGTTAAGAGAGGAGAGGAAAAGTTAGAGGAGAGTAGGAGAAAAAGAAGTGGTAGGGGACAGAGTAAATGCAGATACAAATAGAGCAGAAAGGAGAATGGAAAGCCCAGATCCACTGGAGGTTTGAGTGCAGTAGATTTGTTGACCACAGGATCTCACCCCAGCAGGGTCATAGTAGTGCAGGTAGGCAGGGTCTTCTCTCAGAATGAACTTCCTCACTTTCCAGTTTTTCCTTCTGTGTCCCTGTATCCAAGATCAACATAAAAAGAGGCATGATGAGTTCTTTTTTTTTTTTCCTACTTTGTTCTGTATATTCTTTTTTTTTTTTTTTTACAAATAGTTTATTGTCAAGTGGCATGATGAGTTCTTAGCAGTACTCTGTACATACAGTGTCTACATTGTAAGCTTTGTTGAATTGAAAAAAGAAAAAGATGAAATGCCAACTCCAGGAAACAAGGCCCCAACCCAGGTCTTTGTCCAAGAGATAGCACTACAGCCAATGAACAATTTGAATGTTATGAAATTATGGATTAATTATTTCTAAGATTGTCTTCCAGCTTTAGTATTATATAAGACAGCATTTTATACAATGTACATACGTGGTATATTAGGTAACATGGAGGATATAAAGAGGTTAAGACATAGCCCTATGCTTCAAAGAGTTTATAATCTATGTGGAAATATAAAACAGTAAATGTCCAAATCAAGTAATTGGCATAGATAACGGATTTCAAGGGAATTAAATGTAGGATATGTCATTGTGGGTTTGGGATGTCAAAGAGAGCCTCTGCACTTCTCCACAGAGAATACAGGAGGCAGATGGATGGGAAAGAGGTGGGTGGAAAGACTTAACAACAAAAAAGCAGCAATGGGAACATACAAGGCATATGCAGACATTGATGAATAAGACCAGTCTGGCTGGAATGCAGGGTTCATGAGGCGAAAGTGGAAAGAGACTTAAAAGGTGGGGGTGGTTGCTGATGGCTTCTGAGTCAGAGGTGAAAGATTACAGTCACATTTTAGGAAGATTAATATGGTGACCACATATAGGACGGACCAGCTGGCTAGGTTAAAGATAACCCAGAGGAAAGATACTAAGGTAAAAAGAAGTTCATTAGGAAATTATTGCAACAATCCAAGCATAGAATTGTTAGGGACTAACGTCAGGTAGCAACAATGGAAACGGGAAGGAATCGTCAATGTGACAGACATGACGAAAACAAATAGGAACTGGGCTTTCCCAACACGATGACACCATCCAGACTGTGGGTTAGAGGGCAGGACTTATGTTTTGTTGACCTTTGTTCCTCCAATGCCCAGTCCATGCCTGATACAGAGAATCTCACCATGGAAACTGCCTTATATCTGCTTGTAATTACCTTAAATTATCCAGATTCTTCAATCAGCTTAAAGCAATTTTTTTAAATGTTGTGGTAAACCTAATTTCATTATTTCCCCCAGAAAATTCAAATGACTTAAATATCTCCAGAAGCAAATATATATCTGTGTGTGTGTGTGTATATATATATATATATATACATATATATATATATATGAATTGAAGATACATAGTTTCTATCTTGCCAATATGAAGCATATAATTTAATTCTAAAGCACTACATATTGACATATACACATTTTACATACAAAAATTTTCCAATATTTTTCACTGCACTCCTATAGAAAAAAAAGTGAAAAATTTATGATTTTAGCAAACGGTGTCTCCTTCATGATGCCAGGCCTAAGGAGTTTAAAGGGTGATTTTAAGAATGAGTTTAAGTTATTTGGCCAAGCATTTGGTCAAGGAGCTCATCTCCAAAGCGGCTTTTACTTGCTTGAATGGTGGGAGCCAGAAATCCTATAGAGTTATATGGGAGAACAGACATATTTCTCTCTGTTATGTCATGTCTAAAATAGCTTTTGCAAAGCATCAATTTCTAAAATTCTTTTAATGAATTCTTGTTCTTTGCCTTAGATAATCTTGCCCAAAAGATGAGAATGCTAAAGCTTCTGCCCTACATCATTTCCTCTTGACCTATAGACACACATTTCATGATCTCGCATGCAATCACTGGGTGAATAACAAGTTCTTGTGAATCAGTGGAAGGGGAAGGCAACAAGAAAATGTGAAATCAGCAAACCCTGGCCGACTACCTATTGCCTTTAAGCCCTCAATGACATCACAATGTGACCCATTGAAAAGTTTAAGGTTAGTAAGTGCATTATCTGGCCATTCTTCATTTAATGAGTATTTCCTGGGAGATTTTAAGGAACCCTGGGGCGTGCCTGGGGCTTCTAAGAGTTGTTACTGACCTGCCAGCTACTTATATTCAATTTAATTCACTCTACAAATGTTTATTATCTATTATAGACCAAGAAGGATGCTGAACTCTGTAGAAGGTATGAGAAAAACATATGATATGTTGTACCTCCTCATCAAAATATCTACACATGGTTTAAAAACCGTATATTTTGTTCATTGTCATAACAGAAGAATCTATATAAAAGGGAATTATATTGAATATAATTCACTATCAATCATCCTCAAATTTGCTACATCCCCCAAGTAGAATAATTTCCTCTTGGATGGGAGAAGTGGGAAAAATGGGGGGGAGGGGGTAGGACAGACCTCCAATTGGACACAGTTACTTCCCACCTGTGAGGTGTGGGACACAGGTGTCCTTTTATATGATAAGCCTTCTACACACATTAACCCTGCTAACTCCCAGCAGCAGACACAGAGTGGGTTAGCTTTGTGACACTTAAGAAGTTCTTTAATTCCCTCAGGTGATTATGATATGAACCGGGGTTATAAACCACAGAGCTAAGAGACTGGTAACATTAAGTGTGGCCATCAATCAAAATAGAAGAGGTTTCTGTTCCCTCTCGCTCCCCCTCAAAAATTAGAGGAAAGAATATTGTGAAAAAACAAAGTTTCTGAATATACATTGATTGCTGTTTTCTCCATAGTAAAAGGAGGCTAAGAGGAATGACTATATAAATAGTGGTATTTTGACGGTAGGATAAGTTAGCTTTGAAGAAAAGGGCTAGCTCTGTGATTCTCAGCCTTGGACACACATCAGAATCACCTGATTCTGTAAGCTCTAAAATCCAAAGACTCTGGTTTTATTGGTCTTGGGTGCAATTTTAACAGATCCCTGGAGGATTAAAATGTGCGCCAATTGGGCTAGCTAAGTCTAAATAGCACTTATCAAAAGCCAAGTAAAGGAAGGTGAGGAAAAACACAGAAGTAAGCCTCCTTCAAGTCCCCACTATCTTCAACACACACGCAGATAACGATTACCCTCAGTCAAATCTTTGACCATACAGGTATCCATTAGGATGCTTTGCCAAGACATGACTCCAGTCCAGCCCAGATTTTGTCTACCCCTTTTCAATCTTCATGTTCAGTTTTCTCAGAGATCCACTTTAGACTAACACTTGTCAGATCAACTAATTCAAGAAAAGTCACAACTGATTAAGATAGAATTATAGACAGAATCCACAAAATAAGGAAATAATGAAATTCCTTCCCAAGTTCCTCTTGTCTTAACATCCACTTTCCAGCCCCTGTAATCAAAAAGCCAGGAATATGAGAATGCTTGGCAGAACCAGAGGAAGCTGGCAATGGGCAAACTCTACCCACAGACAATTGCCAGAGCCTTCCCTAGAGAAGGCTGGCCCTGCTCCTATACTTCCCCTTTAATCTAGTCAGTGGTCACCTTGTCATGAAATTCATTAGAATAGTCTGTGAATTCTTTCTAAATCCTTGCTGTATTATCTCTTCGAACCCTGTGTTCTCAAAACCTGATGTTAAGTTGTGTTTCACACTAATGCTCCCCTTTCCCTAATGAAACTCAAAATCTGTATCTACACCTAATCTCAACTAGTCCAAAGTTCTTTTTTTAAATGTCATTTTTTGTATATGGTCAACTTTGGTTCTTCCCTCTTCACCCCGAAAGTTCAAGGTTCTCTTATGAGGTAAGTCAAATCTCAGTCCCACAGTTATATACTAAGCAGTGCCCTGAAGACAGATCACAGCACAGCCAGGAAGTTAAAACCTTGGCCTTATGAAGCAGCTTTGGTTTTTCTATGATACCATATGCTAGCATCAGTTTTTTCACCCTGGATATTCTCATGTCTTCCTGTTGTTTTTTCCTCTACCAGGTGTTGACCCTGGCCTCCTCACTCAGCCCCAGCCCTTATATTCTCTTACCTCTTGGCATCCTGTGCCTTAGCACCTGGTAACTAACTAGAGCTCTTCGATTTACCCCAGCCATTGTTTCCCAGACTGACAATGGCCTGTGCCTATGGAGACCTGGTAACTGCATATGTCCTGCCCCCCAGGACTGAGTGCGTGCCCTCTGACTGGATCTGACATTTGTCTGCTACAGCTCCTGCAGAGTTGGCTTCAGGCATGCCCTGAATTTGGTCTCCCCATGACCTACCCACAGTCTGGAATATGACTTCTTTGCTTTTGATGGTAAATAATGTTTCTTCTTTGAGTGTGGCCTATTCCTGTTTCCTGGTCACCTTGCAAGAAGAAAGGATAGGCGAGTGGAAGTACTTTTACTGTGAAACATCTCTGTGTTTCGGCTGGCACCTTTTAGCTAATTGATTTCTTCCAGCTTATGAAAGGTCTTTTGGGGGTTTTTTTGGAAACATTTCTTTTTTTTATACATACATTTTAATTTATTTCTAGGAGAGAGAGAGAGACAGCGTGAGCAGGGGAGGGTCAGAGAGAGAGGGAGACACAGACTCTGAAATAGGCTCCAGGCTCTGAGCCGGCAGTCAGCACAGAGCCCGACGCGGGGCTCAAACCCACAAACCGCGAGATCATGACCTAAGCGAAAGCTGGACGCTTAACCAAGTAAGCCACCCAGGCGCCCCAGAAAACATTTCTTTTCCCCAAGAACAGTTTACCTGGGTGCCTGGATGGTTTAGTCAGTTAAATGTCTGACTCTTGATTTCCACTCAGGTCATGATCTCACAGTTCATGGACTCAAACCCCACATAGGGCTCTGTACTGATAGTGAGGAGTCTGCTTGGGAATCTCTTTCTCTCTCCCTCTCTCTCTCTCTCCTCCATTCACACATCCTCTCTCTTAAAGTAAATAAATAAACTTTAAAAAAAAAAAAAAGAAAAGTTTCCTTATTTTAAGATGCATCTTTTACCCTACCTGCCTCAGTCCTCCTGTCCTAAGGTCACTTTGATCATCTGCTTAGCTTTTTGTCTTTCACTCTGCAGGGCTCATTTTCTAGTTGTGTATTGGTTTGTTTAAACCAAATGCCATTTGGTAATTTAGAAATTAAAGAAACTGGTAAGGAGGAAAAGACTGGAGAGAATAGTAGTGGCCACTCACCTGCTTCAGTAAACATCCCTGCTTGATAATGACCCCTCTGAATTCTTCTTTCAGAATCACATCATCATCACTGGAATTCTCTTCACAGAAGAACCCGCTGTCTGGCTATTGGGAAACCAAGCAGCAAGTTTGTTTTATCAGTCTTAGGCATATGAGTCCTTGTACTTTCTTCCCTTCATCTCCCCTCCAGCCACTGGAGTAGGTTCCTTTTCTCCTTCCTACTGTGGTTCATATCCTAAACTTCATGTTGTCCTTGGTTAGCTCATTTCCCCTCCTACTGTTTCTTGTCTCTGGATGCTTGTTTCTTATTGCTAGATGTTCTCTTATCTCCACTCAGGTGTGATCTTGTCAATATCCTTTCATCCTCCTGGGTTCCCCAAGCTGTATTCTAAGTCTAGCTCTTCACATTTCTTCCTTCAAAGCCTTCCTTCTCTTGGCATCTCATGGCCACATCCTTGAAAGTAGAGTTTAGCTAGTTTATGAAACACTGCATAACACAATCTCCATTATGATGTTTACCACTCAGCCCCTTCCACTTTGAGAAGACTGAGAACATCATGTGTCCAGCCTCAAGTTCTAAGGTCAAAAGCAAACTAGGCCTTGCTCAGCTATAAGCAAGTAATGAATCACACAGAGGAAGAAGAGCCACTCTGGTAGGTATTTTTAGAATCCCACATTTAAATGGCTATAAACAACCAGATCAAAGGTCTAGAAAGAAGAAAATACTGACAGTGGAACTTCCCCCAAAATGAAATGAAACTCTCTTGGGGATATTCACTTCATTTTTGTAGGGCGATGGTTCCCTCATTTGGCTTCCTAGCTTTTGTGCTATGAACCCAAATTGAAACAAAACTACCAAAATCCCCCTAGAAATCCATTGTTGCTGGCTTTCTTATATGGCCCAAGATTAGGTCCATATTGGGCAATACAGTGTTTCCTAATCTGTGGTAAGCATACATGGGAGGTAAACAAGATGATTGGGGGAGGGGACGTGGATGAAAGCATTTTATTTTAAGTGTAGTGGATTGTAGGGGTGCCTGGGTGACTCAGTTAAGCGTATGACTTCAGCTCAGATCATGATCTCATGATCCATGGGTTTGAGCCCCACGTCAGGCTTTGTGCTGACAGCTCAGAGCCTGGAGCCTGCTTTAGATTCTGTGTCTCCCTTTCTTTCTGCCCTCCCCTGGCTTGTACTCTGTCTCTGTCTGTCTGTCTGTCTGTCTCTCTCTCTCTGTCTCTCTCTGTCTCTCTCTCTCTCTCTCTCCCCCTTTTCCCCTCTCCCCTTCAGTGCTCTCTCTCTCTCTTTCTCTAAAATTAAAAAAAGAATAAAGTTTTAAAAGTCACTTTAAAAGAAACTATCCAAGTAAACAATATTTTTCTTTTAAGTGGATATAGCAGGCATTGCAGAGGTGGACAAATCAGAGACATCTAGCAGTTCTCTACAGGGCTGGGCCCTTTCTTCTGCACATGTGGATATGGATTAAAACCAACCTAGAAGCTATGCAGGGCAGCCCTCATCACAAGAAGAGTAAAGGGGTAGCGTTTCTCACTTACAAAGTAGTAGAAGGCATCAGGGTTGTCCAGGAAAGGGTTTTCAGCAGTTCCATCCACTGCATTCTTGGACATTTCTCCAGCAGGCTGCAGGTACCCTTCATTGAGCAGTGAGGAGGCAATCATGAGGCCTTCCTGGCGATTCCGAACAGACTTATTGGAAACCAGCCAGTCAATGACACAGCTGCCTGGATGGGACCATCAGAGGGAAGGTTAACAATCCCTATGGAAGTACCAAAGAACAAGCCACTGATAGTCAACCCTGAAGAGCTCCAGAGCACCCAAGTGTCTCACTTGTCTCATCTTCCCTGTTATTCTAAGAAGGAAAAATGAAATCAGTGAGATAGATACTTCCACATGCTCCTTAAGGAGCAGTCCATGCATCAGAGAAATAGGTTTTACTAACCCACCCATTTACTCCACTAATGAATAGACACTTACTGATCATCTACTAGGTGCTAAGTGCTGTGATGGGTATTGGGGATGATCCCTCAGGGAATCTAAAAGGGAGAGATGGGATATACTTGACGATTGCAACAAGCGTTCTGCTGTGGGTCAATGAAGCGCAGTGGAGCTACTAGGTCAGATCTGCAGGAAGGTGGGTAGGGTGCAAGGCTGGTGTGTGCTGTTGAGAAAAGATTCATAAGGGAAGTGGCATGGGGCTCAGGCTTAAAACATGAATAAATGTTTGCCAAGCACATAAAATGGGCTGAGAGGAACAGCAGCATGGGAACAGAAGCACATAGGCATGAAGCAGCCCCTTTTGAGGGCAGAAGGTGGAGTTGGTGGAAAGAAAGTGAAAGAAGACGAGAGAGAGAGAGAGAGAGAGAGAGAGAGAGAAGGCACAGGGTGAGTGGGAAAGCTTTGATGGCATATTAAGAAATCTGGCAATGAAGGGGCACCTGGGTGGCTCATTCAGTTGAGCATCTGACTTCGGCTCAAGTCATGATTTCGCAGTTAGTGAGTTCAAGCCCAGCAATGGGCGCTGTGCTGACAGCTCAGAGCCTGAAGCCTTGTTTCAGATTCTATGTCTCCCTCTCTCTGCCCCTCCCCCATCTGCACTCTGTCTCTCGCTCTCAAAAAATAAATAAACATGAAAAAACCTCTTTTAAAAAGAAGATTAAAGGGAATTGACCCATCATGTGAATTATTAGCAGACTACAACTTTGAAGATTTATATGAAAAATGGCATATTCTATATAAATGCAGCCAACCAGGGAGCCAGCATAACAGGCAACAAGTTCCTGGTCATCAAAGCAAAAGCAATAGGATACACTATCTTTGAAACAGGAGTTGGTTAGTGAGCCTTCCATGAGCATCATATATGAAACACTTTTACCTACTTTTATTTTGTAGAAGGATAAACTAATACTACAGTTCTGCTTTTACTACTCATCATGACCCCATGAAAGAGTTAAGGCAGTAATTACAGACCTCATTTAAGAATGAGAAAATTGATGCACAGAGAGTTTAAGTGACCTTAGGCCTGAGTTACACCAACAATGGCCCTTCACTCAAGTGTTCTAACCCTGGAGTCCATATGTGCTCAGCCAGGCATGCAGAAGCTCGAAAGATAAGTTCAGTCTTCCTGTTGTCTGACATTTAAGGTCCTCCATCACTTGTCAGCAGTGCCTGAGTCCCAATCTCTGCCATAGTCTGGTTTCTCCACTGAGACTACCTGACTCCATGAAAGAACTTGATCCTACTTGAATTTCGAGAACTTACACTGACCTTCAGTGGGGAGGACTTAAGAAGTTCTAGCCCTGTACTCTGGGACTCAGCAACACATTACACAGGAAATAGGTATGGCCTGGACCTTGTCCCCAGAACTATTTCAGAACCTCTTCCTTGTCTCCTTTGCTAGAGGCTCTGTCCTAGTGATGTCAATCCTGCTAGAGTTAAGACCCTGACTTGCCCCTGTCAGCTTCCCTTACCACTGCTCATGGCTTGGTATCTTGAACTCAAATTTCAGCCCTGACTTTTCTAATGCTACTAGGCTACAACCTTAACTCTCTGAGGCTGATTCCCATGGGACACTACCCTGCTACTGCAGATCACACCTCCTGACTTTGACCTGAATGGTTTTTGTGAAGTATCTGTTGATTGGATATCCCCTCAGATTCTACATTGTATCTTCTCAGAGTTTTTCTCTCTTGATCTCTTCTGTCACCATAAATAAGGCATGCCTAGCTTCTGACAACCTAATCCCAACTGCATGTCCCATTTAGCCCCCTAATGAACCATCAGCCCTGCCAGGCTGGTCATTGCCTTCTTCTGGATGCATATTCTGTATATCTCTGCCACGTAATTT
Source organism: Hyaena hyaena (assembly GCF_003009895.1). NCBI lineage: Eukaryota > Metazoa > Chordata > Mammalia > Carnivora > Hyaenidae > Hyaena > Hyaena hyaena. The sequence goes on from NW_024080790.1 coordinate 2,699,731, forward strand.
TGTCCTCACCATACTTAATGAAACGCCACCCAACTCTTTGAGTAAAATTTAGGCCTCTACTTCAATGTGTCTCAACAACCCCCTGAGTTCTTTCTCTTTTCTGAACTCAGAATTGTCTGTGCAGACATGTGACCTCTCAATTATAATAACCACCTGAGAGCTCATACCATATAGTATTTACTGTATACCAGGCACTGTTCTAAACATATTAGAGAACCTATAAAGTGGGTGTACTATGGTTATCCCCATTTTATAAACAAGGAAAGTAAAGCACAGAGAGGCTAAGTTATTGGCCTAAGGTTTTATAGCAAGTAAGTGGCAGAGCTAGGACTTAAACTAAGGCAGTCTGGCTCCAAAGAACATGTTTTTGACTTCTATGCCATCCACCTAAATTTGTGACACTTAATTCCTGATCCTGTGCAGCCTCACACATCTCTAGTATTGTCCCCTAAATCTTACATTCTATACCTTGATTCCTGTTTGTCATCTTATTCAACTGTGTCTATTTCAACATAATGCCATTTATTTTGGGTTGTGGGTAGAGACCCTTTGATTGATTAGCTAGTACTTTCCAAAATTTTAACTTGAACAACGTAATTCTTTTCTACCTTTCCTTCTGCTTTCACCTTGGGGGCATTCAATTCTCATGTTCACCAGCATGAGTTCTATGACCCCGTTTACCCACCAAGCTTCATGCACCCTCCCACACATAAAGCTGAGTGAGAACTACATATTGCCTTCCCCAGCTGCCCTATTTCAGACCTGCTAGGCCCTTTACCTGTGAAGCAGTGATTAAAAATCTTCTTGTCCTTCTCTAGATTCAGCTCTTTTATTCCTTTTTCAGTGTCTTTCATGGACAGATACAAGGCACTGTGCAGAGATGAAAACAGACAAATGAGTGGGAGTCTTTCAGAATGGCAAGTCCTTTCTCGGAGTCACCACTTTGAAGTGGCTTGCCATGACCACAAGTTTCCCCCTCCTCAGTTGGCCTCTGAGCCTGGTCTCTCCACTGGATCATAAGTAGTTAAAGGGCTGGGTTCATATTTGTGTAACTCGGTGGCCTATACAGCATTCAGCAAAATGAACTAGGAAGGTACTTAATGTCTCTTACTTTAAGAGACATTAAGCTCTTTGAGCTCTTTGGTGATTTAACTCCTAGTGCTGGAAATAGAGAGTTGTCCCAGTTAAGTGCCAAGAGGAGAGGTTCCTGGGGCCAATTGTTCTTATACATTCTAGATCTTTAATTGCCTTCAGTCCTCATGTCTTAGTTCTGTGAGTGTCCTTTAAGAGACCATCTGTGTAGATATTTGCCTCCAAGAAAGTGAAAATTTGCACTAAGCTTATCTCTTACTTCTAAAACCTATGAGAGATGGCAAGTTCTCATTTTTTACCTTGAAATAATAAAGCAAAGATGGCCTTATCACAGAAATTGCAGACAACTAAATAGAAGGCCACTTTCATGTATCCTGTGGCTCCATGGAGCACAAGTGTCATCCCCACTTATCACTGACAGCTGTGGCTGGAAACATGGTCACTTAACAACCCCTCCCAGCAACTACAGCTGGATGAGGCACTGCCTCTTGGGTCCTTACCAAAAAGCTTTCTTGGTGAGAGAAGGTGCTTATTCTCACCAAGCCCAAAGCACAAACTTTATTAAATCCCTGCAATATGCCAAGTCCTGTGGTGGGCTTGTATAAGGGGTTTCTTCAGTCCCAGAAACCCTCCCCATTTGTAAATAGAATCCTTGTTGGCAATGTTAAGCAACTAACATGGAATTCTTCCTGGCAGGGCTCCTGTTTCAGGGTATGTCCAACATAAAAGCAAAACTAGCAAGAAGTGAAGAGACTCCTAGGGAAAGAGGATCATGTGATAGGAGATATGAAACATGCAGAAAGGAAGAAACCCTGTTACCAACCCCTGTCAGGGATGGCGTTTACCTGTGAGCCTCTAAAAACCTTTAGACAACAACTCTCACCAGCAAATCCAAATCAGCCAACAGAAGAGACCATTTAAACCACATCAGGGAACCAATGGCTTCTATCTAGAATGGCTGTTCACCCTAGCTGGCTCTTGTTGGCTGTGTAGATGCATGAACTTGAACTTGAAACCTTACTTACTTTTTCCTGCCTATCTAGAGATCCTGAACCTTTCTCTCAAGACTAACTTATTATGGCTACTTCAAAAATGCAATTATGCATTCTCTCTCTGTCTCTGTCTCTGTTTCTCTCTCTCTACCAAGATTATGCAAAATGAGGGGATTTATATTGCATTGGCCTCCTCTCCTCAGCTGCTAGGCCTTGGAAAAGCTATAATCACTCCTTCAGACTCATATAAACATCTCAGTACACCAAGTGCCAGTATCAATTTGGAGGAGTGGATACAGCCTTCAGAGGTGACCAAAGCAAGCCTTGGAGCAAGATCTGTTGTGAGATTTCCATAGCGAGGGGGCACGGGGGTAGAGTAAAGCAAAGAAAATCACCCTAAGTCAACAGTTTCTGGCAGTCGAATGGACCTCCTGGTAGATTTCCTTGCAAACTTCTGACCTCCTTCAATGCATTTAATGGCCTTCTTGGTGTCTCGAACCCAAGCATCTCTCTCCTCCAGGAAGGCTGCCTGGAAGAAGTGGTCCTGCTGTTTGGTCGTAGTGATCTTAAATACAAACTAAAAATCAAAACACATCCCATTAGGATAGATTCTTTTCAAAGGGCTGAGTTCCCTTATGAAGCACAGCACTTGAGTCAATCCCATTCTGGAAGTGCTTAGCCAACAGAGACCCAAATGCCTAGGGTTCAGTGGGGTTGGTGGTGAGAAGAACAGACCCAGGGAGCACCATTCACATCGTAGGCTATGCACAGGCTCTAAGGCCAATGCATGACAAGGTGTTCATTGTGGCTAGGAATCTTGACTTACCATCCTTTTGCCAAAGTCTTGACAAGGACTAGTCAGTGTGCTTCCTTTCAGGGGAATCATTCCTTTGGGGCTGTTGTCACTTTTCTTCTTATAGAATTCAATTCCATCTTCTAACAATACCACCCACATGGGTTTCCAGGTGTTGAACACACTGCCCTGTAATGACAACAAAAAGGGCCGTGCAACAATGTCTTCTAAAATGATTCTAGAGATGGTGCACAACTTGGTAAATAGCCTAGCTTTGGCCAGTGTGGATTCAGGTGATGCACATTGGTCACACAACCAGGCTTATAGAAAAGCAGCCTTCAGGGGAGAAGGGGACTGCCATTCTGCTGGAAACTTAAAAAAAAAAAATTAAGATAACATGTATATACCTCTGTAAGCAGGCCTTAAGCTTCCCATGGGCCATTACCAAGAGAATATGGCATGGCTCTCTAACCCCCTTCTTGTGCATTTCAGCCACAGAAGGCCTTATTTTCTGCTCCCAACTCTTCCCACTGTGTTCATTCCACTTAGGGACTGCAAATAGATTCTATCTCAAGTATCAATTAAGACTGAATGGTAACTGATGTCTGAGGCCAGACTCACTGGAAAGGTGCCATAATCGAATAGCTGTTTTGACTGTGGGCATGGAGGCCATAAATGGTGATATATGCTACCTGCAGTTACTGCCATCCTTTGGTCTAATCAGATTTTATCTGAATATGAACATCAAGGAGAAACTCAGAGAGAAGCCTTATATATGAGCATGGATAAGTTGTATGAAAATCACTTGCAGGACAGTCTATAATCACACAATGAGACTATCCATGTCAATGTGGCCTTAGGCAAATCCTTAGTTAAAATGTTTTCAGTTGGGGTTAATGCCAACCACCCTTTTAGCAATAAATTAAGCATTCTAACTACATCAAGAAAGTCTCTCTTTCTTATCCGTATTTTGGGAGGACTTTGGAAAAGGAAGAGGTTCTTTGCCTCTCATCTTTGAACCCATGGTGTCACCTTGTCATGACTACCACAAAATAGAGTTATCATCCAGTTCCCAGCAGATCCTGCTGCTTATCTTAAAATACAAACAGCTTCTATATAAAGGTCCAGTTGCCCAAAAGGAAGACTATTTATGCAATGAAGATAAATACTTGTGGGACTATCAATTTGCCTGTCCATGTGTTTCCTTTGTTTTAGTTACTGAAAAAAAAATTTTTAATTAGACCACACTATCTCTTTTCTGCACAGGCAGAATAACTGTCCATACTGACACTGGATTATTTCTCTTTTTTAAAAATGGGCAATGCCAGGGGCACCTAGTGGCTCAGTTGGTTAAGAGTCCGACTTCGGCTCAAGTCATGATCTCACGGTTCGTGGGTTTGAGCCCCGCGTTGGGTTCTGTGCTGACAGCCAGCTCAGGGCCTGGAGCTTGTTTCAGATTCTGTGTATTGCTCTCTCTCTGACCCTCCCCTGCTCACACTGTCTCTCTCTCTCTCTCTCAGAAATAAATAAAACATTAAAAAATAAAAATGGGCAATGTCAGACACTATGCCAATATATCATATAATGTCAATCAAATGCCTATCTGTTTTATATCTATTTAAGAGAAACTACTATTCAGAATATAAAGAGCTCTTGTAAATCAATAAGAAGAATACAACCTATTTTTTAAATGGGCAAGAGACTGAAAGAGGCATCCTATTAAAGAGGATATCCAAAAAGCCTCTGAAAAGGTGTTCAATTTCATTTTTTACTAGGGAAATGCAGGTTAAAAGCAAATGAGATACCTCTACATACCCACAAGTGTATCTAAAATTAAAAAGATTGAGAAGAGCAAGATTTGGAAAGGATGATAACTGGAACTCTCATACATGGCTGGCAGGAGTGCAAAATGGTGCATCCAATATAGAAAACTGTGGAGAATGTCCTAATTCTTCTAAGATAAATGTTGAAGTATTTAGGTGTGAAGTAGCATGATGTCTTCAACTTATTCGCAAATATCTCAGCGTAAAAATATGTGTCTGTATTTATACAAAGATACAGAGGCAAGACAAAGAAAGCAAAAGCACCTTGCATTAATAGTTGATAAATCTAGGGAAAAAATATATGGATAATCCTACTATTTTTCCTATTTCCTATGGGTTTGAAATTTTTCAAAAATTGAGAAAAATTAATAAATAAATGAACAACCCCTGACACTAATACATATTAAAATTTAGGGGGCACCTGGGTGGCTCAGTCAGTTAAGCATCTGACTTGGGCTCAGGTCACCATCTCACGTTCCTGAGTTCAAGCCATGCGTTGGGCTCCGTGCTGACAGCTCAGAGCCTGGAGCCTGCTTCAGATTCTGTCTTCTTATCTCTCTGCCCCTCCCCCACTCACGTGCTGTCTCTCTCAAAAATAAAAAATAAAAATATTTTTTTAAATGTTTTTAATTTGGGATGTACTTTTAGAGAAATATGGGAAGTCTATTTAATACAAAAGTAAAATAACTAAAAGTAATCAAAGATATATTCACAGAGCTAGGAGTAAGAAGCTAGGCTAGATGAAGGGGAAAATGCTTTTCAACTTCAAAACTTTATGTCTTACCTCAGGTCTCTCAAAGACTAATAAGGGCCAGTCATTCCAGGCTTTTGACCTTGGAATTGGGATAAATTGGGAGAGGTCAGCCAGCACTGTATTCCTTCTGTAGACAAATAAAGCTACCCCAGAGCCACTGTTCAAAATGAATTTGGGCTTTCCTAATTCCAATGTAGTCTTAGGGACTCTGTCAGCTCCCTCAGAGAAGAACGTGTCATCTGGGGTTTGGGCTCGTTATGCACAGTGAGGAGGCCAATGTTCTGTGACAAAAGAAATCTGACCATTTAAAAAGTGGAAACTCTTTCAGGCTTGGCAACAGTTAATTAGGTGAGGGTGATGAAATTGTGTGTGATCTGTCTCCTCTTAGCTATTACTGCAGCCTCTCGCTGGAGCAACCTGACAGCATTTCACCTTAGCCATGCTTGGTGCTCATTCAGTAACACACCTGGAAGTGTGATCATGGAATGTCCAGGCCATAGAGGCAGTTAGGATCATCTACCAACACACTCATCATACAGTAAGAACGTTGAGGCCCAGTTAAGTGACTGGGCCTAGTACACCTGACCAGTTAATGCGGAATTGCGACTAGAATCCAGGTGTCTTGATTCTCAGTTGTATGCTCTTACCATTTTCCTTCCCTCAAATGCCATCTTCCTTTTGGTTCTTCCATAACTGTGAGTAATTCTGGACTCTAAATCAAAATTCTTAGGCTACTTAGCTAGCCATATATACAAGCTCAAATGTATATATAAATATATATCGTAATATAATATAATGTATATTACATAATCATAAACATGTAGTTATAAATGAATAATCATAAAACATCTAAATCATATTACATCATGATCTTATAGATACATAATAGACACGTTTTATGATTTCATACATATATATAGCATATGTCTGTTTTTTCCCATTATAGGCCAAAACCTAAATAATTTCATATCACAATGGGCTGGTTTTAGATGCTGAGTCAGATTTAAAATTTCCCAGTGAACACCTGCTTATCGTCATGGGACTGGTATAGTTTAGCACACGAGAGTCTGACAGTGCATGACACCAAAAGAAGAAATCTTAAAAGACAAGACATTTGACAATATAAAAAATTAAACTTCTGTACATTTTTTAAAAATCCTGCAATGAATGAAAAACAAATATAAATGCATGGATGTTTATAATATATTATCATACAATTAAAGGTTAATATTTTTAATATATTTTTAAAACTCTTTAGAGTCAAAAGAAACATACAAACCCGATTTTTTTAATGGGCAAACAATATAAACAGGCAATTCTCAAAAGAAGAAATGTCTGGGTTGAATAAACATAAAAATGTACTGCTTTAACAGCATTCAGAGAAACACAAATTAAAATTGGTAAGATAATAACTTTTTATTAATAAGGTATTTTAAAGATGTATAAAATGTATTGGTGAAGATTTGGGGAAATGGGCATTTGAAAAAAAGGAGCTCTGTGAGTCAGCAGTTTGATGTAGGCTGTCAAAGAAACTCAGTCATTGTAGGCTGTATAAATAGAAGCATATGATCTAAAGTGATGAAAGTAATACTCTAACTTTAAATGGAGCATAACCACTAGATAACAATGGATCTGGAGCTGAATAGCGTGAGCTCAAATCCCAACTCTGCCACATTCTAGTAATGCAAACTGGAGCAAGTTTTTAAACCTCATTTTCTACATCTGGCTAATGGGGAAAATGATACTATCTATTTCTTAGTATTATTGCGTTATTATAAAATACTCCATGTAAATTGCTTAGGGCAAAATCTAGAACACAGTAAGCACCCAGGAAATACTCCCTATTCCCTATAATTCTGTGCTTATAGGTGCATCTGGAGAATGACCTTGAGTTGAGGAAACCTCAAAGCTGCAGAGAATCGGGGCCTCTTCAAAAGACAGGGACAATTTATTTGGCATATCTCTCTTGGGAAATTGTTGGAGAAAGCAGCTAGGTTTTAGCCCAAAATGGGACAGGCAGAACAGATGAGGACTGTTCTCAAAGGTGTGAAACATTATCATAGGCTGTTTGGGGGCCCAGTAGGTGGAGGTTTCAGAAAAAAAATGGTTCACTGCATAACTTAAGGTAGAAATTTTAATGAGTTTCCTGTCCCAAGAGGTACTACAACATGCTTGTTAGTGGTTTAGTAAAAAGGAATGCAAGCCACAGATAGGAAAGTTCAATGAAATACTTTTTTAAGGACTGAATATTCCTTTCAACCCTCAGATTCTACATATCTATTCCAGAAAAAAAACCTGTTGTCCCTTTTGTCCCTTGAGTCTTCTGTTTACAGACATCCTGCCAAACTTTGGGTCTTACCTACAAGCCAAAAATAAATACATCTTAAAAACATTTAACATGATCATCTAAAAATGAATACTCCATTGAAAATTTTTTCTCATACTTCACGAGTTCCTATGATATGGAGCCCTGATTTCTCAGTTTCTACATGTCTTTTTCCAGCAAATTTCTTTCTTTTTGAGACATGTTCATTGAACAATTCATGATAAAACAGCTTCTATGCTTCAGACACTGGCCTGGGTATTGGGGTATAAAATTGACCAAGAGGCAGGCTCTGCTGTCAAACTGTTCCCAGTCTAAGCAGAGGAGAGAGCGACCTTGAACGACAGCTCCAGTTCAGTAAGACCAATGCACAAACTGAAGCATGCTTCACTGGAAGAAAGCCACAGCTTGTTGCTGAGGATTGGGGAAATCTGAATTTGGTGTTTAGAACCCCTCCCAAACACCTCCCACAGAGTGCAAACACCTCGTTTAACTTCTTCTTTCACTCAGACTTCTCTTTTCGTATGTTGACGTGTAGCTGGAATTCAAAGGAAATTACATTATGAGCAAAACGAAGTATCTAACTAAAGCAGAACTGTGAGTGGGTATCGTCTATTCTCCCATACTCATAGGATATGTTATTTTTAAGTTGTTGTTAAATTAAGTCCTCATTTCTGGTACATCATAAATTGTATCATCCAGGGGCACTTGGTGGCCCAGTCATTTAAGCGTCCGACTTCGGCTCAGGTCGTGATCTCATAGTTCATGGATTTGAGCCCCACATTGGGCTCTGTGCTGACAGCTCAGAGCCTGGAGCCTGCTTCGGATTCTGTGTCTCCCTTTCTCTCTGCCCCTTCCCCCCCTCAAAAATGAATAAATATTTTTAAAATAATTTTAAAAATAAGTACATAAATTGTATCATCTAGTTTTCCAAACTGATTCATGAGATCACTTTTTTAACATCCCAGGTAAACCTTCATTTTGTACCTATTTAAATTCTTTGAAGGCAAGGAAACTGATCTATTCAATATATTTTTTATCGAAGTGAATCCTTCCACATTGAACAGTTTCTCAATAAAAACATATTGGGTGAGCAATAGAGAAATGGCACTGAGTGCTCAACAGAATGATTTCTCGAGTCTTAGGGATCTGGGTTCAAATCTCAACTTTGCCTCTCCCAGGCTATATGGCTTTAGCCAAGTTACTTAGACATTAGTCTCCTCACCTGTACAATGGAAATGTTGCAAAGATTAAATAAGATAAATTACTTAAAGGATTTAGCACAGCAGCTAGCTTATAGTAGATGCTCAAAAAATGGTAACCACATAAACAGATTTCACAGTTTGTAGACAATACTGTGAAGTCTTTCTGGCATAAAGTTATCCTGGGCACCATCCTTCCCAGCAACAGTGCTTTGCAGAAGAAAATCACTGCAAATGAGCCCATGAAGGCCACAAGAAACATAGTTAGGCATGGCTCCTCATGACACTGAGGCCACACTGCTGACTTCAGAACAGCTCTGCCACATAATAGTTGCATGACCTTGGGCAAGGCCCTTTGCCTCTCTTGTACCTCAGTTTCCTCATCTGAAATGTAAGGATAATAGATGTGCCTACTTTGTAGGGTTGTTATAAATATTAAGTGCATTAATGCTTACATCTGTCCAGTGCTTACGACTGTCTTTGCTCTGGGTTAGTGCCACAAGTGTGAGCTACTGTGATAGAGATGAGTCAATAAATGAAAATTGCTGGGAATTATTTCATGGTAATAAATACCATGTCCAGAAGACAAGATAGCTCTCCAAAGGATTCCTGGGCTGGGACTCCTGACTCTCCTGTTCTCTCTTGTACCTGAGTCTTTCTCCTTTCCACCACAGCTCTCTGTAGCCCTTTCCTTTCCTGCCCAAGCATCCCGGTCCTTCTCTTTCCCGCCACCCCGATTCCTGCGCTTTCACCCAGCCTCACAGGCCACCCCATCCCGAAGCCACTCTTGGGATCCGCCCTGCTGCGTGAAGTGCCTGCTACATGGTGTCCATTTATCAATAGCGGTTTTCTCAATAAACCTCTAGGAATGAGATTGGGTTGGGACATGGCTTCGTGGAGTCTAGGTTATTTATTGCATGGAGGTTATTTATTGCATGGAAACCACTACTCTCTCCCTCTCTCTCCTTTTTTAAGCTATGATTGAATATAAACATCCAAATCAGTAGTATGTTTTCAAAGACATCCAAAGACATTTAGGTTTATTGGCTGGAATTAACCCCTAATCAGAGAGAAAGGGATGTTGAGGTTACTAAACCCAATATTGCCCACAGTACAATTTGTCCAGGCCCCACTGTAGCTCTGGTAAATTTGTCTAACCTCCCTTTTGCTGGCTTAGGTAAGCCTGCCTTCAGACTGCTACATGGGATCAATGAGATTTGGGGCTTTGCTGTTAGGCAAGCCTGGATCTGAATCCCAGGTCATCCTTTTACCAGCTGTTTGACTGTGGGAAAGTCACTTCTTCTCTCTAAGCCTCAGTTTTTCATCTGCAAAATGGGGATAATGATACTATCTCAGAGGGTCGTTAGGATTGAATGAGATCATGTTTGTACAGTGGCTAGCTGCTATATGGTCAGCTCCATGTGCTCTTTTTTTTTCTTAAAGTCAAAAGTGGCAAGACTCTGAGGCAAGGAAATTTAGGTCTTATTTAGAATTTAAAAATTGCAAAGTGCCAGAATCATGTATTTTCTATCCTTCTCTTAACCATCATTTCTATTTAAAGACAGAGGCAGCAGATAAAGGAGGAAACCTGAACTGTAAAATGTGAGCAGTTATCTTGCACAGAAGAAAAGCAGGGGAGCGCCTGTGTGGCTCAATTGGTTAAGTGTCCTACTCTTGATCTCAGCTCAGGTCTTGATCTCAGGGTCATGAGTTCAAGCCCTGTGTTGGGCTCTACTCAGGCACATTTCATAGTCAATGCCATTGACTGTTGAGTCCAAGATTTTGAACTTGACAAAATTCTTGAACCAGCGTTTCTAATGTTATATTTTGCCACCCAAAATTTTTTATCTCCAATACAGTTATTTCACAAAACAGGCAAGACATAGGGAGAAAGATATTCCTTATTACTACCCAGAGATCTTAAACTGCATCAGGGAAAAAAGTAAATGGAGGGACATTCATATATTATTGTTTGTCGTGCTTTAATATCAATAACCATAGTCAAGACATCTAACAGCCTTGCCAGAGAAAGATTTCCATGGTCCTCTCTTCACTGTTAACTTGGCAACCAACCCAGGCACCAGTGCATATCGCTGTTAGCATCTAGAAAAGGACCCTTATTTACTGAAGTGTATATCAATACTGATATTAATAATCATGGTCACATACACATAGTACCTACTATGTGCTAAGTTCCTGACACATATAGTTTTTAATCCAGATGTATGAGGTAACTGGAAGAAATTTAATGTCTAAAAACATTTATAGGGAATTCTGGCTTCAGGTGTAGTTCTGCAGCCAACAAAAGGGAACATTTCTGAACAAAGCATGTCTTTAAAATGACATATCAAAGAATCTTAACATATTACAACAAAGACTTTTCAAAGAGTCACAGAGAAAAATGCAAAAATTATGGAAGATATAAATTGTAGACATGAAAATTCTGGAAGGCAGGAATTGTGAAAATGTCACTATGAATTTTGACTATGCTTTTTCCTAGGGATATTTTCTAGATTTGCTGTTATAGGCAATAATCTGAGAGAATTACTCTCACTGACTAAAAACTATTTATTACTGTAAGTCTATAAGCTTGACAAACCTAATTCTTTCATACCCATTTTCTAGTGGAGCAGCCTCACTTATTAGAGATTTAGTCTTCTATATATTTTGTAATCTGTGGAGTTTAAAATGTGAACATACAAACTTAATAACAGCAATTTTCACTGCAAAATGTTTCATTCACTTGCTCTTGTCTGAATACTAGCCCCAGCAACCAGGAAAGAAATGTCCACATTAATTATTACTGGTTCTCAAAGAGAACGTTGGCGCCTGTTGCAAAGAATCCACTTACTCTTCTGTGTGTCAATTTGTATCTTTTCCAAAGGATGTTTCAAAGTAGAGAGAGATACTCTGCTAAAGAGCATTATCAGCTGTGGGCTTCTTTATTCTCCAGCACCCACTTATAACTCTCACTGTCACAAATGCATTACTAACCCTATTTCAAGTTACACTTACTCTAAGAAAATCTTGGTATACTGGACAAAGTTCAGCACGATGAGTCAGAAACCCAAGTCAGAGAGTGGGTTTCTGCTGTCAACCTCTGTCACAGTCATGTGACCTTGGGCAGGCACCCAGCTTCCGGGTCTCAGTCTCCTCTTCTAGAAATGGGGTATTGAGGCCAGGAGCCCTGAAGTCCCTTCCAGCTTTAAATCAAAACAGAATCAGGCAGTAATGTGTGCTGCTTAACCCCCTCTGAGGTAGAACATTTTAGGCTAAAATGTTAAACCAATGAAGGACCTAAAACAGACACATTAGGGGCTCATTCGATTAGGGATTTGGGCTTGTGAAAGAATGTACTCAATTTAGTTCACTTCTGACATGCTGAGCTCACTTGGGTCATTGTGAGAGTATTTGTTCACCTAGGTGTTGCCCACAGGATACCAACCAGCCCTGTGTGTGAATTCACACAATGACATGACATACACCCAACATTAGGAGATAAACAGTGCTAACAAAATTCTATTTATTGATTCCATACCAGAGAGACTAAGCGTTTTTGATTAAAGTTGTCCCTATTTCCTAATCTTTAAAATCACTTCCTATTACCTTAGCAATACATTATACAAATTCACTCAGAATGGTGAATGAAGAGATTTGAGCCTGATTTCAGAAAAAAAGATAAGCTTCTTTATGCACCTGTTCTAAGAAGGTGGCTCATGAAATAAGCTACAATTGCTGTGTCATTATATCAGCTTTTCTTTAATCCTTCTCTTTTTTCCTTTCCTCAAGAAAAGTAAATAAACAATTAGGAGGAGGAGGGGGATTTAAGTAACAAAGGAATAGTCTCTGAGTAACCTGCATCAGAGAAGAGGGTAAGTCTTCTAGCATAAAATACGCATGTGACTCACACACACACAAAAATGCTCTAAGCCATTACTTAGGTTTTGCTTAGGCCCCCACCTCCCAGATCCTGCAAACTGGAACAAACAAGATCAAACTGCGCTAATGCTTGAGTAGATCAATTCACCTTTAAGAAACAGAATGCCATGGAACATGTGCTGGCTCCCCTTGCAACGGCCTACAGGCTGTGATGCTTTCCTGTGTCAGCCTAATAGGTTTGACATAAACCATTCCCAAAATGAGTGGGGGTGGAGAGTCCAAAGCTGGACACCGATCATCCCCAACACTATTTTCAGTGATACCCTTATACGTGGAACTTCTGCTTACCCTCTTCACAAGGTAGCCCTCCCTGATCCGCTTTGGCTCCATGTCGAATGGACAAACAGACGGCCGAGTCCGCTCTGAGACAAGTCTTGTTAGAAGCTCAGCCTCCTCTGAGAGCTGAGGCAGTTGTGGGCTGCTTTTCTAGAGCGAGGTCCCTTTCACAATTTCCCATCTGCTGGCGATCGTGTGATCACATCCTCTTCCCCTCACTGGGGTGGAAGACCAGAATGAGGAACTGCAGAGAGAAACAACCCATTCTTTGCTAACACTGCAGACTTCTTAAAAGTGCAATGGGGTTGAATATTTACCCCAGGTAAATTTTTATTACCATAAACAAAACCATTCTTCTAAAGAGGAAAAAAAATGGTGAGAGGAAGAGGAAGATGAACAAGAATACCTCATTTTGTTTAGTTCTTACAAGAAACCCATGGGGAAATGATATTATTGTCCTTTTCTTACATATAAGGAAACTCGGCCTCAGAGAAGAAAGTGGTTGTCTCAAGGTCACACAGCAGATTAAGAGGTGGAACCAGAAGGGTAGGGAGGGACCTCACTAGGTCTACTGCCTCCCATCTGATCTGAGACCTGAGAATGCTAACCCACAGTAGGCACGTCAAAGGAAGTCCAAAAGCAAACATACTTGAGCAATTGTCCCTGATAGTCCCAGTTTTGTGACTCCCCTTCAGATGAATCAATTAAAGACCCTCCCAAAGTCCTGCAGCAGAGTCCTACTGTAATGATATTCAGTCCTGTGTTTCCCAAACTTATTTGGCCACAGAATTCCTTTTTGAACAATTTGTATTGCCATTCATGTTATGGGTTGAATTGTGTTCCCCTCAAAGAAGTCCTAACCCCCAACACCTTAGAATGTGACCTTATTTGGAAATAGATGTAATTAGGTAAGATGAAATAATACTGGAGTGGGGCGCCTGGGTGGCTTAGTCGGTTAAGCGTCCGACTTTCGCTTAGGTCATGATTTCGCGGTTCGTGGGTTCGAGCCCCGCGTCGGGCTCTGTGCTGACTGCCAGCTCAGAGCCTGGAGCCTGTTTCAGAGTCTGTAACTCCCTCTCTCTCAGACCCTCCCCTGCTCACGCTGTCTCTCTCTCTCTCCTAGAAATAAATAAAACATTTTAAAAAATTAAGAAAAAAAAAGAAAGAATACTGGAGTAGGTGGACCCTTGATCCGATATGACTAGTGTTTTTTTTACGTTTAACGTTTATTCATTTTTGAGAGACAGAGACAGACCATGAGCTGGGGAGGAGCAGAGAGAGACACACACAGAATCCGAAGCAGGCTCCAGGCTCTGAGCTGTCAGCACAGAGCCCGATGCGGGGCTTGAACCCACGAACCGTGAGATCATGACCTTAGTTGAAGTTGGATGCTTAACCGACTGAGCCACCCAGGTGCCCCTGACTAGTGTTCTTATAAGAGCAACACACATAGAGAGAAGACAGCCATGTAACAGCCAGGGAATGCCAAGGATTGCTGGCAAATACCAGAAGCTCAAAGAGGCAAGCACAAGCAAGGACTCTCCCCTGGAGTAGTCGTAGAGAGCATGGTCCTGCCAACACCTTGATTTCAGACTTCTAGCCTTCAGAACTGAGACAATAAATTTTGGTTGTTGTTTGTTGTTGTTTTTTTTAATTTTTTTTAATGTTTTTATTTATTTCCAGGAGAGAGAGAGAGAGAGACAGCGTGAGCAGGGGAGGGTCAGAGAGAGAGGGAGATACAGACTCCAAAACAGGCTCCAGGCTCTGAGCTGGCAGTCAGCACAGAGCCCGACGCGGGGCTCAAACCCACGAACCGCGAGATCATGACCTAAGCGAAAGTCGGACGCTTAACCGACTAAGCCGCACAGGCGCCCCAAATTTTGGTTGTTTTAAGCCCCATTTGTGGTATTTTGTTGGAGCAGCCCCATGAAATTAATATAATTCAGAAAAACTGGTTTTCCATAGAAAAAAACTTTAAGAAAAAAAAGAAAAAACTTTAAGAATGTTAATTTGACCATGTGAAAATGAGCAGACTATTTAATCACTCTATGCCTCAGTGTTCTCATCTGTAAAATGAGGATAGTAACATCTGTTCAATTGAATCATTCTGAAGATTAAATAAGATAATATGTGGGGGCACCAGCCTGGCCTGCTTAGTAGAGCATGCAACTCTTGATCTCAGGGTTGTGAGTTTGAGCCCTACATTGGGTGTAGAGACTGCTTTACCTTTTTTAAATTAAAAATAAAAAGATAATATGTGTGTTTTTAAAAGTATCTGGAACATAGTAAGTGTCCATAAACGTTATATTCCCCATTTCCAGGGAGTATCCGTTATTTTAGGGCTGATCTTTTTCAATGATAAGTTTAACAGAGGTTATGGAAGTAATCAAAGGACTAGATGTTTTTTACTAGCCCCTTTTCTTCATTCCATTCTTTGGCTGCAGTAAGAGAAACCAACTCCAGCTAATTTACTGGAAGAATATGGGGTGGCTCACAGACTTGAAGAAAAAAATGAAGACTAGATCTTTGGAAAAACACAAACCAGGACAGCTGTGGTTCCACAAAGCAAGAACTAATGAATCGTTTCTTTGAGACATGAAACAGAATCCCATTGGTTTTTAGGCTCTACAAGTCCCCAGAGACAGGGCCTTTGGTGTAGCTTGGCTCACTGCTTACCTCTCTGCCACTTGAAGAAGGAGCCTGTGAACTGATAGCCCATCAGGACAGTGCCCAGTGGGGCAGGGGCTCATCCCCCAAAGTAAAATTGAGGCACTATTAACAGAAGAAGAGTGAAAGGCCCCTAGGCAGGCCAAACCAACTGATAACCACGGAAGGCATCTGAGGAACCAGGAAATTTAGGAGCAGGAAGAAGATCTGTACTTGGGGTTTTCTTAGAGCCTCCTGATGCCCTCTCCTCCTTCCTTCCCGCTCTGTATCTAACCTGGGGTCATTGGCCCTCTATTTTTCACTTTTCATTTTATGCTGATGCAGATCATGTACAATTATAGATGGTTTTCCATCAGTGTCTCATTGCACCAAGATCAGTAAGAAATTATTCAAAATTTGGGAGGAGTAGGAGTGGAAGAATCAACATTCAATGGCACCCGAGCAAAACAGAGACAAATAAAGGCATGGTTTGCCGTGTCTGCATTTAAACAAGTATTTTGCTATGTCTGTGTCTGTATAGGCAATGGACACGATTCGTGGATTTTCCAAGTCTGATTCCATGGCTCAGTTGATCTCCTTTTGTTTAATTCATCAAGTGACTTCTAATTTATAATGTTTTCTCCCTTTGTCTTAATATGATGACAGGTCTTGAAGAAACCTTACACAGAAATGTCATATTATCTGGATGCCCACAATGTAAAAGCACCCTCTGCATTCTGAATAATTCATTTCAAGAAATACATGTCGAATGCTTACCATGTGCCAGGTGCTGGACTAGGTAAAGATGTCTTGCCACCAAGAGCACCTCAAAGTTGTTGAATCTGCTGAATGTACCCTGAATGGATTACATGCTGCCTTTCCTGCTTCTCCTCTGCCCGCCACAGGTCATCATGCCTGCTTAGCAACACCTAGTGGTCAACAAAGGGAACTGTCTGAATCAATGACATGTTTAGGTCTTTCTTTTCTTACCAGTTAGAGCAAATGTTCTTCTGCCCTGTCAGATCTCGTTCCCAGATCAAATAATTACAACCTCTTCTGATGTCTTTTTCATGTATGTGTGTCTAGATTACTTTTAAAAATCTCTTCTGTGAAGAAGATGTGGTTTATCTATACCATGGAATACTACATGGCAATGAGAAACAATGAAATCTGGCCATGTGTAGCAACATGGATGGACCTTGAGGGTGTTATGCTGAGCGAAATAAGTCAGGCAGAGAAGGACAAATACCATATGTTTGCACGTACGGGAGGATTAGGAGGAACTTGACGGAGGACCAAGGGGGAGAAGAAGGGTGGAAATGGTGGGGGAAAGGGAGAGAGGCAAACCATGAGAGACTCTTGAATGCTGACAAAAACTGAGGACTGATGGATGTGGGGGGGAGGGGGGGATGGGCATGAAGGAGGGCACTTTGGGGATGAGCACTGAGTGTTATGTAAAAACTAATTTGACAATAAACTATTTGTAAAAAAAAATAAATAAATAAAAAAAAAATAAAATGGATTGTTGATCCAAAAAAAAAAAAAAAATCTCTTCTGTACTCCTTTTAATTATCACATTTGACCAATACCTGGAAACATTCTTGTAGTACATTTTATCCCTGTAAGGAAAACTTAAGACTTTGGAATTTGAAAAAAATAAAAAAAAAAGATGACTGCATATCTCCAATGATCTTTCAAAACAAAATAATATTCAGTCTAAATGCTTCCTTTCTTTGGGATCAAATAATATGAACAGGAACAGAATTTATCCCAACTTAAACTTTGAAATATATAGATCTCTCTTTTTAAGGGTGACAAGTAAACAGAAAAATCAGCAGATGTGAAAAGAGTTGATACTTACAAAGGGAACGCATTCTTGAAGAAGCTGGACCAAGTCAGGTGCAATCACAAAGCCCCTACTTTTTCTCAGTGCTCCTCACTCTGACAATCTATTCTTTCTGAGCCCCTTGGATGAAATCTTGGTCAGGTTCCACAATATTTCCCAAGAACTCTTAGCTTAAAAATCCAAATCAGTCTAGTGATCATATAAGTCTAGTCCAGTAATATAAAATACTCCAAACAGGGGCGCCTGGGTGGCTCAGTTGGTTAAGCATCTGACTTCGGCTCAGGTCAGATCTCATGGTTCATGGGTTCGAGCCCCGCATCAGGCTCTGTGCTGACAGCTCAGAGCCTGGAGCCTGTTTCAGATTCTGTCTCCCTCTCTCTCTGCCCCTCCCCCACTCATGCTCTGTCTCTCTCTGTCTCAAAAATAAAAAAAAACTATAAAAAATTTTTTAAAATACTCCAAACATTCTTTTCTTAGTTGACAGTCTTTCCTCACCTCCGGTTTGAAAACTGGAATGAAAGAGGAAGATTAATTATCAGCTTCTCACCTTATCCTAGCTCCTTCTCCAACCCTATTTGCTAAGTTGGACTTTACGATATCTCCAGGGTCTAAGGAACAGATGAATATGGTGAAAGATATATCATCAGAGCTGTCCCTCAGGAGAACATCTGGGACAGCTGCCTTAGCTCTTGTGCTTGGGGGGAGGGGAGAATCTATTATGTACCATATTTTAATTCCTCATTTTTCTACATTGTTAAAATTTAATTTGAAAAATTATTTTCATGATAACCTAAGGGAACATGAAAGATGCCCTAGTATGCAGACTCCTTTCAAGTAGACTCATCCTAAGTAGCCTTACTCATTCAGTTGCTCCAGGTCCATAGCCCAGTTGGGTCAGCCCTGAACTAGGTCTTGCCTTGCTGGCACAGCCCTGACTGGCCTTGGTACCCCTGAATGGCAGATACACCATGGCTGGCACTGGACCCAGCTGCCTGAGCTCTAATCCTAGCTCCACTATTTCTTAGCTATGTGATTTGAGCAAGTTACTTGACTTCTTTGTAACTAACTCAGTTTCCTTGTTTATAGCACTAGGGTAATAATAGTTCCCACCCCATAAACTTGCTACGAGAAGTAAATGAGATAAAGTATGTGCAGTTCTTAGATGAATGTCTGGTACATAGTAAGTGCTTACTAAATACTAGATATTATTAGTTTTTTTAAGGTTAAAGTATTAATGACAACCTGAAAAACTATTTGGAATAAGTATAAAATACAAAAAGTTACTATTCATAACATAGGAAGAATGCTTATAAATCTAATAGAAGAAGAAAATCAAGGGGCATCTGGGTGGATCAGTTGGTTGAGCATCTGACTTTGGCTCAGGTCGTGATCTCACAGTTTGTGAGTTCAAGCTCTGCATTAGGCTCACTGCTGTCAATGAAGGGCTCGCTTCATATCCTCTGTTCACGCCCCCCCCCCCCTCCGCTGCTTCTCTCTCTCTCTTTCAACAATAAATAAACATTTAAAAAGAAGAAGAAAATCCACAGGAAAAAATGATCAAATGATATGAAAAAGCATTCTACAAAATAAGTGAAAACTACTAGTAAAGAAACAAATGCCCACCTCAGTTGTAATAAAAGAAATGCAAACTTAAAACAAATACAATGTGTCATATGTTGCCCTCAGATTTCAAATCATTTTCATATTGGTAAGAGCGTGAGGGCACTCCCATATACTATTAGTGAAAATAGAAATTAACAAATTTCTAAATATAGAGCAATGTGCTAGTACCTCCCAAATTTTAAACACATGCTCTGAGACAGACTAACTACATATCCCAAGGATCATACACTTCCTATACTTGCTTATCCCAAGAGGGTTGTTGATCCTTCTTAAAAAGTGCCCACTCATTCTCCAAGCTTTCATTTGTGGTCTGCACCTCAAATTCTCTGATTCCTCTCCAAAACCTGTCATGAGATCATGCATCTTTAAATTAATAAACAGATTTGTCTGCTTAGTAGTGAAATTAAATCTATTCTTCATTTGAAAATCTAAATCCAGGCCATGGTATACTTTTTCTGTAAAAAGCCAGACAGTAAATGTTTCCAAGACTAAGAGTCATACAATCTCTGTCACAGTTACTCAGCTCTGCTATTGTAGCAAAAAAGCCACTACAGACAATATGTAAATGAATGAGTGTAATTGTGTTCCAATAAAACTTTATTTGTGCACACTAAAATTGAGCTTCATATCATTTTCCTGATTTTTTCAACTATTCTTCTGATTTTTTCAACTATTAAAAAGTGTAAAAAAGATATTGGAAGCTTGCAAGTCATACAAAAATAGGTGGCAAGCTCACTATAGCCCACGAGGCAGTTTTTTTGTTCTTTGGTTTTTTGACCTCTAATCTGAAAGATTAATCTGGTTATTGAGCTACCATATGAGCCTTTCTTCCCAACTCTAAACCACAACAGAAAAATTCTTAATAAATTTCTAGCATGTTTCTCAATATTTCATGGCATGCGTATATTACATGTATTACAGTAAACCCACAAATGGCTTGTGGTTTGGGGAAGTAGGTGGCATTCCTTATAGGTTATTCCAGTTCTAATGTACTTATGAATATACTTGTGGATTTTTTAGATTCTAAAAATATATGAACTTGTAAACATTTCAAAAGGTACAGAAAAAAACTGAAATAGAGAAATGAAAGAGGGTGAATTAATGTTTCCCATCAAAACCAGTGATTTTTTTATTTCAATAGGGTTGTTTTCATTCCATCAGAGCAGGTAGATGCCAAAGTCTCAGACCTGTGTCCTTCCATCGGCCCCTGCACAGAAGTGCCTGGAAGTGTGCACCAAGTATTTCATGAAGTGGGGAAGAGGAGTAAGGGAGGGAGGTTTCACCTTATATTTTAATCACTTCTACATCATTTGAACATGTTATCATATGCATGTATTAATACAGTAATTTTGTTTAAATTCAATAAGCATCTAGTTTTTAATGATTTACCCAGAGTTGTCAAGAATATGGTAGGAGAGTAAATCTGTCCCACCATTTGAGAGGGCAACTAGATAGTGTGTATCAAAAGCCTTAAAAAATACAACCCCTTTGACTCAACAATTAGAATTTTCCCTCCTAAGGAAATAATTATAGCTGGGGGGGGGGGGGCGTGTGGAATAGCCATGAGGATGTTCTTTACAGTATGGTTGATAATAATGAGAAGTTGAGGGGGGCATCTAAATATGTGAGAATAAAAGCTTGTTTAACTGACTTATGAATCACGTGTAGAATAAAATAAATGGCATTCAATAGGAATACGTGGAAAAAAGCAGGACACAAACTAGTTGGAGATTGTATGTGCTAGTTTTTATATAGTGAACATAGAACTTTTATTGGGCTGAAAATGGGTTGAGTCCTGTGATGACCTAAGTGCTGAGGATTAAACTGTCAAATTTTTCACACAGACATGTTTCAAAATGGCCCATAAATATTTCAATAGTTATAGGTACTGAGCATTGGGGATTTTACAGTATAGCTTTGGTGTCCAATTAACAGATGAATGGCATTAACAAATGTC
Organism: Hyaena hyaena; assembly: GCF_003009895.1. Classification (NCBI taxonomy): domain Eukaryota; kingdom Metazoa; phylum Chordata; class Mammalia; order Carnivora; family Hyaenidae; genus Hyaena; species Hyaena hyaena. The sequence goes on from NW_024080790.1 coordinate 2,720,997, forward strand.
AAAGTGCCCACTGCCTTGGTGTAGCTTTAGCAAACCCAAGGCTCCAGAAGGCTCAGCACAGCTTTTCAGGCGTTCTGGCCCATCAGCACTTCTCCTGGCAGCAACACCCTCAGCTGGACTCTGCACAGACGACATGCTCTCAGAGCAGAGAGCAGAATCCTCGATGTCAGGCATGCGCAGCCTGGATGCAGCACACAGCACCAGACATTCCCCGCCCCCCTCGCACCCCTGCAATGGCCTCAGGATTTGCAGGAGAGAATCTAAGGAAAACCAACAGGGAAAACCCACAGTAACTGACAAGGCCATGTCTGTGAGTCCATGTGAGTCATCTCCTGCAGAATCTTCAAAATACACAGGGAATCAGGGAAGAGAGCCAGAACTCCCATCACAGAAGGCCTATGCACAGCTGAAAAACACCATGTGCCACTGACAATGAGATCTGGGTTTCCCCCCAGACTTGCGGGGCCCTGGACACTCAGTTTCTATATCTGCATTACGGTCACTGGATACCAAGGGTATCTTCAGTCTTCAACTTGTTCAAACAAGTTCTTTCCTAAAATGGGCCTCTGAAGATACAGCTGCTTGGAGTTCCAGTTGTCACCCATCCTTCTTACATTTCCTGCCCACTTCCAGATGAGCTAAGTGGCATTAAGTGTAGCCGAGGTCACTGAAGAGATTTTTAAATAAGCTATTTTAAAAGTTACTGACATCAACAGCTCCGAGCTGTTATTTCTAGGTCAGCACAACGTCTTCTCTGCAGCAGCGACAGTCCTGGCTGAAGACCGCCTGACTGTGCGGGACGCGACCCCGACGCAGTGGGGTCCGGAGCTGGGTGGAGCTCCGGCCTCATAGTGACGTCATATGCCTTCTGTCCGCCGCCGCCGACCTTCCTTAAAAGGTGGAGAAACTCTTCCCAATGGAATTTAAACCAAATGAAATATCTGATCATCACTTGGTTCTGAAATTTTTTTTGACATTTTAAAATTTAGAAATAAGATGCATGTATTTCATCCTTATTCAGACTTCCCATTTCTTTAAAAATAATTTAGTCTCACATGTAGAGAAAAAAAGATAAAATTTGGGTTTATTTCAATATTTACCAAGTAACTCCGGGAAGGGAAGCTGGATCCAATAACACCTACATTCTTTTCCACCACCTAGATTCTACAATTCTATGAAATAAATAGGATTTGTTTACATTTGGTTGGTTTGTTTTGGATAGTTGGAGCTTTTTCAAGACCAGTGTTTCCAGGATATTTTCTTTTTCTTTTCTTTTTTTAAATTTTTTTACATTTATTTATTTTTGAGAGACAGAGTAAGACAGAGTGTGAGCAGGGGAGGGGCAGAGAGAAAAGGAGACACAGAATCTGAAGCAGGCTCCAGGCTCTGAGCAAGCGTTCAGCACAGAGCCTGATGCAGTGCTTGAACCCACAAACCATGAGATCATGACCTGAAGTGAAGTCGGACATTTAACCGACTGAGCCACCCAGATGCCCCTCTAGGATATTTTCATGCCCCTGGTTTCTAGGATATTAAGAACAATAACAAGAGAGAAACGATTCACCTTTTTATGAGAAAGACAGATGTCGGTGCATCTAAGGATTGTGTTAACCTTCCAAATGCTGTTGATTGTTTTTTAGATGGCAGTCTTCTTAACACCTTGATCAATATGAATCCACAATAGTAAGACCTTACATTTATTGCATGCTTACTATGTCTTGGCACTATACTAAATCCTTAATTTTAAACTCATTTAATCCTCATTTAAACTCATTTAATTTAATTTACACACTCTTTGTGTAATGAGGCAGCTATTATTATCATGTCTCTCTCACAGATGAGAAGTCAAAATTATGTATGAGAAAGATACCACAAACAAAGTCATGTCAAACTGAAAAAAAATGATTATATAATCACAGACAAAAGGTTAATTTCCTTAGTGTACTAAGAATTCATATTAAAAAATAAGAGAAAAGCAGAAAATGGGTAAAGAATGTGAACCAACAGTTCATAGAAAAGGGAGGCCAAATGATTCTTAAACTTATAAAAACTGTGTGAGCCCGTTCCTAATAAAGGACTGCACAAAGGCATAAGATAATATTCCTTACCTATCAGATGGCTCAGATTCAAAACTTTGATCACGCTCTTTGTGGATGAAGGTGCAGAAAAATAAGCATATGGCTGGTGGGATTATAAAGTAGAATGAACTCTACAGAAGGAAATTTGGCAATGGTTGTCAAAATTACAGAAAGCGCATATTCTTTGACCCAGAATATCTGCTTCTGAGCAAAAATCCTTGGATATACTTACCTGTATGCAAATAACAAATATACAAAGATTCCCCTCACTAAGGTACAGAGCAGAAACTCCCATCATCCTCCATTTCTTTCTCATTTATTGGTCATAATAGCACCAATACTGTCTTTCTGATCTGCTTATCTGTTTTGACTATCTCCCTCAAGAGTGTGAGTATGAGTAAAAGGTGAACAGGACTGCTTGGGGAGGTGATCCCCTTCTGCCTTCTCACAGCACTACTTCCTTGTATAAATGCAGATACCACGAGTTAGTTATCTGTCCTGTTTACTGAGAGAGCAGTATATTGGCACTCAAGCAAGCCTTGAGTCTTGTGTAAGCCTTGAGCTTAGACAACTGGAATCATATAGACAGGTGGGGGACTAGGGAGGTACACTCTCTGTTTCAAAATGAATCACACATAGCTTGACCTCGTTCATGGAAACTGTTGGTACGACTCACAAGGACCTGCTGGATCACTGATAAGATCAAATATGCTGTTTTACCTGACCCGTTTCATTCTGCAGAGTGTACTTGGTGCTGAACTAAGTTCAACCGAGTACTACTAGCTGCATTGCTAGTCTGAACCTAGAACTACTCCTGGTGGCCAAACAGTGCACCAGAAGACAGGCTGCATCCCCAGCATCCAGAACACAATCTGGTACATATGAGCAACCCTGTAAATAATATTTCAACGATAAGTGAATGGATGGATGAAGGGTAACACTGCATGTTACCATTTGTGTTAAAAGATAATATTGCTTCCATTGACACAGGCTAAATCTGGTCAAAGGCACAAGTAATCCACACCTCAATAAATGAGTGCACTTCTATGTTTGGTAGTTACAGGATTTCTTTAAAATTTTTATGGGAAAATGGTTGTTGGTCTGCTTTATCATATATATAAATGTATAAATGATTAATCAAGGCTGTATAGCATAGGCAGTAATTGTTTTGAACTGGAATATCATCAAAGCAGACATTACCAAGGAGCTGGAAGTGGTATACAGTAAATAGGTGGATGTTAAGCAACGTAGAACCCTACTGATCCCATAGGATAGAGAAGTTGGAAGATAATACAGCATAAAGTAATTAACCAGATTGATCTTCTCTATAAAGTTGGTGAAAGTCAATAGGTGTTGAGGTAAGAGATGCTAAAAAAAAAAAATAACTTGCATTATAAGGAGTTTATATTAATCTTTCTGATCATGGTTAAATAATAGTAAAAATTCCTATTTCATTACAACTAAAATATATGTATATATGTATATATAAATACATATATAAAATATGGAAATAAAAATACATGTTTTATATCCCCTATGTAATAATTGGAACAGATAAGAAGTTTACAGATAACCCAAGAACTATTAAAAATTATTAAGAAATAAACTTAAAAGATGGATAGCATTGGCTATCTTTATACCACTCAGAATTATCATGTGATGTAAGAGGAGACCATTCCGCTACCTGGTTATCATGGCATGAGCTCTGTATGAGGGGGTCTATACTGGACAATATCCATCTACATATGTTTTCTATATACTTTATCTTATCAAAAGCTTGTTTCCCCAAAGTCCAAGGTAAAGTCCAACAGATAGTCTGCAAATATTGCAAGGTCTTTCCACTCTGGCTGGTAGCAATGCAAACTATTCCCAGCCCTACTGCTGGGAATTATTTAACCTACTGCTTTCACATGGTTCTTTCCTGGCCTGGTAGAATTTTGGCCCATGTGTGCACCAATCAGTAGTTAGCCAAAGCTCCAAGCAGACTGCTCTGCAGATATCCAGTGCATTTCAATCTCTCTATTCCATCCCTCCCCACTAATAATCTACCCTGAATATTCTAGAAGGTCTGCCCTTCTCATCTCTGCTCCTCAGTTCAGTGAGCCTACTAGGCTGTTTCAGTTCTCCTCCATGGCCTGGAAATGGCTTCAGACAGTCAGCTGGGACAATCATAGGGCTTGCTTTATTTATTTTCCTTCTCTTGAGTTTCACAGCCCTATGCTACCTGCTGTCCACTATCTGAAAACAGTTGTTCCTGCTGTTTGAATTTCTAGTTGTTTATTACAAGAGGGAAATTCTTGTTGCAGTTAAACCTTCATAGGAAGAAGTAGAAGTCAATAATTTTATCCTTCATACCTCTCCAAGAGAGATAAAGTATCTCCAACAACCATTTCAATGATATTTCGGTCATGTTAAACACACACACACACACACACACACACACACACACACACACCAGCAACAACAATAATCCTTATCTTTTAGCAATTATATTGAAATATTTGTGGACTAAGTGATATAATTTCTGTAATTTGCTTCAAAAATATGAGGGAACTCTCTAAAGTCTAGTAAGTACGTGAAATTTCTAAAGGGTGGGGGTGAACATTGGTCATGAATGGGTAATTATTGAAATTGGGTGATGAATACTATCTACTTTTTTATGTTTGAAACTTCCCATAATAAAAACTTTTCTGAGGAGTGCCTGGCTGGCTCAGTTGGTGGAGCATGCGACTCTTGATCTCAGGGTTGTGAGTTCAAGCCCACGTTGAGGGTAGAGATTACTTAAAAATGAAAGAAATCTTTAAAAATAATTAATTAATTAAAAAATAAAAATAAAACTTATCTGAAACCAATTATGAGCAACTCTGTGTAATAATGCCCACTAAGTATCTCACCCGTTCAGGTAACGGCCCTCCCTGATAACCAGCTAACCATAGACCTCCACCTACCGCGAGAGGTGGCAGGAACTCTGCCCAGCTCCACATAATTACTGCTATCACTGCTTGGTCCCTATTTTAGAGAGTGAGATTTCACAAATCACAAACCAATCTGTCGTGCCACAAACTCTGGCTAAATAGAATCTGGATTGCTATGGTAACAGCAAAAACAGGCAGGAGGGACGCATACTTTGTCACAGTGACAAAAAAGGAGGTGAAAAGCAAAAGTCAGAGAAAGCAACCTCTTCATCACTCAGGACCTAGGCAGGAGCCCTCTTCAGTAAATGCTCTGGAGAATGTAAATGCAGCCTCCTCTCAACCTTCAAAGGTCTCCTCTATAGCGCTATGTTTATAAAGCACAGAGTCTGCATCCAGGAAAGGTACCATTATTTCCATCTTGCAGAAGGGAAAACTGAGGTTCAGAGAGACTAAGGAACTCTCTAAAGTATAGTAAATGCCAAAGCTTGGATTGAAACCCAGATCTATCTAATACCAAGGCCCATGTTCTCCCATCTCTGATCCTGTAGCATTTAGCATTTGTGAATGCTCATTCAGAAATTATCCATGTAAATCTGTATGTCATCAGGTATAAAATAAACAGGATAAACAACATCATAGAGGCAAAGAGAAACACAGAAATAATGTTTAAGCACTTAAGCGTCCAGGGTGTTTTGAGATCTCATGTTCCACCCCCTTCCTCTCCCAAATTTCAGTTCAAATAAGAACATAGTACTAGACTATAATGATAGAGAGGAAATCTCTTTCCTTTATGGAAACGTGAGAAGGACACATAAACAGAGACCTGCATTAAGGGAGGGGCCAAACAAGCAATATTCTAGGACATTAATCTGTATGTCAATCTAATATCATTGAGATAATGATAAATTATTTATTACAATTAATGAATAATATACTTATTTATTATACTTATTGGGATAAATAAAAATTATACTGTTCAGTTCAGGTTTCCTCACATAACTTGTCAAATAAACAGTACAATATAAATCAGTCTTATTCTTATTCAGTGCCTATAATAAATCCTCTATTTTAACATTTTTCTCTTTTTAATATTCTTTTTTAAATTTTTTAAAGTTTACTCATTTATTTTGAGAGAGTGCACAAGTAGGGTATGGGGAGAGAGAATCCCAAGGAGATTCCACACTGTCAGTGCAGAGCCCGATGTGAGGCTTAAACTCACGAACCATGAGATCATGACCTGAGCTGAAGGCAGATGCTTAACCGACTGAGCCACCCAGGTACCCCAGAACATTTTTCAATGTGGTAGATAAAAGGGTATTTATCATCTCAAACTCTTTTTTAAGGAAGGTGTTTTTGTTTATTGTTGATGTTATTTGGGGATATCATTAGTGTTTTGTTGAACACAGATACTGTTTTTATCTACAGCATGGTTACCTTGTCATAGGTGAAGACAGAAATGAAGGGGACTCTGATAGGCATACAGCCATGAATGAGGCTGCTTCTGTGGCTGCTACAGAATACACACCATGAACCACCACTTCCACCAGTGAATTCTAACTATATTTTAGTCTTTGGATTATTTACTCAAGACTTAAAGTCCTAAAAAAGACACATGCCTCACACCTCATACATGCATTAACTCAAAATGTATAAAGTCTCTAAGTGCAAAATGTAAAACTAGAAAACTTGCAGAAGAAAAATAGGAAAAATTGTTGTGGCCTTAAGTTTGGCAAGGATTTCTTAGATATAGCAGTAAATTCATGATGCCTAAGAAAAACAAATCGATGAATTAGAATTCTTTAAACTTAACAACTTTTTGGGGCACCTGGGTCGCTCAGTTGGTTGAGCATCCAACTCTTGCTTTGGGCTCAGATCATGATCCCACAGTTCATGGGATTGAGCACCATGTCAGGCTCTGCACTGACAACACAGATCCTGCTTAGGGTTCTCTCCCTCTCTCTCTCTCTGCTCCTCCTTGACTGGTGCTTTCTCTCTCTCTCTCAAAATAAATAAAAACATTTTAATGAAATAAAAATTTAATTTAATTTATTATTAAATTTAATTAAATTTAAATTATTGTTAATTTACAATGTTTCTCCTTAAAAGACACCACTAAGTAAACAAAAAGACAAGGCACAGGTTGCGAGAAAATATTTGCAGGTCACATTTCTGTACTGTATCTAGAAAATATGAAGAACTCTCAAAACTTAATGATAAAAAATTAACAACCCAATAAAAAGAGGTCAAAAAAGAAATCAACATTTGGTGGTAAGCTAAACAATGCCCCTTGCAAAGATGTCCACATCCTAATTGCTAGAATTTGTACCTATATTACCTTACACACCAAAAGAGACTTTAAATATGATTAAGTTCAGGATATTGAGATGGGGAGATTATTGGGGATTATCCAGTTGGGGCCAATGTAATTACAAGGTTTCTAATAAAAGCCAGACAGAAGGGTCAGAATCAGGAAAAGACAGTATGAGAGAGGAAAAGCAGGAAAAGATGGAAGCAGAGAGAGATTGGAAGACGCTATGCTGCTGGTTTTGAAGACAGAAGTTGAAGCCTTGACCAAAGACTGGAGGTCATCTCTTAGAGCTAAAAAGGCAAGGAAAGAGATTTTCCCCTGAAGCTATCAGAAAAAAAAACACAGCCCTGTCAACTCATGTCAACTTTTGGTCTCTAAACCGTAAGATAATTAATTTGTGTTGTTTTAAGTTCCTATTTGTTTTTGTGATTTGTTACAGTAGCAATGAAAACCTAATACGTATATATACACATATATGTATGTTAATTAATTTGTATTGTTTTAAGCTCCTAATTTTTTTGTAATTTGTTACAGTAGCAATGAAAACCTAATATGTATATATACACATATAGGTATGTATATACAGTTAAATTTTTTAATGTTTATTTATTTTTTTAAATATTTTTTATTTATTTCTAGGAGAGAGAGAGACAGCATGAGCAGGGGAGGGTCAGAGAGAGAGGGAGATACAGACTCAGAAACAGGCTCCAGGCTCTGAGCTGGCAGGCAGCACAGAGCCCGCCGCGGGGCTCGAACCCACGAACCGCGAGATCATGACCTAAGCGAAAGTCGGACGCTTAACCGACTAAGCCACCCAGGCGCCCCTTTAATGTTTAGTTTTGAAAGAAAGAGAGAGAAAGACAGAGCATAAGTAGGGGAGGGCAGAGAAAGAGGGAGACACAGAATCTGAAGCAGTCTCCAGGCTCTGAGCTGTCTGCACAGAGCCTGATGCAGGGCTCATACTCACGAACTGTGAGATCATGACCTGAGCCGAAGTTGGAGGCTTAACTGACAAGCCACTCAGGTGTCCCAACAGTTTAAAGAAAATGGCTTTTAAAAAAAAAAGATAAAAACATATATATGCATAAAACATATAAGCAGCGTTTTTTTTTAATTTATTTATTTTGAAAGAGAGAGAATCCCAAACAAGCTCCATGCTGTCAGTGCAGAGCTCAACTCTGGGATTGATATCATGAATAATGATATCATGACCTGAGCTGCAATCAAGAGTCAGACACTTAACCAGCGCCCCCATATTAGCAGTTTAAAGAAAAATTATGAAGTAAATTTATGTGTAACCATCACCCAAGTCAAGAAATAGAATATTCCCAACAGCCTACACACCTCTACGTTTCCCTCTCCTTTATATATTTCTCTCTCCCCGCAGAGATCACAACTATTTGACTGCATAGTAATCATGGTTTTCCTTTATAATTTATGTGCACACATAAATGTACAAAGAGAAGTGTATTTCTAAACAGTATAGCAATTTTGCTTATTTTTTAAATGTTTAAATTGTGGCAAAATTTACATAACACAAATGTTTATATTTTTAATATTTATTTATTTTTGAGAGAGAGAGAGAGACAGAGTGTGAGCAGGTGAGGGGCAGAGAGAGAGGGAGGCACAGAATTTGAAGCAGGCTCCAGGCTCTGAGCTATGAGCACAGAGCCCAACACGGGGCTCGAACTCACGAACTGTGAGATCATGACCTGAGTGAAGTCAGTTGCTTAACCGACTGAGCCACCCAGGTGCCCCACAAATGTTTATTTTTGAGAGAGAGAAAGGGAGGAGAGGGGCAGAGAGAGAGAGGGACGGAGGTTCCAAAGCTGGCTCTGCACTGACAAAAGAAAGCTGGTGCAGGGCTGGAACTCAGTGATCATGAGATCACAACTTGAGACAGTCAGAAGCTTAACCAGCGGAACCATCCAGGCTCCCCACCATCAAAAGCATTTTTAAGTGTGCAGTTTAAGTGCAATCAAATAGTTTAAGTTTGGGGCGCCTGGGTGGCTTAGTCGGTTAAGCGTCCAACTTTTGCTTAGGTCATGATCTCGCGGTTCGTGGGTTTGAGCCCCGCATCGGGCTCTGTGCTGACTGCCAGCTCAGAGCCTGGAGCCTGTTTCAGTCTGTGACTCCCTCTCTCTCTGACCCTCCCCTGCTCACGCTGTCTCTCTCTCTCTCTCTCTCTAAAAAAAGAAAAAAAAATAGTTTAAGTTTACACTCAAATTATTAAGTACAATCAAATTATTGTGCAACAGTACTCCAGAACTTTTCATCATGCAAACCTGAAACTTTATACTCATTCAATAACTCCCATTTCCCCCTCCCCACAGTCCTTGGTAGTCATAGAAACTTTCTGTTTCTATGACTTTGACTAACTTTAGATACTTCATCTAAGTGAAATGATGCAATATTTTATTTTGTCTTTTTGTAACTAGCTTATCTCATATAGCATATCTTAAAGTTCCATCCATGTTGTAGCATGTGTCAGAATTTCCTTCCCTCTTAAGGTCAAGTAATAGTCCACTATATGTACAGACCACATTGTGTTTGTCCATTCACCTGCTGTGGACATCTGGGTGGCTTCCACCTTTTGGCTGTTATGCATATTGCTGCTGTGAACATGAAAGTACAATCATTTCTTCAAGATCCTTCTTTTGGTTCTTTTGGGTATATACCCAGAAGTGGTATTGCTGAATAATATGGTAAATCTATTTTTAACTTTTTGTGGAAGCACCATACCGATTTCCATAGCAGCTGCCCCATTATACATTCTCATAAACAGTGCACAAGTGTTCTAATTTCTCCACATCCTCTTCAACACTTGCTATTTTCTTTTTTTTTTTCTGTTTTCCGAAGAGGGAGACTGTTTTTTTGCTTGTTTGTTTGTTTGTTTTTCTAATTTTTTAAATGTTCATTTATTTTTGAGAGACACAGAGAGAGACAAAGAGAGAGAAAGAGAGAGCGAGCAGGGGATGGGCAGAGAGAGAGGGAAACAAAGAATCTGAAGCAGGCTCCAGGCTCTGAGCTGTCAATACAGAGCCCTATACAGGGCTCAAACTCAAGAACTGCGAGATCATGACTTGAGCTGAAATCAGATGCTTAACTGACTGAGCCTCCTAGGCACCCCCTCGGGTTTTTTGGCAACAGTCATCCTAATAGATGTGAGGTGATATCTCATTGTAGTTTTGATATGCACTCCCTAATGATTCATGATGCTCAGCATCTTTTCATATGCTTGTTGGACTTTGTATATCTTCTTTGGAGAATGTTTATTAAAGTCCTTTGCCCATTTTTTAATAGAGTTATTTGGGATTTTTGTTATTGAGTTGTAAAAGTTTTTCATATATTCTGAATATCAACCCCCTATCAGAAATACGATTTTCATTTTCTCCCTTTTTATAGATTGCTTTGTTATTCTGTTGATTGTATCCTTTTGTGCAGAAAAGACTGTAATTTTGAGGTAGTCCAATTTATCTATTTTTCTTTTATTGTCTATGCTTTTGGCATCATAACCAAAAAGTCATTGCCAAATTCAATATAATAAGGATTTCCCTCTATGTTTTCTTCTAAGAGTTTTATGGTTTTAACTGTTACATTTAGGTCCATTTTAAGGGTTTGTTGTTGTTGTTTGTTTGTTTGTTTTTATGGTATAGGGTAAGGGTCCAGCTTCATTCTTTTCCATACAGGTACCCAGTTTTCTCAGCATCGTTTGGTGAAAAGACTGTCCTTTCCCCTACTGAAAGTTTTCGGCACCCTGTTGAAAATCATTTGACCAAAAAAAATAAAAATAAAAAAAAAGAAAATCATTTGACCATATATGCAAGGTTTTATTTCTGGGCTTTCTGTTCTATTCCATTGGTCTACATATCTGCCTTTATTCCAATGCCAAATTATTTTGATTACTCTAGCTTAATTATGCTTATTTTGGAACTATATGGAATCCCATTTGTACAATTGAGGGTCTTGTTTTTTGTTTGTTTGTTTGTTTGTTTGGCATTGAGAGATGCCTTTCAATTATTGCATATAGCTCTAATTTGTTTATTTTCATTGAAGTATGATATTCTTTTGTCCAAAACTTATCCAATTTATTGCTGATGAATATTTAATTCTTTCCCAAAATCTATGGCATTTTTTGGAAATGTATTGTGTGCTACCTGGTCCCCTCAGGTTTGAAATTATTTTTTATAGCTACCTGAGTATATTTTATAGTCTGTTTGGAACTAAGTCATCTTTATGATTTCTTCTTTTGTGTTTTTAAACATTTCATCCATAGCTATTTCATATTTCCTGTCTGATATTCTATACCTAAAGTTCTTGGTGGTTTAAGTTTGTATGGAATCTCATTCTTCTCTTTTTTCTTTTTTTTAATAATTTTTTAAAATGTTTATTGATTTTTGAGAGACAGACAGAGCATGAGGAGCAGAGAGAGAGAAGGAGACACAAAATCCAAAGCAGGCTCTAGGCTCCGAGCTGTCAGCCCAGAGCCTGATGCGAGGCTCGAACTCACGAACCATGCCATCATGACCTGATCCAAAGTCAGATGCTTAAGTGACTGAGCCACCTAGGCATCTCTCACTCTTCTCTTTCTCCTATGTGGTTTTGGTGATCTTTGATTGTATGCTGATATTTGGTTGATACTTATCTATTGAAGCATGTGTAGCCTAAATTGAGCATGTTTCCTCTAGATAAGATTTTTATTCACTTCTGCAAGGAGTCAGGGACTGCTACAAATCTACAACTACTTTTAATCTCTATTTGGAGCATGAGGAGCCCCAGACTCATTGCTCCTTCCTCCCTACTCCCCCCAACTTGCCAGTGGCCTAAGAACTTAGTTTCTGGATTACAGGGCTAATAGTGCAATTTCGTTTGTTTCTGCTCAACTCTGCCTTCTCAGGGGCACTGAGATTCATTGGGTTCTTGTTTGTTCTTTCCTTCAGAAAGTTCCCTATTCACTGTGATAAAAACAATGTAATAAAAAAAATTTTGCGTTTTATGTAAGTTCAAGTTGTTTTGTAAGAGGAGGACTCTCAAGACTATCTGGTCCAACATCATATCAAAAGCAGAAGTCCCTCAGATGTCACTTTTTGGTAAGTTGGTAAGGCATTAAGGGTCTTGTTTGAGAACAATAAATGGCAGTTATTCCATTAACCAAACCGGGCTTTTGCTTTATTGAATACAATAAGCGAGAGCTGGATTGTCATCAGCTGAGGACAAATGCTGTATCTGGACCTCACAGAGGAATTGCAATGATTTGGAGGAGAAAAGGGGGTAACTGTGGAAGGGTAACAAACTCTACTGAATGAGTTTTATTAAGTTTCCACTACTTGGTGAAGAATGTGAATCATAATTTAACCACAAATATATCCATTGTTAAAAGTAATGTGATTTGGATCTACTTTGGATGAAGTAATGAAATTCTAAATTTGACTCTGAAGTTGATAAGACTGTAGGGTCTGTTACCGACATCAGGTCATATCTGGACAATTAAACTACCTTGATCTTATTATTTTGGCCTGTTGCGGAATGTCTTCACTGTTAAGATTTGATGTCTGACTCTTAGATTACAGCACATACTAATATAAAAAATCTACTTGAAGAACAGTCTGTCTTTTGCAAAACCACATTTCAAATATTAAATTACTCAGTGTATCTTAAACGAGAACCCACACATATAAAAAAAATTTCTCCTAATATTCAGTGCCAGGAAAAACCTTGTCTCTTTAGAAAAACATGTTTGCTTCTTTTTATCAGACTAAATAACCCATATGCTTCCTGTCTCAACTTTTTTCCTTAACTTCCAGAAAAAAATCAGATCTAAACTAAGGGCTCAGGTGTGGTAACCAGTGCATTCCAGGTCCCGTTTCTGTCTGTGATCCTATTTGTAAAAATAACTTGATTACCCTTTGACTTCATATCATAAAAGTAATACATATTCATTATTCATTGTAGGAAATACAGTCAAGAAAAATGAGGGAAAAAACTCTGCTACTATTAAAACCTTACTGTACATTCTCTGATTATACTGTCCCCAACCCCACCCCAATTCTATTGTTCTTTCTTTGTGAGACAGGAAAACTGACTCTTGACTTCTGTGGGGGAGGACATTTTTCTTTTTCTTCTATCCATCCTACGTTCCTTGGCTGGAGCCCTGCAAAGCAGACTGACAAAAGACACATTAACAAGAGAAAACAAAAAGATACATCACACTTCCACATGGAGAACCCAGTAGTGAGTAACTTAAAGATGTGATTAGCACCTTAGAAAAGAACAACAATGTTCAGCAAGGTTTGTTATGTAGATTCCTTGGCTGCCATCTCTTGGTTGATAAGTTTCTAGAGGAGTCCCAGTAATTAATTCTTCACCTTCCTGATAAAGACAGGAAGAGGTTACATCTTTACAAATTTATGTCCTGCATTTTTAGGCAAATAAGGAGAGGGCAGAGAGCTTTCCATGTATTGGCGCTTCTCAGTTGCCTTCAGTTCAAATTAATCATTATGCCAAAGTGGCATATTTTGGGGTGGCAAATTCCCCATTCACTTACTTAAACAGTAAAAATCTATTTGTTAGAAGGATACTGGAGAGCTCCCATAATTCAAGTAGAATGCCCAGGCCTCAGAATGACAGTAACCTTGGTGGCTCTCAGCCCCCAGCAACAGAAATAATAGACAGTCTCCTTAGGACGTGGCCATTGGCTGACTCATCTCCAAACTACTTTTTTTACTGAGTGTTGGCCAGCACAATCCCACTAAGATTGCATTGACTGGAGCAGAGCCAGGTAGCCAGTACAAATGAGTACAGGGTGGCTCTGTTAACATAAAATCAGAGTGGATAGAAAGAAGTCTTTCAAACCACTGTGCCACTTGTTTTTTTCTCTTTCCTGTGTAGTCACAGCCAAGTGTTAATGAATTTATGTTACCCCACACCTAATGCCGCTGCTGTGACAAAGAAACCAGGGACTGATTTTCCTTCTCCTAGTGACTTTCCTGAGCAGGCATCAGCTGCTAAGGAGTGTGGCTGCCTGCTGCCTCCATGTTCTTCCTGCCTCTTTTCCCACCAAAGATGGCTGAGCCAGATGGAGGAGAAAGAAGAGAGAGTCCACACTGGGCAGGAAGCCATCATCCACTTAAGTACATTACATACAATTAGAGCAAAACAAAAGTTGATTCTGTTTATTTTAAAAATTAATTGTAGAGGGGTGCCTGGGTAGCTCAGTCAGTTAAGCATCCACCTCAATTTCAGCTCAGGTCACAATCTCACAGTTCTGAGATCAAGCCCTGCATCAGGCTCCACGCTAAACATGCTTAAGATTCTCTCTTTCTACCTCTGCCTGACTCATGCTCTCTCATTCTTGCTCTCTCTCAAAATAAATAAATAAACATTAAAAAATAAGAATTTAAAAAGATAAAAATTAATGGTAGATGGTGTGAATCTATCCTATACCTTTAACACATGAGACTTAACAGGCAATATCTTCAGGTGTATATCTAATGCAGTATTTCTCAATTCTTATGGGAACACCCATTTATGGAACACTGGTATGCTCAGTGATATTAACATTAGTTTTGAGGAAATGATTGTGGCCATCAAAATACATTTGGGAGACATTGTCTACAATATTATACTTTTGGAAAAGCAAAATGCACTGTATCGGATTAAAGGTTCTAGGTAGTTCTCTTTCTCTCTCTCCCTCTATCTCTATATATACACATATATATGAATATGTATGTTTGAAATTTGAATCATGTAATTTTCACATCATTAAATACAATTATTGTTTTTCTTTTTTTCCCAACCACTTAAAAATGTAAAACCATTCTTAGTTCACAGGCTATACAAACATAGTCAGAGTCAAATTTGGCCCAAGGGCTATTGCTTGCTGACCCATGTTTTACATATTTGTAACACAGTGATCCCCCCCCTTAAAAACGTTGTCTGTTCAGGGGTGCCTGGGTGCTCAGTCAGTTAAGCGTCCACAGTTTGGTTCACAAGTTTGAGCCCCGTGTTGGGCTCTGCGCTGATATCACAGAGCCTGTTTGGGATTCTGTCTCTCCCTCTTCCTGTCCCTTTCCCACTTGCACTCTCTCTCGAAATATAAATAATTTTTAAGTGCTATTTGCTCAAACAAAAACACATATATGCTTTGGGGCTTTGTTATTAGGAAAACTTCAGATTTAACCTGACATTTCCTAGGCAGAACAGTCTTAATAAACACTTTTGTACCTGTGGTGCCTAGCTCCATATTGGCCCCCGGTGCTATCCACTTCCTGGCAGTCAGCACTTGTGTGTTCCCTCCCATGTGACAGTAGCATATGATATAAGTAATGATATGTCACATCCAAGATGAAGTTATAAAGATTATGATTTGTCTTGGATGCTTTCTCTCTCACTCTTGCTCTCTCTCTCTCAGAATCTGCCATGTTGTGGGTGATTCTGCAAGGCACACACTGCAAGGAATTAAAGCCTCCAGCCAACAGTCAGAGAGCCAGAGAGCAGCGGAGGCCTCCCAATCACACCCATGAGTGAATTTAGAAGCACAGCCTGCAACCTCACCTAACAACTTAGAGACTCTGCACCAAAATCACCCAGCGAAACCCTCCTGGGTCCTCAACCCCCCAGAAATTATAAGATAATAATGTGTACTGTTTCCAGCTGCTAAGTTTTTGGGTGACTTTTTTTTTTTTTTTTGCATCCCAGGATAAGTAAAGCAGTGCCTATGTTTGGCAGAGATCTGTTGAGTTCCTGACACTGTTTATGTAGTGCTGCTCTCAAGACCCCTCTGCTCTGATTCAAAACCCAATCCCTTGTCTGGGCCCCCAGTCCATGAACCCCACTGTACTCAGACACTCCCTGAAATTGAGACTTAACTCTAGCCTTTGGAATGTCTGTGTGTCACATATGGAACTAGTAAAACAAGAGCGGAAAAATTCCCTGCACATTATTTTCCATAAAACACTGGTTGGATTTTCTGAATCTAGTAGTTTAATAGCATTTTTCCCTCTGAAGAAAAAAAATTATAGAAGTTAAGTTGCTGCTTTCTGACCTACTTATGTGATTCCTCCTCTCTCCCTACTCACACTTCCCAGTTTCTTTTGACAGTGTATTGCACTCAAAGTGACAGTTCTGTCTTTGAGAATTGTGCTGTTTTTCAGTCACCTGATTTTCCTTATCATGCACAACCTATTCCACTCTCAGCCACCAGTACTAATGGTCCTGTGAGTATTCAGATGACATTTTGTAAAACATAAGGCAGAAAAAATAAATAAATTAATAAATAAATAAAGCTCCCTCTGCCAAGCCAGTCACATGATCCTGACAGAAGCTTGGAGCCAGGCCAGTAATCATTAGCAAGAATTCATCTCAATTACCACCTCACGCCAGTCAGAGTGGCTAAAATGAGCAAATCAGAGGACTCTGGATGCTGGCGAGGATGTGGAGAAACGGGCACCCTCCTACACTGTTGGTGGGAATGTAAACTGGTACAGCCCCTCTGGAAAACAGTGTGGAGGTTCCTCAGAAAATTAACAATAGAACTCCCCTATGACCCAGCAATAGCACTGCTAGGAATTTACCCAAGGGATACAGAAATGCTGATGCATAGGAGTACATGTACCCCAATGTTCATAGCAGCACTCTCAACAATAGCCAAAACATGGTAAGAGCCTAAGTGTCCATCAACGGACGAATGGATCAAGAAGATGTGGTTTATCTATACCATGGAATACTACATGGCAATGAGAAAAAATGAAATCTGCCATGTGTAGCAACATGGATGGACCTTGAGGGTATTATGCTGAGTGAAATAAGTCAGGCAGAAAAGGACAAATATCATATGTTTGCACGTATAGGAAGATTGGGAGGAACTTAACGGAGGACCATGGGGGAGAAGAAGGGGAGAAATGGTGGGGGAAAGGGAGAAAGGGAAACCATGAGAGACTCTTGAATGCTGAGAACAAACTGAGGACTCACGGGTGTTGGGGGGGGAGGGAGGAGATGGGCATGGATGAGGGCACTTGTGGGGATGAGGACCGGGTGTTATATGGAAACCAACTTGACAATAAACTATCTGTAAAAAAAAAAAAAAAAAAAAAAAAAAGCATCTCATTGTATTTTGTGATTTCAGGCAATGGCAATTTCTTAACATCTGCAAACACCTTCTATATCTTTAGAAAGTGACTGGTACTGTGCATTGTGTTTCAGTGTGAGGGGGTTTCAGTCACCTGAACATGTGGGCATGTGAGTGCATTTGGATAAAACAGATAGGGTGCAGGAAGAGGGAAATATTCTATTGTTCTAACTTCCCTTACTCAATTTGTTTCTCCATTAGTCAGAGAACTCTAAAGGTAGAATAAACTGCAAAAGATCATTAAAAATTCCCATCTGATCTTTGAACTCCATAGCTATGTCTTCAACAAAATTAGATAGGGTCTAATGACAAGGGTTGACAAGGGTTATCAGGGGTCATGGGCTTGCCAGGCACTGTGCTCAGAGTTCAGGCACCAGACTTGGACCATCTCAGTTCAAATTCCTCCTCCATCATTTATTTTTGTTTTTATTTTTTCTTTTGCCTGACCAGTGGCTTCACTGGTCTTTCTTTAGGAAACAGCACCCCCTTCTTTTGGGAAATGATTCTTCTCTCCAACCATTTGGTTTAAAGGTTCTGTTTCTAGTGATCTGTGAGGTCCAGCTAAGACTTCCTCTCCTCTGTGCTGTCCTTTTTTTTTTTTTCCCATAAAATACCCAGACAGTCTTTACCTAAGTCAGTTAGAATTGAGTTCCTTTACTTGTGATCACTTGCAAATTAATCCTAATTCAACTGTGCTGTCATGGTGTAAAAAAAAGAATAGGAAATTATGGTCTGAATGTAACATAAGACATGTAAAAATAATTAGAGACCTAAGTAAGAGAGTACATAAATATAATTACTATAGTGATCAGTTATCTGGTGGTGTATTAAGTGGATTTTAGCTAAAGAGCACTTAAAACCCAATATTCCGAACTTCCCCGACCTGGGGAAGGAAGTAAATGTGGAAATACAAGAGGCTCAGAGGACTCCCCTCAGACGTAACTTGAATCGATCTTCTGCACGACATATCATCGTAAAAATGGCCAAATACAAGGACAAAGAGAGAATTTTGAAAGCAGCTAGGGAGAAAAGGGCCCTAACATACAAAGGGAAACCTATCAGAGTGGTGACAGACCTATCTACTGAAACTTGGCAGGCCAGAAAGGAATGGCAGGAGATCTTCAATGTGATGAACAGTAAAAATATGCAGCCAAGAATCCTCTATCCAGCAAGCCTGTCATTCAAAATAGAAGGAGAGATAAAAACCTTTCCAAATAAACAGAAATTGAAAGAATTTGTCACCACGAAGCCAGCCCTACAAGAAATCCTGAGGGGGATGCTCTGAAGGAAAGGTTGCAAGGAACAAAGATACCAGAGACACCACCACAAACATGAACCCTACAAAAGATACAAAGACTCTAAACCCACATATTTCAATAATAACACTGAATGTAAATGGGCTGAATGCTCCAATCAAAAGACATAGGGTAGCAGAATGGATTAAAAAACAAAATCCATCTATATGCTGTCTACAAGAAACTCATTTTAGACGGGAAGATACCTTCAGATTAAAAGTAAGGGGATGGAGAAATATATATCATGCTACAGGAAATCAAAAGAAAGCCGGAGTAGCGATACTTATATCAGACAAACTGGACTTTAAATTAAAGACAATCACAAGAGATGAAGAAGGGCACTACATAATAATTACAGGGTCCATCCATCAGGAAGAACTAACAATCATAAATGTATACGCACCGAATATGGGAGCACCTAAATATCTAAAACCCAATATTCCATTTGTGAAAAAATTTATTAAAAATGCCACACCCGGGTGTTTAAAAACATCTGTAAGTTATTATCATATGCTAACCATTAAACCCCTCACCAATCAGATACAATGTATAATATTTTGCCATAGCCAGACATTCTGCCATTTTTCTATTGAAATCTGAGCTCTACTCTCTTGTTGAACATCCAAAAGTTTAAGTATTATTCAAATAACCTTAATAATCAAAATGTCAGCATCCTAACACTGAAGAAAATTTCAAAATATTTGAACAAATGGAAAAACAGGAAGAGGGGAAAAATTAAGCTGCACTTGAATTTAACAGAGTGAAAAAAGGAAGGGGTCACTTTTTTAAAGTGCTCCTATGAGAAGGGAATATGTGGCAATAGTCTGAACCTATCACAGGAGACTCAGGGAATGTCCTGCTCTGGTTTGTTCTGCATCGAACGAACAATTTTTGCAGCCTCAGAACAGAAGAGTTTTACTGTATTTTTCTTGGGTAATTATATTAATACAATGCCATGAGTTTTTCAGAGAACATATTGACGAAAATAGAAATGACCGATGTCTTGAATATAATACATGGAAACCTCATTTGTAAACACATTTGTAAATGACAGCTACCTGAGTTTGTTCAGTGTGAGGATGGAGAATGGTACAGAGGGAAGCAGAGAGTAAAAATAAAATTGTGATCAATACTTCAGTCTATGGAACGAATGTGTAGATCTCTAAAAAGACAGTTTGCTCAGTGATAAACTCATATTTCATGGGCTTCATTGTATTATCTAGGAACAAAGAAGAATGTTAGGCCATTTTCTGATCAAAAAGTAGCACCTTTTGAAAGGAAGCTATAAAGAAAAAATATTGCTCTAACGTATTAGGTGTACTCTAAATATCATGTTCATTTTGTACTAGATTCTGACTAATTTTATTTTTACAGAATTGAGTAAGAAAAATTAGGACAACTGGATATTTCCCACTTCCTGAATCCTACGTCTCTTCCCCTCAGGCACTCACATGCTTGTATGCTCGGATGCCTGAAACCCCATCACAGTGAGACAGAATGCACAATACCAGTCACTACAAACTTGGGTTGTCCATGTCCATTTTCTTCTTTTGCAGTCTGCCATTGCCCCCAATATTTCAATTAGCTGTCAGTTGACTATATTGTGATTGCTCTGGGACTTCAAAAGCAGAGAGTATTGGTGAGGGTTGGGCTAGTCAGGAACAGCTTTAAGAAGGCAAGACTTGGGGCACCTGGGTGGCTTAGTTGGTTAAGTGCCCAACTCCAGCTCAGGTCATGATCTCACGGTTTGTGGGTTCGAGCCCCATGTAGCGCTCTGTGTTGACAGTTCAGAGCCTGGAGCCTGCTTCAGATTCTGTGTCTCCCTCTCTCTGCCCTGCTCCTACTCATGCTCTGTTTTTCTCTCTCTCTCAAAAATAAACAAACATTTTAAAAAGTTTTTAAAAAAAGAAGGCAAGACTTGACTTAGACATTGGTGGATGAGCTAATTACAAATAATTCTGAAAAACTGTCATTCATTGATTCATTCAACAAATATTAACCACCTATTATTTGCTAGGTTCAGTTCTAGGTACTGGGAAGAAGGTTGTAAATAGGATAATCTCTGCCCTAAAGGTATTTATATGCTAGTGGAGGAAACAATGTACAAGTGGACAAGTAAATGTATATTTTATAATTCCAGATGCTGATAAATGTTCTGAAAAAAATAATAAAATAGGGGGATGGGATGAGGGCTAAATTTAGGCCTCTCTAGTAAGCTAACTTTTGATCTGAGGCCTGAATGGAAAGAAAGAACAAGGAATACAGAGATGCAAAGAAATAGCATTCCAGGAGCTTGTGGGGAGGAGAGAAAGGGAACTTAGTGTCTCACCCAGGCAGAGATTGAGTTGGGGAAGATGAAACCATTCTGGGGATGAATGTTGGTGACGGTTGCACAATGATGAATGTACTTAATGTCACAGAAGTGTACACTTTAAAACTGGTTAAAATGGTCAATTTTATATTATGCATATTTTAATCACAATTGTTTTTTAAAGGTCTGTATTGATATCAGAAAAAGTAGAAAGCCATCTCTCTGAAATCTAGTTTTCACTGAATATTGATTTTCATTTGTGAACAAAAAGTGAGTACTGTTGTCCAAGTCACATCCATGGCAAGAATTAACAAAAGTTTTATTTGGATGTAAATCCTTATGCTAAAGTGATCCAGAACAAATGCAAGCAAGAACTGAGGTTAGGATCACCATCACTGGGCCAGAGTCTGCACGCTAACTGCATGAGAAGGTAACCAGATTCCCCCAAGCGTCTAGCAGACAAACAGTAGGCTTGTCGCTTATCACCATGGCTACAAAATCCTTTGGGCATAAAGTAGGATCTATATTCTTCAGAACTGGTCTGGGAGAATGGCTTTGCCTTCAAGTCTAGCAGATGCAATGAGGAGAGGAATTCCTAATAAAATGGACAGTAAACTAGTTGAAATCTCTGCCGCTAAGTCAATCTGAGGCAGGAGAAGAGGAGTCTGGCACATCACTGACACTAATGTTTTTTTTTTTTTTTTAAAGGAAGAAAGAAAGAGCTCCTGCAGATGTTAAAAACCAAACATAGACTGAATGAAAAAGAAAGTAGCTAAATATGCTGAGATTGGAGTTTATGTATATATGTATATGTATATATACATACACACAGAACTATGTCTTATGTCATAACGCTGATTCCTTTTTGAAGCCTAATATGAATTTAACACAGAAACTGGAAGAGTGAACATGGAAAGTTGTTAGCCTGATTCCTCTGTCAAGCCCACCATTCACTCGGGCTAAATTTACCAGCTTCCAAAAGGATAGTAATAATGGTTGCCCTGTTGATAGACAATTTTTAAGGTCATCAATTTGAGGTAATAACACCAGAGACCTTAAAAATATTTTGGGGGTGGGGGCCCAGGTGGCGTATTAGGTTAAGCATCCAACTTTAGCTCAGGTCATGATTTCATGGTTCACGAGTTCTAGCCCCACGTCAGGCTGTGTTCTGATAGCTCAGAGCCTGGAGCCTTGCTTCAGATTCTGTTTGTGTGTGTATCTCTCTCTGCCCCTTCCATGCTTGTGCTCTGCCTTTCTGTCTCTGTCTCTCTCTCTCAAAAATAAACATGAAAAAACTTTTTCAAATAAAATAGCTACTATTTATTAAGTATGTATATGTGACTGATACTCTTGCATGTTGTATATAACCTCATTGGGTTCTTTGAGCATCGTATATGTTACCATTATCGTTGAACAAATGAAAAACCTGGGGCTCTGACAGGTTAAGTAGCTTGGCTTGTTCAAGGTCACCAGCACATAATCAGCAGAACCGGGATACAAACACAGATCCTTTAGACTCCACACTCATACTCTTTGCACATTTGTATCAACTATAAGAAAATTTCCAGTTACTTCTACATTTATTAATTCCATTTTAAGAAGTCGCATTTTATCATCCTGAAAATGTTATTCCTAATGCATGTTGCCAGCATCTGGAACACTACATATCTGAAAAGCTATTTTTTTCAGATGCTTTCCATTTTCTCATTTAATTCTCATAGTGTTGGAAAAGACATATTTTAATTCCCATTTTACACATAATGAAAATTGAAATGCAAAGATTTTAAGTGCTTTGCATGAAGGACTAATTAGTGGCTGAGGCCAGCATTCAAACTGAAGTCATCTTGCTCTACATCCAACACTCTTTTCAATACACAGGTGGAAGTCGACTTGAGTCTGTGGGGTTTCTGAACAATTGTGGAGGAAAGGTAAAATTTCCAAAATGACTTTAAAATATTTCTAATAGAGTATCACCCTCTTTCCAGTCCCTATCCACAGAGTAACAGCATTACGTTTGCTGTGTACCTTCTAATACTTTTTTAAAGGGCTAATAAAAACAGATACACATTTACGTGGTTTCAATTTTTTTAGTGTTTTGAAATACCATTATCCTATAGATATTATTTGCAATTAGATTTTTTTCAGTTTATATTACTTCAGATAAATCATATGGACCTAATTACTTTTCAAGATATGGGAGAATTTACATAAGAACATGTTTAAACAAGGACAGAAATTCAATGCAACAAATATTTACAGAGCACCTACTATGTGCCAGGCACTGTTCTATGCATGCTGGGATACAGCAACGAATAAAACAAACAAAAGTGCTTGCCTTTGGCCTGCCACGGTTTGCCATTGTATAGTGACCCTACTTTTTATCAATAACAGTTTTAGCATATGTGTTTGCTAATAAAACATATAATGTATTATATTAACAGTAGCGTAAATTATATGGAATTTATTCAGTCATTTACTTATTGGTTGACATTCAGTTTATGCTTTGTTTTGATTTTTACAATCAACACTGCCATTAACACCAAAATTACATATGTCCAATGTAATGATGACTTTATTTTTTCTGAAGAATTGGTTTTTAAAAATAGGATTGCCAACTCAGCAGTGTACATACATACATACATACACCCATATATGGTTCAACTTAAAATTTTTTTATTTATTTCTTAAGTAAACTCTATACCCAGTGTAGAGCTCGAATTCATGACCCCAAGATCAAAAGTTGCATGCTCTACCTGAGCCAGGCAGGGGCCCCATTTATGGTTTAGCTTTTAATAAATTCATTAAATTACTTCTAATAAAAGATTTTTAGCAACTATCTTCTTCCACCAACTTATGACAGTGCTGATTTCTCTACATCCTTATCAACACACTGAGTTTTAAGTCTTTGAAAATTTTGTTAAGCTGATAGACAAAAAAAAAAGTTTGATATTACTGACTTAGTTTGCATTCCTCTGGCTTTTCTACTAGAAATGGTTGAGCATCCTGACATATGTTTACTGACCATTTGTATTTCCACTTAACATTAACTGCTAATATTAGAGTCAGGCACTGGAATGTGCATCATCTCATTTGATTATCACAACAACCCTATAAGAGAGATAACATTTTCTTCCTCTTCCCCTTTTGCAGATGAGAAAACTATTTCCAAGAGGTTATGAAATTTGCCCAAGTTCACATAGCTGGCAAAGTGATAGAGTGAGGATTTTAACAAGTCTGACTGTAGACCTTCTGGGCTTAACTACTACATAAACTGCCTCTGCTGCCAAGGAACATTTTCAAGTCATTCCCTCCAGCCTCATTCCCTCCCTTTTAGTGAAGTCTGAACAACTTGGTTAAACTAGCAAATATTTGATTCTTGCAGAAGACACTATGGTAGACATTATTGGGTGGTCTGGAGAGCTCCTGCCTCCAAATCTTATTGGGGAGCAAAAGTACATTTTATGTAAGATATATATGTATCTAGTTTTGGGGGCGCCTGGGTGGCTCAGTCAGTCAAGCGTTTGACTTCAGCTCAGGTCATGATCTCACAGTTTGTGGGTTCGAGTTCTGCATCAGGCTCTGTGCTGACAGGTTGGAGCCTGGAGCCTGCTTCAGATTCCGTGTCTCCCTCTCTCTACCCATTCCCTGCTTACACTCTGTCTCTTGCTCTCAAAAATAAACACTAAAAATTTTTTTTTAATATATGTATCTGGTTTTTAAAGAGATTTTATTTAATGTCAACAACTTTGGTGTGATCAGCAAATTTATCAATGTAGAGAAGTGAACAAATCACACAGAAGTCTGCAGCCAGACAAAATTTAATATTATTCAAAGAGTAGTGTAGGGAATATGACAAACAACTCTGAAATGGGAGTTAAAGCTGATGTAGCTTTAATGTAGGAAACAAATCACTTTCGAGATGGTGTTATTTCTAAAGAAAAGCAATACTAACCTGGTTGAACAAAAACTACCACACAGACCCCTCCCACCCATTCGTCCTCACCAACCAACTTCATTCCCCAGGTGTGCTCAGTGGCTCTGGTACTATCCACCCAGGTGGTGCTGAAGCAGGTGCTTACTCTCAGCTTTGTGAAGCCATTTCCAGTACAGCCCTAATACCCTTGGTCTCCTCTTGCTTCCCAAATCATGAGCTGTCAACCGACTTCTCCCATGGAGACGCTCCAATCTCTCTTAATAGGAAAATCTAAATTCTGCCGTGTCGCAAGGGGTGTCCTACCAATAATTTTGTGACCAATCCCTCCTCTTGGCCATTGTCACAAGGGTTATTAACCCATTTTTCAAGATCTATGTAAATATATGTGACTCATTACACTGTGTCATCCTTGAGACAAAGATATGCATAATAGAAATAGACATCTATAAGAAGGTGCAGTTCCTTGAGTATATATTGGTGGTTCTTCTTCTTCTTCTTCTTCTTCTTCTTCTTCTTCTTCTTCTTCTTCTTCTTCCTTGCGCACATTTCTAATCCAGTTTAGCAGGTCACATTAGATGGAATTGCGCCTTCCCTCGGCCATTTCCCCTAAGCTTTGGAAGGACTCCTATTTCCTGACATTTAAATCACTGCCTAGCGGTTTCCTGCCCGGTTTCCCGTCTCCCTTTCGCCTCTCAGTCTCTTGCTGGCTGGGGCCCGATTCGCCAGCAATGGTGTTCATATTCCTTAATCGACCGAAGTGGTATCTAGATGACGAGGTCTCGGTCCTTGGTGTAGTGTCGCTTAACCGAGCACCCCAGTATCTGCTCCTTCCCAATCCTCTCCCCCGCCCGCCCCGCGCGGCTCTAGGAGGAGCCTAAATGTCCTCTTCCCCAGCTGAAGGGGATTGTGGTGCGTAAACAAGATTAACTCTCTCGCCCCCAGCTGCGCAGATCTGCCCCAGGCCTGCCGGCGGGAGCGAACCCATCATTGCGCGCAGGGCGCAGCACCGGGGCGGGGGATGGGGAAGCTCGGGGCCTCGGAGCCATCTCCCGGGCGCGCTTCCTCGCCGAGGGGGGCGGGAGGCCACGGCCTCAGGAGCTGCTTCTCAAAACCCAGGGCGAACGGCCGCGACCACGCGGGCTCTTAGCTGCAGCCTCCCCTCCGCCACCACCCTCCCCCGCCCCGTGCTTCCTCTCCGCCCACCACGATCTAGCCGCTCCGCCGCAGCCCGCTCGGCCCTCCGCCCCCCGGAGCCTCCGCGCCGGTCCCGCGGCCAGCCATGGGGGACCTGCCAGGGCTCGTGCGCCTCTCCATCGCGCTGCGCATCCAGCCCAACGACGGCCCGGTCTTCTTCAAGGTGGATGGGCAACGCTTCGGCCAGAACCGCACCATCAAGCTGCTCACCGGCTCCTCCTACAAGGTGGAGGTGAAGATTAAGCCCACCACTCTGCAGGTCGAGTGAGTAAGCGCGCGCACTGCGGCTACCCGGCCCCGCTAGGGGTCCACGCGGAGGACCGAGGCCCCCGGGACAGCCTGAGCCTCTCCCAGTCCCTCTGGCGTCGCGTCGCGCCCAGAGGGCCCAAGGGTGGGGGGAAGAGGTCAGTTTCCTGTTCCTTCTGGTCCCCTCTGTTTTACGCTTAACTTTCCTTATTCACGCTTCCCTTCCACCCGCCGCCGGGAGGGATGTTTAAAACAGCGTCGGGAAGCCAGGGTTGGGCCGAGAGCTTGTTTTCTCGCAATTTTTTCATCTCTTCTGCCCAGCCCTTGGCGCAGACCCCCAGGCCACCCGGGTGGTTCACCTACCGCAATCCCTGTCCTGGCGTCTCGCCAGGTTCTGCCAACCGAGAAAGGCTGAGGAATGAGGTGTAAAGGCGGGGATGGGATAATTATTGGGGTTCCCTAAGGGATGTTCCTTACTCCGCCATCCGCCTTTATGTGGCTGGAGACCCTGGGGCAGGAGTAGCAGCCATAAATCCGAGCTCAGTCTCCCCTGCTTAGGCCTCGTTTCACGGTTTTCCCCGCCAGGTGTTTTTGATTTTCTCCTGATTTGTTTGTTCACCCTCGTGATGGTGCCTGGAATTAGCAAACCCCTGGCGCGCGCGCCCGCGCGCGCGCGCACACACACACACACACACACACACACACACACACATATGTTTCTTGGTTTGTTTGTGGCAGGGATTATCTCTTCCCTGCTACCACAGTTTGGTGCACCCAGTAGACTTCTTCAGTATAGAATGGTGCAGTAGCTTACAGGGAAGTATCTAGGGATGGAGTCCGTTACCTCTCAGCTTCCACTTAAGCATGGTGTGAAGTCTAATACGGAAAGGGGAAATAAACCAGCATATACTGTATCTACCATGTGTTGGAGCTTGCAGGGTGGGGAAGGGTTTTGAATCCACCAGATACCTTTTATAGCTGAAGTGTCATCTGTAGTCACTAAATTCAATAAACTTGTATTGGCATTCTAGGTATCACGCCTTAATTCAAGGACCTAGAACAAAACTGGTTTGTTTCCGGTGCTCTGGTCCACCTACTCCTCACTGTCCCCCACAGCTACATGCACTGGTTACCTTCACATTTGCAGTGTTCTGTGCATCCCCAGATGATCCAGACTTCCTTTCCCATCTTTCCTGGCAACCTTTTCTCCCAAGTTATCTATTCTAGATCCCATTTTCTTCAAGGTGGCTCTCTATTTTTTAAACTAACCTAAAATGAATGTGTTAATGACGACTATTTTTTTCTATTTACACTTTAATTTTGTCAAGGTTTTTTTTTTTATTGCCCTAAAATGCTTGTTAAAACATAGATGGCTGAGCCCCACACTAGAGTTTCCAGTTTACTACGTCTAGGGTAGGGCTTAAATTTTGTTTTAAGCAGGCAATACTGTCGCTCCTGAAACAGGGACATACCTTGAAAATCACTACCTTAACACAAAGGAATGATGTCAGTGAGAATTTCTCCTTCTGTGGCTGGCTTTGAGTCACCCAAATCATGGGACCTCTGATTGTTGGAACTGAAAAAATCATTAAATAGTTCAGTGTTTCTCAACCCTACCTGCATGTTAGAATCACCTAGAGAACCTTAAGATAAATTTACCAGTGCCCAGACCACACCCAACCAGTTGAATTCTAAGTTCCAGGGTTTGGAATGGGGCTGGGTGAGGGTAAGTTTTTCATAACCCCACAGAAGACAAACTATAGAGGAGGACTGATGGAGTCTGACTCGGCCTTGTACAAGTACTCTGAGGTCAGTACAGAGAGTTTAAGTAATTGGTCTAGCGTCACGTGACTGGTTAGTTGGAAAACTCAAGACTTCTGACTTTGCGGAACTTTCTACAACACCAGAATATCTCCTTTAGCCAGACCCAGTAGGATTCCTGCCTAGGGTGTGGTCCAGGCCAGGATGGGGTACCTAAGCTAATTCCTAACATGTATAGTTAACTTATGTCCATTGCAGGAACATTTCCATTGGTGGTGTGCTTGTCCCATTGGAGTTGAAGTCTAAAGAGCCTGATGGGGACAGAATTGTTTACACGGGCACATATGACACAGAAGGTGTGGCCCCAACCAAGAGTGGAGAACGGCAACCCATCCAGATCACAATGCCGGTAAGGCCTACTTCGGGGTGTCAGGGCAAATGGAAGCCATGGAAAAGAAACTGTCACTATCTCTCCTTAAGAAATAAAAGGAAATACTATGAAATTACAAAATATTATTTTAATTCATAGTTTCATATTGGGATCTATTTGTCCATAATATCCCAATGCAGCTAATTAAATAATCCGTGCTTCCTCAACAGTCAGTTTCTTAGTAATTTCTTATATGGCAAAAATATTAAATCTCTTTCCACACTTTCTAATCTATTCCATTGATCTGTCTAAGGCTAATACTGCATTCTTTTAAATGTGTTGCTTTTATAATATGTGTTCATGTATTTTGTAAGTGGCCACTTTACTGAATTTGCTTACTAAAATTTTTCATTTAATCTTAAGTTTTTCAGATAGGCAGTCATAATCTACATATAACTATCATTTTCTCAATTTTCTTTCTAGCCTTACTGCATTGGCTAATGTTTCTAGAATAGTGTTGCTTGCTAATTGTGGTAAGAGGTATCCTTGTCTTCAGGGTTTTACTGTTAGGTACAATGTTAGTTTTAAATATTTATCATGTTAAAGCATCCTTTTTCTAGTTCACTAACAGGTACTTTTTTTAGTTGGGAGATGTGTTGAATTTTATCTAATTCCTTTTCCCATCTGTGGAGATAATTGATCTCCTTTGATACATTAATGTAAGAACCATATAATAAACTTTCAAATACTTAACTACCCTTTACTTCCTAAATAAACCCTATTTAAATGTTATGTATTTTTTAAAATATAACACTAAATTTAATGTGCTAATATTTTATTTAGGATTTTTAGGTTTTTTTAATTTTTTTTATGTGCTTGATTCATCAGCAGATATGAGGATCTCTTAACTATCAGGCACTGGAGAGGATTAATGAACAAAACAGATATCCCTGTCTTCATGGGGCTTCTAATCTAGAGGAGGAAAACATACTTTTTACATGATTATCAATAATAAATAATTATTATTATACAAAATATACTGAAAAAGTAGTGTCTTTGGAGCATATACCTAGTGTCTTATCCTAATCCAAGATTTGGGGGATGGTTCTTGAAAAATAAATAACCAATAAGTAAGAGTTGAGAGAGTAGGCAACACTTGAGGAAAGAGGAGCTACAGAGGTCAAGAACTGAGGGAGAGTATAATGTATTGTAACAAAGGAGAGAAGCCCAGTGGGGGTGGAGCAGAGAGGGAAGCAGAGACTGGCTCAAGATAGAGCTGGAGCAGCATAGGTGGATTTCACTACCTCCTCTCCAAGGCCACTTTCAGTTCTCACATGGTATAAGGATTACGAATTTACCCATAAGGGGATGATTCTAGTTATGTGATGAAGAAAGTCAAATTCCCAAATACTGTCATTTAGGAACACACTGAATAGGTCCGAAGGCCAACAAGTCCCTAGTAAGATTCCTTTTTGATTGAGCAGATATAGAGAGGAGGGGCTGAGAATATATCCCAGCATCTCAAGGGATTTGCATATTTCTTAATGTGAAAAAAATTAAAAATTAAATGTGAAAAGGGGTACCTGGGTGGCTCAGTCAGTTGAATGTCTGACTTGATTTCAGCTCAGGTCATGATCTCAGTGGTTTCATGAGTTCGAGCCCTGTGTCGGGCTCCACGCTGACAGTGCGGACCCTGCCTGGGATTCTCTGTCTCTCCCTCTCTCTGCCCCTCCCCTTGTCATGCTGTCTCTCTTTCTCCCAAATAAAATAAACTTTAAAAATGAAATAATAGGGGCGCCTGGGTGGCTTAGTCGGTTAAGCGTCCGACTTTCGCTTAGGTCATGATCTCGCGGTTCGTGGGTTCGAGCCCCGCGTCGGGCTCTGTGCTGACTGCCAGCTCAGAGCCTGGAGCCTGTTTCAGTCTGTGACTCCCTCTCTCTCTGACCCTCCCCTGCTCACGCTGTCTCTCTCTCTCTCTCCTAGAAATAAATAAAAAAAAAAATGAAATAATATATCAAGTTTCAGAAATTTGAACAATTGTTTTTTTAATTTTTTTTAGTGTTTGTTTATTTTAGAGACAGAGCATGACCAGGAGAGGGGCAGAGAGAGAGAGAAGGAGACACAGAATCTGAAGCAGGCTCCAGGCTTTGAGCTGTCAGCACAGAGCCCGACACAGGGCTCAAACCCACAAACCTCAAGATCGTGACCTGACCCAAAGTTGGACACTTAACCAACTGTAGCACCCAAGCACCCCGAGAAAATGTTTAAATCAACAGTAATCCCTACATTTTTGACTCTGTTGATTTTCAGATTACCTTCCAAATGTATATAGTTTAGAGTTTGGTCATTTTTACTATATAATTGTCCAACATTCTGCACATTCATTGTTATAATTTTAATGGCAACATAAGACTCTATAATGCTATATCATAGTGATTAGACTGTTTCCCAAGCATTAGATATGTCAGTTGTTCTCATCATAAAAAGGGCTATGGTCAAATTGTTTCGCCAAAAGAAATCCTTATGACTGTTCCCACATATGGCCATATTTTTAAAGTGTTGTATGTACCATTTCACAATGTTACCAGCAATATAGAAGTCTACTGGCTTTGCTATAGTTATGACATAGTTGGGAATTACTTTAAAAAATAATAAATCTTCTACTTTACACTCTTTACTGTCATTTACAAGAATGAACATTTCAACATTTAATTTTCTTTTTGTGTAAATTGGTTCTTTCATGTTTTGTCAATATTTCTATCAAAGATTATTTTTTAAAAATCAGTGTCCTAAGGCATGCCTGCGTGGCTCAGTTGGTTGAGTGTCCGACTCTTGATTTCAGCTCAGGGCATGATCTCAGGGTCATGGGATAGAGCCTCTCATCGTGCTCCAAACTGAGCATGGAGCCTGCTTAAGATTC
The DNA here is from genome assembly GCF_003009895.1 of Hyaena hyaena. Classification (NCBI taxonomy): domain Eukaryota; kingdom Metazoa; phylum Chordata; class Mammalia; order Carnivora; family Hyaenidae; genus Hyaena; species Hyaena hyaena. The sequence continues at coordinate 2,752,455 of NW_024080790.1, forward strand.
ATTCTCTCTCTTTCTCTTCTCTCTCTCTCTCCCTTCCTTCCCCCCCCCCCGCTACCCTGCTCACATGCACTTTCTCTCACTCTACAATGAAATAAAATAAAAAATTGGAGTGCTTGTAAAGTTTTTTTTTATGTCATATCTGTCATATTTCTCTCACTATTGCTTTGCTTACTTTCATTTTCCATTGTGTAGGAACATAATTACATATAAATCTCTCATTTTCCTTTATGATTTCTTCTATTTAAAATTGAGTTATTTTTCCAGAGTTGTCAGTCTATTTCAATCTTTCCATAATTTTAGATTTTATGTTATTTAACTTTCCGCTTATTCAAACCTGATTTATACATTTATGCTATATATCATCTAACAAAGGATTTAATATCATATTAGCATTTTTTTTGAATCCCAGTAGTCAAGCCCAGGTTCTTACCTATAATGCCCACACCTAGAAGAAGCAAGTGGTTGATAGTTGTTCCAATAATGATCACATGGCTTTTGGTATGAGCATTGGCCATGTACTTGTATGTTATCTGTAATAGGCTGATTCTAAGGGAAAAAAATTGAAATTAGAGGTTTCCTGATCAAGTCAGCAGTCTTAATGTTAAATTCAAATTTCATTCTAGTAATGAAAGCCTCACATAGCCTTTAACTCTATTTTATGATTTTTGTCATCAATGTTTCAAGCTTATGTATAGTAAATTACAGACACAACCACAATTTCACAGACAATAACGAAGTCTTGAAATAGCCAGGTAAATCCAGTTAATCAAGTAGGTGAATCTACCAAGGGAAGCTGAATTAAGGGTATACAAGAGCAACTTCTTAGGAGTATAAAGTTACTTCAAAGTGTTTTTTTTTTTTAATGTTTTATTTCGGGGAGAGAGAGAGAGAGAGAGAGAGGCAGCGTGAGCAGGGGAGGGTCAGAGAGAGAAGGAGACATAATCAGAAACAGGCTCCAGGCTCTGAGCTAGCTATCAGCACAGAGCCTGACGTGGGTCTCAAACCCATGAACCATGAGATCATGACCTGAGTCGAAGTCGGACGCTTAGCCGACTGAGCCACCCAGGCGCCCCTCAAAGTGTTTTCTTTAATCATTAGATAAATAATATTGGGATTATTGGCTATTTGGGGGGAAAAATCAGTTATTTTTTCCTGATATCATACCTCAAAATATATTTCAGATGGATCAAGAAGTTCACTGTAAATAGTCAACTTTTTTTTAAAAATTGGCATGGAAAGAATTAACTGAAACCTGAAAGAAATGGAAGATATCCAAAGCTAAAAATTGAAAGCTTTGATTATATGCAATGTAAAATTTCTGTCAAACATCATAAAATTAAATTTTCATTAAAATGAATTTAAAATTTTTTTTAAACATTTATTTATTTTTGAGAGAGAGAGACAGACCAAGCACAAGCCAAGGAGGGGCAGAGAGAGAGGGACAGAATCTGAAGCAGGCTCCAGGTTCCGAGCTGTCAGCACAGAGCCCAAAGTGGGGCTCGAACTCACAAACTTTGAGATTATGTCCTGAGCTAAAGTCAGATGCTTAACTGACTGAGCCATCCAGGTGCCTCATCATTAAAAAAATAATTTAAATTAAAAGGCAAATAGCGATTGGTGAAAAACTTATTTGTAACATGCATAGTATCCTAAGCTGTGTTGCCTTGATTTTCAGCCACTGCCCATGCAGACCTTGCTTGCTGCTGTTAGTGACTTTCCACAGCCCTTTACTACCCACAGAAGCTGAAGTCAGGAAGTAATCAAATGATATCTGACTTAGGCTGATGGCAGTGATCTCTTTATTCAGATAATTCCAGAGACCCCGTATTGGGAGTGAATAAAGTGATATCCAATTCTAAAAGCTCTCAACCCACATTTGAAATGCCAGTGCTGACTTGTCCCTTAATGTGACTGATGCCCCATGCAGTCCCTCCGAGGTGAGAGTCCAGGTGGAGATTCTGTCTGCACAAATCATCCCATTATTCCCCTTTTGTTGGCCCCCTTCAGAGGGAGGCTGGTGGGAGTTTAAAGGAATAGGGCAGGGAGTTACATGAGCTTGTTAGGAGGCTGTGTGCACAGAGGTAGGTAGCCTTACGCGTGTCTTCCCAAATAGAAAAGTTGTTCCTCACGTCAGCTCTGTGAAGCCACTTGGCAAGATCTGTAACTTAATATACAAAGAATTCTTAGAAACTAGTGAGAAAAAGGTAACTATAGGATGTGGGAAAAAGGCAATTCACAGAAGAGGAAATACAAATGACCTATATATTTTTTTTAAGTGGCTTAATTTCACTATTGGTAAAAAACAAACCTATAAATAATGCAATGCTGATTTTCACCTACAAGTTGGTGAACTATTACAAAAAGTACTAGTTCAGTGCTAGCATATTTCTTAATGAAATATAGTAATTTCTATAAATTGATATTGTATCCTACAAACTTGCTAAATTCACTTATTAATTTTCATAGATTTTTATTAGATTGCTTAGTATTTTCTGCAAACAGAGTTGTTCATCTGTAAATAGAAACAGTTTTACTTTCCCTTTTTCCCCTCCTTGCCTCAAGGTACTGGCTAGGACCTTCAACTCAGTACTAAACAGTAGTAAGAGCTGATGTTCTTGCCTAATTTCCAATCTTACAGGGAAAGAACTCAGTCTCTTACCATTAAGGGTGATATTAACTCTACATTTTTTATGGATGCCCCATAGTCAGATTGAAGAACTTTCTTTCTATTCCCAGTTTGCTGAGAGGTTTTATCATGAATGGATGTTGAATTACCAAATGGTTTTTCCATCTATATATGGCTTTTCTTCTTTATTTTTCTTTTTTTTTTTTAAATGTTTTATTTATTTCTAGGCGAGAGAGAGACAGCATGAGCAGGGGAGGGTCAGAGAGAGAGGGAGTCACAGACTGAAACAGGCTCCAGGCTCTGAGCTGACAGTCAGCACAGAGCNCTCCAGGCTCTGAGCTGGCAGTCAGCACAGAGCCCGACGCGGGGCTCGAACCCACGAACCGCGAGATCATGACCTAAGTGAAAGTCAGATGCTTAACCGACTAAGCCACCCAGGTGCCCCATCAAATCAATGGATTTCTGAGTGACCTTATTTTTGGTGAATTTCATATGTCTCTAAATGGAAGTGAGTGGCATGGTGAGAAGTATTCTAGTGATTCTAGGCCAACTAGTTGTAGGACCATAGATATTATTTAAAACAAACTTTTCAGATTCTGTATTTGTTACTGAAAATGACAGATGAGTCTCTTCTCCGTGGAACTGGATGGTTCTCTTCCATGTCGGTTATAAAATAAAAACATACCAAGGCTTCCATTGTGTACAGACACAATGGCAAATAATATGTACAGATCTAGAGTAGAGTGTCACTTTCAGAATACAGTGGACTAGGTGGCTTAAACAACAAACATTTATTTTTCACAGTTCTGGAGGCTGAAGTCCAAGAACCAAGGCACTAACAGATTGTGTGTCTGATGAGAGCCCTCTTACTGGTTCAAACAGCTGCTTTCTTGTTGTGTCCTCACATGAAAAAGCATAGAGAGAGATCATACCTATTGTGTCTATTTTTATAAGGGCACTAATTCCATTCACAAGGGGTCCATCCTCATGAATTAATGTCTTCTGAAAAGCCCCACCTCCAAATACCATCACATTAGGGATTTAGGCTTCAACATAAGAATTTGGGGGGTATACACACATTCAGCGCATAGTAGTGTCCTAAAGCATTCTCCATATGATAATCCATGTTCTCAGGGAGAAAAAAGAAAAACTGTTCCATTTACTCTTATCTCATTTGCATATATAAGCAGTTTGGTTTAGTGATAATAGCTTGTAGATAAGAATTAGAAAACCTAAGTTCTTGATCTTCCCCTATCATTGTAGTCTAAACCTAGGGCAGTCACCTAACTTTTCTGAATCTTAGTTCTTTCATCTGTAAGATGGAAATACTAAATTCAGTCAAAAGAGCAGAGTAGAATGGCATATGTAAAGAATTGTATAAAATAAAGAGTGCTATACAAATGCACAGAGTCATACCTGCGTATAAATCGTATCACCCAAGGAAACTGCCTGGGTAGGTTTTCCTTGGAAGGCACAGATGGGTTGGGAGGGAGTAGCGAGCCTGTGTAGTCGCTTCTGTTCTTTAAGAAGAATGTCAGCTTTCGAGACCCCATCTGCTCCTACATCAGAGGAGGAGAAATTCTGAGGTAGGTGGTGAGGCATCCTGGAAATAGAACTCTAGAAGAAAGACCAGGAAGAAGGCTAATGGGAAGTTAGGACATGGGGAAACATATGCATAGGTAGCAGCAATTAACTACAACATGATCTTGGGCCCTACACTAATAAAAGAGAAAAAAACAGGGTGCCTGGGTGGCTCAGTTTGTTGAGCATCTGACTCTTGATTTTAGCCCAGGTCATGGGATGGAGCCCCATGTTGGGCTCTGAGCTGGTGCTGAGTATGGGTGTGAAGCCTGCTTTAGATATTCTCTCTCTCTCTCTCTCTGTCTCTCTCTCTCTGTCTCTCTCTCTCTCCACCTTCCCACCCTTCTCTCCTGCTCCCACTCTTCCCTCTCTCTCAAAAAAACTTTAAAAAAAGAATTATTTCCCCCAAATCAAGTAAACTAAAAGACTTGGAGATATAGGACTTAGAGAAACAAGTTACCAGTGTCAGCACTGGGGAAAGTAGCTATAATGTATGGACTCACCAAATTATGAAGGTAGTCAATAAAACTATTACACATTCCAAGCATATGCAGCTATTATACAGGAAGTTACTTTATAATTCAGTTTTCTGATTTCTGTTTTCATTGAAGTTCAAGTACACACTTAGTCTTTCATTCAGCTACTGAAGAGCTGAGATTAAACCTTTAAGATACATCAGGCTCTGCTCTTACAGTGCGGAGCCTGCTTGGGATTCTCTCTGCCCCTCACCCATGCTTCCTCACACGCACTTTTTCTCTCTCTCAAAATAGAAATAAACTTTTTTTAAAAAGAGGAAAAAAACAAACAGAAGCACCTAAACATTTCATATCTTTAGCTCTGTTGCTGTCAGCAGATTTCTACAATGGCTCATGTGTTACCTTGAGACTTTCTTAATTTTAAGGATATTCAGACACGGTGTCATGCCTTAAGGTTTTTCCTGCCTGTGGTCATAGTCATCTTTGTTTTTGTTTTTACAACCAACTTCTATTTATATGTGTTTCAAAACAGGCCTCAGTGTTGTTTCTCCCACTTACCTAGCATGGCCTCAAGCTGCTTTCCTCAAAAGATTAGCTGGAATGCATAAAATACTTTTATAGCTTAATGTAATTCAATTTCACGTAAAATGTGCAGTGCCTTGTGCTGGTAAAGTAATGATAAAAATCCCTTTTTAAAAGTCTTGGTCATTTTGGGGCGCCTGAGTGGCTCAGTCGGCTAAGCGTCCAACTTCGGCTCAGATCATGATCTCACGGTTTGTAGGTTCCAGCTCTCCATCATGCTTTGTGCTGACAGCCAGCTCAGAGCCTGGAGCCTGTATCAGATTCTGTATCTCCCTCTCTCTCTGACTGTCCCCTGTTCATGCTCTCTCTCTCTCAGAAATAAATAAAACATTAAAAAAATTTTTTTAAGTCTTGGTCACTTATAAAATGAGATTTCAATTTATTCTTCCCATAACAACACTACTGTCAACAAAGCTGTGATCTTTTCATTACCATATATGTATCCTTGATAGAATTTATAAAACTCCTAGGATTTAAGGGATATATACATTAATTTTTTAGAGATGATAAATCCATTTCACCATTTAAAATATTCTGATTATAGGGGTGCCTGGGTGGCTCAGTAGGTTAAGTGCCTGACTTCAGCTCAGGTCATGATCTCACAGCTCATGGGTTCGAGCCCCACATGGGGCTCCATGCTGACAGCTCAGAGCCTGAAACCTGATTCAGATTCTGTGTCTCTCTCTCTTTCTGCTCCTCGCCTGTTCACCCTCTCTCTCTCTCAAAAATAAACAAACATTAAAAATAAAAACAGGGGTGCCTGGGTGGCACAGTCGGTTAAGCATCCAACTTTGGCTCAGGTCATGATCTCACAGCTTGTGGGTTCAAGTCCCATGTCAGGCTCTGTGCTGACAGCTAGCTCAGAGCCTGGAGCCTGCTTCGGATTCTGTATCTCACTCTCTCTCTGAACCTCCCCTGCTCACACTGCCTCTCTCTCTCTCTCAGAAATAAAGCATTTTTAAAAATAATAAAAATAAAAACAAAATATTCTGATTACAAAAGTAACATATTTATTGCAGAAAATCCAAGTAGAAAAGATAGAAAAAGGCTCAAATTTTTTACTTAGAAACTTTATTGTTAATATTTTTCTACTCTCTTTTCTTTATGTCTTATTTTACATACTGGAACTTATACTATAAACTGTCTTAATCCATCTTTTTCTTGTTGACATTGTTCTAAGCATTTTCTCTGATCACTAAAAACCCTAAATTCCTATGAAATGGTTATATAAATCCATCATATGGATATGCCACCATTTTTATTATATTACCCTAAAGTTGGATGCTTATATTGCTTCTGGTATTTAGACATTTTTATCAAGTTGATAGGTGAGTAATATCTCCATAAAAATTAATATATGTTTTATATTTTATTGTAGAGAGAGAGCATGCACATGATTAGGGTAAGGGGCAGAGGTAGGGAGAGGGGGAGAGAGAGGGAGGGAGGGAGAGAGGGAGAGAGGGAGAGAGGGAGAGAGAGAGAGAGAATCTCAAGCAGGCTGCACACTCAGTGCAGAGCCTGACACAGGGCTTAAGTCCCCAGCTCTGGGATCATGACATGAGCCGAAATCAGAAGTCGGATAGTCAACCAACTGAGCCATCCAGGGTCACCTAATATTACATTAGAAGATTTTTCAGATGTTAGCTATTTTTTATTTTTAATGAATGTGTTCCAGCTTTATCTGAATATTCTTAGTAGCTTACTAATTAATCATATAATCTTTTATATTCAAGATATTAACTGTTTCATAATATCTGTTGTGAATACAGTTTAGCTTAATTTTCTGATTATAAAAATGGAATCATTGAATTTTGAAAATATAAATAAGTACACAGAAGAAATAAAACTCATTCCATCAGTGTTTCTAACCTGAACATGTATAATTTAATTGAATTAATACCAGACATTCTTGTTGGTACTCTGCTTAGTTCCAGTAACAATAAAGAATAATAGAAAAAGTTTATTAAATGTTTACATTTAGAGGAGCACCTGGGTGGCTCAGTAGGTTAAGTGGCCAACTTCAGCTCAGGTCATGATCTCATGGTTCATGAGTTTGAGCTCCTCATCGGGCTCTGCGCTGTCAGCACAGAGCCCACTTCAGATCCTTTGTCTCCTACTCTCTTTGTCCTTCCTCTGCTCTCTCTCTCCCTCTTACAAAATAAACAAACATTAGAAAAAATAAATTTTTGCTTTTAGCTTTGCTATTTAGTATTCTACTACATAGGTATGCCATAAAGCTGTCTTAAAGATAGACATTTCGTGTTCAGGTTTTCACTACTGTAACACTTTGATTTTTTAAATTTATATATTTTGAGAGAATGAGCATGAGTATGCAGTCAGGGTAGGAGAAGTGAGAAGGGAGTAAGAGAGCAGGAGAGAGAGACTCCCAAGCAGGCTCCACTCTGTCAACGTGGAGCCCGATTAGAGGCTGGATGCTGGATCCCTGGAACTGTGAGGTCATGACCTGAGCTGAGAGCACGAGTCCATCGCCTAACCAGCCAAGCCACCCAGGTGCATCATCACTGTGATGTTCTTAAGATACATTAGAAGTGGAATTGCTCAACCCAAGTGTATTCACTCTTTAACCCTTTCTAAAGGCTGTATAATTCAATTCCCACTAGCAGTGTTTAGGATATCTGTTGTAGCTCACTGAAAATCAACATTTCTTTTTTTTTTAACTAACTTTGAGGTGTAGTTTCCACGTAATAAATGTACTCATTTTAAGCATACTAATCAATGAGTTTGACAAACATATACATATACTTGCATAACCACCACCCCAGTCAAGATGTAAAACATTTCCCCCAAAAAAGATCCCTCTTGTACATTTTCATCAATCATTAATCCCTTCCTCCCACCCCAGGTTCTAAGTAACCACAGATGCTTCCTGACAGCATAGGTTGTATTCTGTCACTGTAGATAGGTAGGTAGGTAGGTAGGTAGGTAGGTAGGTAGGTAGATAGATAGATAGATAGGAAAGAAAAGAAAAAAGAGAAAAGAAAAAAGAAAAAAGAAAGGTGTGTGTGGCGGGGAGAGAGAGTTTTATATAAATGGAATCATACAGTATATGTGCTCTTTGGAATCTGAATTCTTTTGCTCAGCACATCTTTGAGATCCATCCTTGTTGCTGCCTGAATCATTATGTTTCTTTTTGTTGAGTAAAATGCCATTTTATAGATATGCCAGAACTTGTTTATCACCAAGTGAGTGATGAAACATTGGGTTGATTCCACTCTGGAGCTGTAGTGAATAAAGCTACCATATACTTATACAGGTCTCCAGACTGTTAAGCCATGATCCTCTAGAAAATGATTCTTTCTTTTCTTACCTGGGGAAAGAGTTGAGGATGCCAGGTATATCACCCATTGTTTCAAGTCAGGCAGATTTCTCAAAGGAAAGCCAAATCTTGTTTTGGGATCAAATTAGCAGGATGAGGCAATGGTGCAGGATATAATTTTGAGAGCATCTTGGAAAGCCATCTGGGAAGCACCTGATCGCCCTCCTCTTGTAGCAGCCTCAAGCATAAGGCTCCTATTGCTCCCCGCCCCGCCACCCTCCACGTCTTCTGGCTCCTGACAAGTCTGAGAACTCTGCCAAGTCAGTCCCTCTCCACTCCCATGACAGGAAAGGGTCAACGGAGAAAATAACGTCAGGCATCATGCCGTGTAATGCCAGATCCCCTAAATGGCTTCAGGAGGCAGTAGCAGGGTCAGGCTACCCTGCAGGCCACTTGGGCACCTTCCCAGTGGCCTCTAGACTATTCTGTGCCCTCTTTGCCACATGGGAATTGTGTGCTGATGGCTCAGGAAAATTCTCTGCAGTGATCCGCAGGGCTACCTTCTGGACATAGAATGCAAACTTCTTGAGGGCAAGAATCACACCTTATACACATTTTTATATGTGCAAGGCACATAGTAGGTACTTAAATATGGTTTTGGGTAGTGTGTAATCAAAGACTGAGACATGGGCATGGATTCCTGACTTATAAAACTCAACAGCATTTGAAAAAGTTAAAGTAGGGTCTTTAACAATCAGATGCTCCCAAGAAAATATTTTTCCCTGAGATTGAAATTAATGACAGAAGGGCAGTGTGTCTTCTGTTTAGTGATGTAGTACATATGTTATTTCCTACAACTGTCTTTTGAAATAGAAACCAAAAGATAATCATTAATGACTATTACCTCTCTTCTCTTCCTCATCTCCCTTTGTAACAAGCTCTGAAATTTCGAGATTTAAAGAGTGGTTTCCAATCATTAAATTTGGAAACCAGATACATTTGGGGAGTTGTTTTTAAACTCCCCATTAAAGACATTGTGATAGCAAATGCTACTTGGACAATGGGAGTGAGATTCTATAGAGAGGGGAAAAAATGGCTTACAACTTTTCAGGGTAATCTCTCACATAATGAAGGAAAGTAGTCCATTTACAGTAAAGGCCTCAGCTTTGCAGACCAAAAGAATCCTGACTGATCACTATTGATTATGCAGGATCTCTCTCACTAACATTAGCTCTTATCTGTTGCTCATGGCAGAATGAGGTTTTTATGGGGCGTGTTTCTCTTCCCTCAGTTCACTGACATTGGGACCTTCGAGACGGTGTGGCAAGTCAAGTTCTACAATTACCACAAGCGAGATCACTGCCAATGGGGAAGCCCCTTCTCTGTCATTGAGTACGAATGCAAACCCAATGAGACACGCAGCCTCATGTGGGTGAACAAGGAGTCCTTCCTCTGAAGATGGCTCTTTCTGATGTTGCTGGACAATCTCTTCAGAAACCTACTTTTAGATAACCCAGCACAAGCCTTCACCAAGGCACACCACAGCATTGCTGTTACCCTTCGGGTGCTGATGACCTACTAGCCCCGATTATTTTGAAAGTGTAATTCCCTTCTGATCCAATGCCCCTGACATAAAAGATTGTGAGTGATATACCATCCCTGAGAAGATTCCTTTCTGTATTCTGTGTTGGTGTCCCTGCATCCATTTGCTCCCGGTCACACCATTGACCGCTTGTGAGGAGCTCAGTGGAATTGGCAGACATCCCCCTTCTTAACAGTTCCACTGAATGTGGTGGTTTGTTTCCAAGTTGAGTGATTCCCCCTCCCTTTTTTTGTAAAATGCTAAATAAAAATAATGTGTTGTCGGTTCTCTCCCAAGTGTAATATGGTGACATGTAACTTGTAATGTTATCCAGCTCTCTAAGCAGGCTTGGTGAAAATGTAATAAAAACAGCAGTGAGTGGGACTCAAATGCTGTGCTTCCTATAAACAGCTCAGCTTTTTCAGGGAACAATAATGACAAAAGAAAAGGACAAATATTTAAGAAGTGTTTATTACACATTAAAACTCTCTCAAGTAACTTAAGGTGTTATGTGGTGGCCTAACAGAACTGGGAAAAGGCATTGTTGGGGTCCACTGCTAAGGTGACAGAACTTGGAGGGTCACCTTTCTGGCAAGCTTCCGTAGTATTCAAACATGCATATGATGGCATCCCTACATTCCCCTTCACCTGAACTTTGTAAAACTGTGTATGCAACTGTAATGAACTTTTGATATTTCTTAATAAAGGTATTGAAAATCATACCCTGACTTGCCTTCTCAATTTGGTTACTATCTGTCTAGCAAGGGGATTGCTGCTTCAGGTTAGCACCATTCAGCTCTCCAGCTACATTGCAGGGTAAGGAGGATATACCGAGAGTAGAATTAGCACACTTAATCATAGATCAGCTTGGACAGTTAACACTCCAGCCAGCTCTAAGGAAGTTAGCAGAGACTCTGGCACTTGGTGGGCAATCGGAAAAACTTGTTCCAGGGCACCTGGGTGGCTCAGTTGGTGAAGCGTCTGACTTTGGCTCAGGTCATCATCTCGCAGTTCATGTGTTCAAGCCCAGCGTCGAGCTCTCTGCTGTCAGTGTGAACCCCGCTGCTGTTCCTCAGACTCCCTCTTTCTTTGGCCCTCCCCCACTTGCTCGCTCTCTTTCTCTATCTCTCAAAAATAAACAAACACTTATTTTTTAAAAAATGCTTGTCCCTGTCTTCTCTCCATTCCTCCTTCCGCAATGACCACTCTCATCCGCTGGCTGTGTAGCTGAGGAGCTCGAGGACGCGCTACTGTAATAGAGCATGTACACCGGGGTGGAGCCCTTGCTTGCTCCCAGGGTACTGCAAAGCTGTTACTCCATGCAGTTTGAGGATAAATTCCCTAAGAAGGAAAGAAACTTTTTCTGGGAAAGTAGCATACTACTCTGCAAGAGTGTTGTCATGGTCACTTGGAAAGCACAGATCCTACTGTGTTGGGAAAAGTTAGTTGTGGCTTTGCTTTTTTTGCTACCTGTGAAGCCTTTGTAGGAGTATGCTAGGTTCATGGGAGTGTTGTAAGAAGTTTATCGTAGGACCGCATTGGCAGGGCTGGCCCTGAACCCTTTGCCCCGCCTAAGTCGCTTACCTGTAATGAGGCTGTACCGCCAGCAGGGCACAGCAATGCCTTGGGTTTGGGCTCAGCATGCGTGGTGTTGAAAGAGAGCAGTGTGTTTCTCAATTCATTTGTGAAAAATAGTAGTGTCTGTTACAACTGCTAAACATAAGCATTAATCCATTCCTAACTTCTGTATTTTAAAAACCAGCATTCAATTATTTGAACAGACATTGAGATAAGCAATGGATTTACTGTAGACAGGGGCTTAAGTATTTTTTTTTCCAGAATATCCAATAGAAATGCAGACTTATAGGTGGTGGGAAAATGTGAAAACTATATTTTAGTCTTGAAGTATTCGATTAGTAAATACTTTCATTTGTGAAACGAGGTTTCAAGCTAGTGCCTCATCTGTCAAAGCTTTAGCATTGGTTTTGGGGGGGAAACAATATCACAGCTTCTGCAATTTTTTTTTTTTTTTTTAAGTAGAGGCTTTAATTTTTGGGTTTAGAATGACTCACAGCAGGGCTGGGGCAACATGACCTGGTTTAACTGCATACACCCTCCACACAGAAGAGTGGAAGGCGAGCCCCTGAAGAGAAGCTGGAGGATATGAGTCCCACAAACATGCTAGTTGAGCCTAAGTGGCCACCACCTTTGTAGGTCTCTGTGTCTAAAACAAGGGGTTAGGCTAATAGAATTCCGAAGCTCTTGGGGCGCCTGGGTGGCTCATGGTTAAACCTCTGATTCTTGTTTTCAGCTCTGGTCACAATCTCAGGGTTTTGTGGATTGGGACCCCATTTCAGAGCTCTGGGCCGGCAGCACAGAGTGTGCTTGGGATGCTCTCTCTCCCCCTCCTCCTCTTGTGCTCTCTCTCTCTCCCTTTCACTCAAAATTTAAAAAATAAATTCTAAAGCCCTTAAAGATTTATGATTCATATCTCAGCTTTACACTCCCTTTTTTAAATTTCATTTTATTTATTTTTTTAATTTACATACAAGTTAGTTAGCATATAGTGCAATAATGATTTCAGGAATAAAATCCCTACATATAACTCCCAGTGCTCACCCCAACAAGTGTCCTCCCTAATGCCCCTTGCCCATTTAGCCCATCCCCCCACCCCAAACCTCTCCAGCAACCCTCAGTTTGTTCTCTGTATTTAAGAGTCTCTTATGTTTTGTCCCCCTCAAAAAGTGTGTGTGTGTGGGTGTGTGTGTTTCCCTTGGGGCTGAGATAGAAGGTTGAATCAAGAGGTGGGGAGGAGATGGAGATGAAGTAAACAGGAAATCTTAACAGCTAATCTGCCACGTTAAGTGATCTCTCCTGGCATATACTGTTCTACTTATGATTGGAGTTCAGCCCGGTCTCTCTGGCTACTTCTCGCATAGCTCTTCTCCTACTCCAAAATTTGAGTGCTCAGCTATATCAAGCTGCTGAGTTGTAACTTTGCCCCTCAGCCATCTGGAAGGGCTATTTTTATACAAGTTGTAGCCGTGTCTCTCTACTTCTAAGCATCAGATGGCTACCCAGAAGCTTGAGGAACTAGGCCATCCTTCTAATTACGATGATGACTAAAACACTTTTGAACAGGTGGAAGAGTAGAAATGCCTTGCATTTATATTTTGTGATACCTCACTTATCGAGAAGTCACTTATCCAGCCTTCCAAACTATCTGGATCGCAGCTGACAACAGAAAACATGCCAAAAAATAAAGATCCCTGTCACAGATGTCACAAAGTCCATGCGCTAAAGGCTTGGGTCTTCTCTCAAGAAGTGGCTCCTACTTCAGAGACAGTTCTAACATATAGGATGTTCGGTTTCTGGCTTTTAGGAAATTGGAAGCAGAACAATTGGAAGAAAGAGGGCAATTTGTAGGAGTAGATGCACTGAAAATAATTATTTTTTCACAGAAAGAGGACAAAGGAAGCAGGTAAAGTACATTGAAAAGTGTAACAGATAAGGACATCCCTGTACTATAGGGATACAACCTGTGCTAGACCACAGTAGTTTCTGTGGACATCAAATAAAAATTGATATACAGAGTCATTGTCCTGATTTATTTAGGAAGATGATCCATTGTCTTCAGAAATGTAGCATCATGACTCAGTGTTTAAGAGTTCAGATTCAGGCAAACCATGAGAGACTCTTGAATGCTGACAAAAACTGAGGACTGATGGATGTGGGGGGGAGGAGGGATGGGCATGGAGGAGGGCACTTGTGGGGATGAGCACTGAGTGTTATGTGGAAACTAATTTGACAATAAACTATTTGTAAAAATAAATAAATAAAATAAAGAGTTCAGATTCTGGGGTCTCCAGTTGGTTGAGCCTTCGGCTCTTGATTTGGGTTCAGGTCATGATCCCAGGGTCGTGGGATTGAGCCCCAAGTTCAGCTCTGTGCTGAGTATGGAGCCTGCTTAAGATTCTCTCTCTCTGCTCTTCTCCCTCATTCCTGCTCTTGCTCGCTCTCTCAAAAAAAAAATAATAATAAGTTCAGATTCTATAGCTTAGAAGCCTCAAATCAAATCCTGGCTCATCCACTTAACAGCTGTATGACCTTAGACAAGTCACTTCATATCTCTTTTCTTCAGTTTTCTCACTTAGAAAATGGAGATGATAAAGTGTGTACCTTATGGAGTGGTTATAAGGATTAAAGAAGTAGAATTATGTAAAATCTTTAGAATTATGTCTGACACATAACATTATTTTTTTAATTTATTATTTTTTAGTGTAGTTGACACACAATGTTTCATTCATTTTGTATGTACAACTTGGTGATTTGACAAATTTATACATTACGTTATGTTCATCACAAGTATAGCTACCATCTTCCCATTACATCGCTATTAGAGTATCATTGCCTGGCACACAAATAGCATTATTTGGTTCATTTTGTTTAAAAGAAAGGGCAAAATACCTTTCCAAACAAAAGCAGTTTTACAATGTCAAGAAATAAAAAACTGAAGGTATTTAAGGAAATATAACTTCTTCTTCTAGGATATTCCTTACATGGATATGGAGTGATGGCCAACATTTATGCTCTAATTTTATACAAAAGAAAAAAGATAAAAAGATGTAGAGGCAATATTTTAATGATTTGAAAGCAAATAGCTTGAAGTAATATATTTTAAGATATGCTGGAAAAAGAGTTTCTCCACAACCAGGCTTCATAAAGGTTGTTTTAGGAAGACCCAGTTTTGAACAACATGGAAACATCAGGACAGAGTCAGGGAACTTAAAATCTGGTAAAGGTCAAGAATGATGTTTCAAGTTTTATCTGTTATTTCAGGTAGGCAGCGCCTGTTATATCTCCATTTTCTAGAGGAAAAATAAGTCTCAGCTGCTGAAACCTAAGGCTCCAGTTTAATCAGCTAATTTTCTAAGGAACTCCTTTCTTTGATCCCTGGTTTTCTCACTTATGAAACAGTGACAATAATATCCCTATCCCAAAGTGTGTTCAGATTAAATAATATATCACATGCAAAGCACCGTCTTTCTCTTCTCCCCATCTCCTTCCACCTGACACATTTCATTTAAAATGACTTCATTATGTGCCCACGCTCCTACAGTGTTTGTTTTTTTATCTTGGTGATTTTGCCTATATTTGTTTGCAGCCTAGTAGATCGGTTGCTTTTTGCAAAGAAAATAGCTGCAGCTATCTTAAATATATATTATATGATATATCTTATGTATCTCATAATATATGAGACTTAAAAATTACTGCCAATAAATAGAAGTACTCAATTTCTTGAAACTCAGTACTCAGTATAGAAATATATAGCACTCTACACAGCAAATTTCTTAAAGATGACCTTTTCTCTTTTTTTTAATTACTTTTTATTTTGAGGTGGGGGAGAGACAGAGACAAACAGAGAGAGACAATCCCCAGCAGACTTTGAGCTGTCAGCAAAGAGCCAGATGCAGGGCTCAAACTCGCGAACAGTGAGATCATGACCTGAGCTGAAATCAAGAGCTGGACACCGAACAGACTGAGCCACCCAGACACCCCAAGATGACATTTTCTCTTTAAAGTCATACTAACTACTATTAGAGCACTAAGACATTACAATTTTTCCTGAGCAAGTATGGTGTTCCACTCCATTTGCTAACGAGTGAAAGATCAGGCAATATTTTTGGTCCCACCCAGGCACTGTAGATTCTAGCCAGTGAATTTCTGGTTCTCCTTCAGATATACCAAGTTAGAGCCGTTTCTTTCCCACTGTACAGGCTGTTCTCTCTGTTTGGAATGCCCTGCTCCATTTTCTACCTAGCAATGCCTTCAAGTGCCAGCTTAAATGTCACCCCAGCGATGAAGTTGTTCCTAACTTCTCTAAAATGTTGAGTCAAGAATAATTTTGAAACCTTGTTTACCCAAATATTTTACTTTTTTTTTTTTTTTAACCCATTTTTGTTATCAGCCTCCATCTAACTTCTGCTTTTCTTAAGTCCTCTGGACAGCTTCCACATATTCTTACTGACTCCATGAAAATGAGCTGACTCGATAAAAAGGTGATGAGATTCTAGAAAGAGCTAGCTGGCTGATTGGCTGGCTGAAAAACCAGCCAGTGAGAAGTTTGGAATGTATTAACCCTTAGGGGGTTAGTTCTGCTCCCTCTAAAAGAAAGAAAGCAGATGAAAAGAAAGAAGCTTCTGAATTCTCATACCAACGTTGATTTAAGTGAATATAACTTTTCATATTAGTATTGTTAATGATGATGGTACTAAGATGTGTAGCTCTTTTAAGGAGTTAATTTATGGCAGAGCAATCATTTGTGCTGCCCACCAAATGTTTCCAGCCTTCTGCAGTCTAAGGACATGATAGGATTGCAGTTTCATGGCCTGGCTAGAGGCATGTGAGAATTGCTTAGGCCAATAAGTCATGAGCAGAAGTGACTCTGTGCTTCCAGCCTGAAATATCCAACTGTCTGTGCAATACCCAACAGAGCTCTCTTTCCCTTTGCCATGGCAAACAGCCACTTTCAAGATGACCCATCATCCTGCATCCTGGCATGAGAAAGCATGGAGTAGAAACCCAGCCAGACTTTGTTGGACCTGTAGCACAAGTAGGAAATATACTTTTGTCCCCAACCCTTTAATGTTAAAAAGTTGAAATCTATAAAAAAGTGGAAAGAACTGTGCAATAAACATCCACATACCCATCATCTGGGTTTCACAATTAACATTTGGATATATTTGCTTTATCACGTATCCATTCATCCATCCGTACATACATCCACCCACCCACCTACCCACCCACTATCCATCCATCCATCCATCCTCCTATGCTGAATCAATCCATCCTTTTTTTTTTTTTTTGGATTAATTAGAAGCTATCATAAAATACTACTAAGATTAGGTGTTGTTTATTATGACAGTATAACTTAGATTTTCCTGATCTACAGTTAAGGAGCCCTGACCAGCTACTCTCCTTTTCTACTGAGAATGCTAAAGTGGAACTACTCCAGAAAGAAAAATATTTGCTTTAAATTAGTTCTAAGATATCATTTCCTGCCAGGGAAAATTTAAAGTCATGGAATGAATTTGGAGACTGATTAAACCATTTTTTTTCTTTCATGGACTTAAAATATAAGATAAACTCTGAGCTAGTTTGGGTGAGGCTCTGTCTGGAGGCAATGGAATGGATTAAATGGGGGAAGGAAAGGCAAAAAGCACACTCATTAAGTGCTTGTTGTAAGGCAAACATTTTATATATACTATCTCATTAAATCCTCCAAACTACCCTCTAAACTATATACGATTTTCATTATTAAAATGGGGGTATTAAGCTCAGAGAAGTTAGGCTTCTGGCCCAAGGTCACATAGCTAGTGTGAGTGGAAAGAGGAAAAATGAAAACCCAATGACTCTAACCCACATACCCTCCTCTGGAAGTCTGCAAACTCCTGGTCTCTGATAGCCCCAGCAACTGTTTCTCTCCCCCTGTCAAAGTCATTCCTAGAAAGGACATAGCCCATGAGGTAACCATTGGTGTTGGTAGCACCCTTCCTCGTTGCCTGAAGCAGGATTTTAAATGTCAAATTATTTGACAAAAATATTTTTTGAATGTTCCAAAAATTCAACAAGCCCATTAAACATAGGAGTACGGTGAATTTTCCAAAGCTGAAACAGTTGGTTTTTCCTTTGCCTTTATCAGTCACTTTCTTTGATTAAGAAAAAAAAAAGCAAGGAAATTCTAAAATACTTCTTTTTCCATTTCTTTAGCTCAAAACCCAGTCAGAATGTTGGTTTTCTCAGTTTAGTCTTTAGGCTTGTATTTTGCTGTGGAATAGATGCACATGTGTGTGAGCACGCTCACACACACGCATGCACACAGGGCGCTTATTCCCCCAAATCTAGATGATTGCACCTTGAAATTTAACAAAAAGACCACACTGAGAGTCTATTTTTAGAATTTTGATGGCTACAGCCTAATGATTTTGTATTCACATAAGTTATACCCAAAGTAATCAATGGGATGGATATAACTTTATTTATTTTTTAATGTTCATTTATGTTTGAGAGAGAGAGGGTGTGCACAAGCAGAGGAAAGGGCAGAGAGAGAGGAGAGAGAGAATTCCAAGCAAATTCTAAGCAGGTCCATGCTGTCAGCACAAAGCCTAGTGTGGGGCTCTATCTGACAAATCATGAGATCATGACATGAGCTGAAATCAAGAGTGGACTCTCTATATACTGTCTCTTAACCAACTGAGCCACCTAGATTCCCCAAACTTGAAATCATCAGGTTTCCATTCGGAATAAGGATATTGTTCCTTGAACTAGGTAGTTCTTGCTTGCCTGGGTTAAAGGGAATGGCTCAGCTAGGTTGCCTGGGAAGACAACCTAAGAACCCAATTAGCACTTGGGATTATGGGAATTTATCCTCTCCCTGTTGATGTAATCCAATCCTGAATGACAAGTCCCTTCAAGTATTGAACACAGACTTTCTTAAATTTTTATAGAGCTTACCCTTTCCCCAGTGATTTTTATGAGATTAAGCCTTAAAGTAAAGTGTGGATACACTTCAAAGGGACAGTATGCAGGAGTTGCCTGGGGTGTTGAAACTGTTCTGTATTCTGAGAGTGTTGATGGTTAGATGAGTCTATACAGGAGCTAAAATTCTATTAATAGAACTGTACACACACACACACACACACACACACACAGAGTTAATTTTACTTTATGTTTACTTTAAAAGAAAAAACATGAAGATACTAATGCAAAATGGCCTATGAGTCAAGAAATCAAGTTTCCAAGGTCAGACATCTCCCTAAAGCATCAGGGAGCGACAAATTCTACAGGGACAGACCACCTAACAGACTTCCCAAGGAGTAGTTGCCAGCATAGTTCTCTCCCCTTTCCTTCAGGTACATAGATCCTTCTGGAAAACTGACAAGAACTAAACAGTTTTCAGAAACCATCTGAAAAGAGTTCAATGTCTTCTTCTGATGGTCTGCTTTGAATATATACATATCTCATCTTGGTCTTGTAGTGATATTTTTGGCCAATCTGGAGTCATGAAGCTGAAGGGTGGGGATGCTAAGAAGACCATGATTAAGAAGGCAGAACCCAGCAAACATGGAGTCAGGGAAGTACCTAAATCGGAAACTATGTTAATTCAATTGTGTTAGCCTCATTGGATCTGAGGAAATCCAAGTCTGTAGAGCTGAGAAGGGGTTCGCCAAAAGAAAAATCACAGAAATTAGGAGTCAGAGCAAATTCAGGCAGATCCATGGACTTGGACAGCGGCTGACTAAGTGGGAGCCCCTGGACCTTTGGGAGAACTGGTGCTCTACACCAGCGGGCATCTGTGGCCTTAAAGTTCTGAGCTTAACCCATGTTTACCACCGTCTGTACAAGATCCTGTCATTTAGTTGTGTCAAGTCTTCTGTTTGATCAGTGTGTTTCTTGGCAGCCCTGCATTGTCCTGTGAATCTTTTTGCAGCTTATCTATCCGGGGTGGGAAATTTCTGAACAGACTTGAAGGCAGGGGTGGGCCGCCTGGTGAAGACACCAGTGAGCATTTGGCAGGGTGGGTGGGGGAAAAGAGAGAGAGCAGAGGGTAGGGGCTCAAATTATCCCACTCTCTCCCTCTTTGCCTACATCTGGTGCCCCAGGAGCTGTTCTTGAGCAATGCCTCTTAATGAGTTGGTGTGAACTTGTGCTTGTTCCTCCCTCAGGGAATGAGAAAAGACAGGCTTAAAGCTGCTAGAATGCTTGGAGAACATCCAAAGAGAAGCTTAAAACAAATGCAGTATATTAATGAAAACAGCTTGGGTCTGGCTAAATAGTGACTGTTCTAACAAAACAAACAACAAAACTTGACAACCGTTCTGAAAAAGAAACAGTCCAGCTCTTGTACATAAAGGTTGATGCATTTTTAGAGTCTTCACAGAATTCACTTCACTCTGGTTTTCTCAACTTAGGCTGCTATGTGTTTATTTTCAGGAGTGCCAACCACCTGAGGAGAACAGTCACCTCAAGGGATCGCTTATAGGCATCAGCACATTCTTCAGTGTATGCCATCTCGAGGAACAAATGTTCCTTGCTTTTTTTTTTTTTTCTTCCAGATTATTTGCTTTACATTTTAGGGTAGGACTTCTTCCCACAGGCCATCAGAATGATCTGGCTGCTTGTTAAAATGTTGATTCCTGAACTCCACCTTTTGCAGACCTGCCAAATTAGGTAGGCTCTTTGAGAGTAAATCCAAATTATCTGCATTTTAGTAAGCGCCTTAGAAGATCCTTACCGGGGCTCCTGAGTGGCTCAGTCGGTTGGGCCTCCGGCTTTGGCTCAGGTCATGATCTCACGATTTGTGGGTTCGAGCCCCGTGTCGGCCTCTGTGCTGACAGCTCAGAGCTTGGAGCCTGTTTCAGATTCTGTGTCTCCCTCTCTCTCTGGCCTTACCCTGCTCACGCTGTCTCTTTCTCTCTCTCTCAGAAATAAATAAAACATTAAAAAAATTAAAAAAAAAAGAAGATCCTTATCACAGTTAAATATAGAAACTCGAAGGTCTGTTCTCTATAGTTCCTCTCTTTAATGTTCATTTATTCATTCAACAAACATTTGTGCTAACAACTCTTCTGCAGGACAAGAAATGGCGAGGGCACTACAGTAAGTATTCCAAGTGCTCATCGCCAGATAATTACAATAAAATGTGGTGAGCGCTGTACTGAAAGGGATATACAGTACATGAAAGGATAGGAGGACCCTGCAGGAGTCGAAGGCAGTTGCATCGGTGATATCTGAGACGCATCTTGACAAATTGGGAAAATCTAATCAGGAAGGGAGACAGGAGAAAAGCACATTTGAGGCTCAGAGAAGGAACGGCAGGATATTTGCATATGAAGGCAGGTGACCCACTCTGGAAGAAGGGAGTCTGTGTGGGTGGAGTGTAGGGAACAGTGGAGGCGGAAAGAGGCACAGGTTGGGGCCAGACTGGGAGAAGCCTTGCATACATGCAAATGGTTTAGGCTTTGCTCTGTAGAAAATAGAGCTGGAGGAATTTTTTAAGTGTAAAATGACAGAATGATATGTGTGTTACAGAGTGATCTCCCTGTTGGCAGTTTGGAGGCAGGGAGAGGAATACCAAAGCATCTGCAGCGGCGAGGAGTGAGGCAGGTCGACCCAGACGATGGCCCATGTGGACAGAGAGGTCTGATGTGGGGTTAATGGACAATGAGAACGCGGGAGAGGAGGCTGTGTGGGGGCACTGCCGGTTTAGACTAGCATGGAGAAGTAGAAGGACTATAGCCCTGGGAGGGAATGGGGTAGGGCAAGTAATAATGGCTGGTCGGAGTCAAGAATCACTCCCACAGAAGGCATTTTTAATGCCACATAACTCTTCCAGCTCAGTGATTTGAAAGCCCATCTGACAATTAAGCTTGTGAGCAAATTGTAGTGTCTGGGCACACTAGTGATCGTTTCTGCTGTGCTAGGGACTAGGTATACTTGTTAAGTGAAAAAAAAAATCACCCCATAATATGTAGTATGATTCCATTTATACATTTAAAAAAAATTTTTTTTTTAACATTTTATTTCTGAGAGACAGAGCGTGAGCAGGGGAGGGTCAGAGAGAGAGGGAGACACAGAATCTGAAACAGGCTCCATGCTCTGAGCTATCAGCACAGAGCCTGACATGGGGCTCGAACCCATGAACCATGAGATCATGACCTGAGCCGAAGTCAGATGCTTACCTGACTGAGCCACCCAGGCGCCCCACGTTTATATTTTTTAAAACTAAGCCCAGGGAGTAAGACAGAGTCCGGGAGACAGACAAAAAGAATGAGACAGACAGACAGAGGTTGCGATTTGAAGAAGTATATAGAAAAGGCAGGTTACTATTTTTTTTTAAATATTTTTATTTATTTCTAGGAGAGAGAGAGAGAGAGACAGCGTGAGCAGGGGAGGATCAGAGAGAGAGGGAGATACAGACTCTGAAAGAGGCTCCAGGCTCTGAGCTGGCGGTCAGCACAGAGCCTGATGCGGGGCTCGAACCCACGAACCACGACATCATGACCTAAGCGAAAGTCAGACGCTTAACCGACTAAGCCACCCAGGTGCCCCAAGGCAGGTTACTACTAATACAGAAGAGGAGTAAGCCTGGGAGAGGGAACGTTGACAATCTGCTCTGAATTCCTGTGCATTTTCAAGTTGTTTTTAACAAGAAGTTTTATAGATGTATGTATGCTTTTGTGACTTTTTAAAGCCATTTGTTAAAAAATGCTTACACATCTTCTTGGCTGCCACTAGGTGGTACTAGTGGCAGGACAGATTGGACAGCCTTTAAGCTTCCTGGGCTCATCTGTGACATCTGCATGTGGGCTAACTTCTTAGCAGTAAAGAGTGAAACCAATTACTTCACCCATTATTAATGGCATATATTTTCAGAGCTTAGGGTTCAAGGGACCCAGACATCCCTTGTATTCCCCCTTTGGATATGAAATAAAGGATTTTCTCTTCAATTTGCATCAAAGTATGTTCAAGTTAAAAATGTTCTCTCTGCATCAATATAAGTTGTACACAGTTTGGTTCACATATATTCAGAGTTAGCTCAAGATATCCACTCTACAGTAATCTTCCCAAGCCAAATTTTAATCAGATGCATAAAAATAATTTAACTCTCCTCTGAGATGTCACCCTTGACCTGAGGTTTCCTGATTCCAAGAATTAGGCCTTTCTTTCCATCCACTTACACTTAATTCTTTCGCAGAGTCACATCTTCCACTGATTTAGCTGATGTGGGCAGGACACAGAAATGCTACCGTTTATTCTCTTTCCATGTCCCATGATAATGCAGTCAGTGTGATTTCAGTTACGGGGGATAAGCAGGGCTTATCTCCTCTCATATCACGGAGTGGTCCAAATCGTCCTTTGTTCTAAAACAGTATTTCATTGCCAAAACAAGTACCTGGGACTTCCAATCCTGGAGTCCCCATAGCCTAGCAGAATGCAGTGAAAACATTCTTGTGCTCTCTTCAAAATACCAGTGAGACCAGCCTGGCACACACAAAGCTACCTAGTCCCAGGGGCCGCAAAGCCCAGAGGCATCTGCTATGGCCCTGGCTTGGCTAAGGCATGCATGCTCCTGGTCACAATCCTCACTAGTCCTGCCACGATTCTTCAACTTTCTTACTCCCAACCCCTACGTGACCCCTCCAGCAGGGGCAGTATGCTGAGTCAGCCTTTGGATCAACCCCAAGAAGAAAGTGGCCAAGGTTACAGGGTTGTACTTGACACTCCCTGCATAGCAGGTTGAGCCACTGATAAATACCAGAAGGGAGAGTAAGGAACATTCCATACCAATGGCATTAGATGTCAAATGGATATTAGCCACTGTCCATTATTATTAATAATAAAGACTGTTGTTCATTTGAGCTCTTGTTATTTGCCAAATGCGTGCTAAATCCTTCATGTACTTTATCTTGATTTCCTCAGCCATGCTGTAAGGTAGCATTATTGCTCCCATTTTACAGATATGAAAACAGAGACTTGGAAAAGTTCAAGTGGCAGGCTCAGGTTTATCTATTTTCAAAGCTTGTCCTCTTAACCCCTGTCCTATTCTGCAGATAGTTAAGGGTCCTGATTGTTCAGAGATCTGTATACACCCCCCATTTAGTAAGTTACTGAGGACTTCAACATCCCCCCTCCTTTACCCCTTAGTTCACTATCTTTTGCAAAGGGGAGAGAAAAGTTCAAGGCAAGAAGGTAAATGTAAACTCTTCTAGGTAATATATACTAACATCTTACCTTATACATTTTTTAAGGCAAGAGCTATGTTTTCCAGTTACTTTTTGTGGCTCCCCTCAGCACTTCCCATGATGGTCTACCCACAATGGTTTCCCAGTACTTCGATGCTTCAGTGACTGACTGGCCTCTTGTTCACATTTGGGGTCAAGAAGGCTTGTGATGGGATATAACCCAAGGTTTGTGATTTTCTGTGAGCCAAGGTAATTTTTGCCATCTGTTTCCCTTTACTATGAATCCTTAAAAATTAAATGAAAATTGGTTTCCGAATTGAAATATTTCAACTAGTTTTTTTAGATGGGTCTAATTATATTAAGAAAAACAGATCAAGCATTGTTGTTTGAAAGTAGTAAACAAAAATAAATCCACCACAACCTTCTCTTTCCTAGGAACTTTGAGCTAAAGCTTGTTTTTATAATTAGGTAGAGACTTCTGTGACTTAATTTAAAAGCCTGAATTATAATCACCTTCCTTTCTTTCTTTCTTTCTTTCTGTCTGTCTGTCTGTCTGTCTTTCTCAAAACAGTTTTGTTCTCTGCTACCCCTGGATGAACCTGGCTCTGCCTCTCCAAATTCAATGATGTCAGGTCAGCAGGGAGCAAATTCAAGACCGTACAATTCCCATCAGCTGTTAGCTAGGGAGATGTTTTCATCCCCAAGGTCCAAGTTCAATTCTACAGGGCATGTTTTCTTTTTGACATATGTGGTTATCCCTTATTAACAGTAATGAGTGTTAAGTGTGAACATGAAGAAGACTCCATACCCCCAAGATTTTCCCAAGCACGAATTTCATGAGGCCAAAGTAAACACAGTTTTGCTCTTTGGCTTCATCCTGCTCTGTGTTTGGACAAATGGTGATACCTGAATAAGACTCCAAGTGATGAAATGCCAACACATGTGGCTTCTGCATATGTCATCTAAAGGATGTGGGCTTTGAAAATGGGATCTTCTCTGTGTAATTGTTGGCCTGGCAAGCCATTATGACCATGTGAGGGAGGTGAGGAGACATTTCTGAACAGTTTTCTTTTTATGCCCAGATGTCACACAACTTGTGCCAATGAATGAGATAATGCTCAGGATTCAGTACTGTCCTATTTGAAATGCTTGCATCCCAGTCTACCTTCAGTTGATTTTATCAGTATCAGATACTCTGACATCATGGACTAAAAAACAGGCATTGAAAAAAAAGAGCAACTAAAATATGAATAATGAACTGTTTGAGATGAGACAGACAGTTCTAGCGGACTGGCTTCACTTGCCTGAGAGGTGTGTAGCAACGTCAAATAAGCCAAAATAAGAGGCAGCCTTGTTTGTATAGTACTTAATAGGTCCCAGAGGGAAAAGAGCTCAATGTTGCCTAATTTTTTCTTCCTTAGGTTCTTTGCTCTATTTCATGTAACTGATGATTTAGAAAGATCTCTAAAATGTGCTGGTTGTAAGAACACCAGTCTTTCAGGGTTGTTAAAATATATGTTAACAGCTTTAATATTGTTGCATATACAAGCTATCAACAGCAGCAGTGGCATTAGCATGCACTTAAACTCAATGATTTCTGCCAATGAGGGCTTAACTGACATTTATAAATTCTTCGCCAGAAAAAGAGTGGGAAATAATATGATTAATAGTAAGATGGAGACTCTTTCTTTTGTCTGAAATTATTTTTAAGGATGTAAACAACTCCTTCTCTTCTTTGCTGGTATTAACCTACAAAAGACAAGAAGTCAACCTGTGGTTATTTTTTCATGACTGTTGGCCTCAATTCCTGGCTCAGGAAGTAATATAAAGCAGTTCAACTGGTTTCGTCTTGTTGGAGAAACTAAAATTAAAATCTCAGGAGTTACTTATTTTAACCCAGAAACAGGAAAGGAAACAGTCTATCAGAAAAAATCATAAAGACAGTTTCCCAAATGTGTGGACCTTTTTAACTTAGTACCAATCTTTAACAAAACAAAACAAAACAAAATAAAACAAAACAAAAGGGTTTTTAAAAATATTTTTTTAAATGTCTTTCTTTAGTTGCAACTGGACACTGCTACTGGCATGTCAATTCTGGGGAATGACTAACTAAATTACTATATCCATAAATATTCTAGTGGAAAACATTTGCAAGGCTCATTTTCAAAAGGACACTGCAGTACCTCGAAGTTGAGATCAATCTCATAAGACCAAATTCAATTCTATTTTTCTATGTTATAGTCAACAATTTCAAGGTGTTATTTTAAACATCACAGCTCCAAAAGTATGACAGAAAAGAGTTATATGCATGCTATATAAACCAATATTGCGGTTTATTATGGGGGGAAAAAAATCCTACCCAGTGATGGTGAATTCCATTTTTCATACTCCCCAATTCTGATAGTCAAGCAGCCTCTAGAATTTATGCCTGGGTAGGATAAGTGATTTTTTTTGGAATATAAGATTTGGACCAATGTATGTTATGCTGGCTCTCGACACATTCAATCTTTCTGTTTTTTAAAAATCATAAATCATACTCCTGTTGTCAAATTTTAAGCTTTTGGAGAAGAAATAGCACTTGATGTTTATTTACCAAAGCTAACTGAGTTGAAGTCATCACAGATAATTCTGGCTCCTTCCTGGGATTCTTCTAATCACAAATTACTTGGTCAAAGGAGTAAATGTGCTATATTAACTGAATGCTTGAGTGACTAAACTTGTTTATACATTGTGTTACCCGTTAGACAACATTCTATACTAGTCACTAGACAATCTCCAATTGGAAGCGTTATTGTGTTTCAGCCAATAAGGTTTTATTGAGAGACTTCTATACATTAACAACAGAGACAGAGAAAGAGATCACAAAATAATCTCTGGATTCTTTTACAAGTTACAATTGTTGAGACAAAAATGTAAAAGTAAAACCATGATAAACAAGTAAATAACTTACCTGCTAAAGAGGAAGATCTTTTATTTTTATTTTTACTTTTGGTCTTCACTGTTATGAAGTTCCATTTTTAATCCACTTATAGGAACAATTTGAAGCTTACTACTTAAGTTTAGCTCTAAAAGATTGAAATATTAGTAAGCATTATCAACAATTTGTGATCAAAGTTCCTGGAAACAAAGAGCTAACATTTCTTTTTTTTTTTTTTTTTTTTTCTGAGAAAGAGACAGCTGAGCAGGGGAGGGTCAGAGAGAGAGGGAGATACAGAATCTGAAGCAGGCTCCAGGCTCTGAGCTAGCTGTCAGCACAGAGCCCGACACAGGGCTCAAACCCACGAACCATGAGATCGTGACCTGAGCTGAAGTCAGGCACTTAACCAACTGAGCCACCCAGGCGCTCCATAAAGAGCTAATATTTTTGAGGGTCTCCATAGGACATAAAACACTCCCCCCCAAATATATCAATCTAAAGAGAAGTAAAAATATTTTTTAAGGGAATGCAACTTTAAAAAAATTTTTTTTATTACATTCATTTATTTTTGAGAGACAGAGAGAGATAGAGCACAAGTAGGGGAGAGCCAGAGAGAGAATGAAACACAGAATCCAAAGCAGGCTCTGGGGTCCGAGCTGTCAGCACAGAGCCCGACATGGGGCTGGAACCCACGGGGCCGAAGTTGGACACCCAACCAACTGAGCTTCCCAGGCGCTCCTGAAGTTAGAAACATCTTATGCGCGAGTAGTGAGTCTCTTCTTTTATTTTTTTAAGACTTTTTTTTCTTTTTTTAAGTTATCTGTGTACCCAACACAGGGCTCGAACTCACAACCCCGAGATCAATAGTTGCATGCTCTACCAACTGAGCCAGCCAGGGGCACTGGTATGAGTACCTCCTTAAGCTGTAAACACAATGAGCTCCAATTCCAACCTCTTTGGTTTTCCCTTTGCCTGCTTGGTAACTTCTTCCACACATCCCCAGGGTGAATTCTTTATGTCATGGACACTGCATCTTCCTGCCTGGTAAAAGGAGAGGAGAATAATAATGCTTTGACTGCAGAGGTGTTGGTAAGAATTAATTAGTGTTTATAATGTGCTACATTAAAGTCTTCAAGTAATTCGTAACTTAGAATTTATATGGCACTTGATCATTTCTTAAACTTTTAAAGCAGTCCTTGGTTTTTTAATTCAGGCAAAAAAAAAATCTAACAAATCTTTATACGTCAAACAGTAGGATTAAGCATAGGAACATTTTGGCTTTCCTAAGAACAATTATTTACCTGAGGTGCAAATTGCTTTGCTTTAGGCTATGAATAGAGTAGCTTTCAGTTAGAGTTGATAAAAGCCCAAGGAAGAAAGTTTTACAAAAATTTTACAAAAGCCATTTTAATAGCTTATCCTGCCATCTTTGGGTATGTTTGCAACTACTTGCTATTCAAGAGGAATCGGTTAATCTATTTTACAATTATTTAATTCTAGCACTTAAATGAAACCCAAGAAGTCATTTGATTGATGTCCTCTACCTGCAGTAATAGTATTGAGCACCTTTTCTGCAAAGCAACACTCTCATTTTATACATAAGAAAACGAAGGCTTGGTGAGCTTCAGTAACAGAGCAGGGATTTAAACCCCCATCATTGGACTGTACAGCCTATCCTCTTTCTACTACCTCAAATAACCGTCTCCAAGAAATTATACCAAAAGCTCCCCTGCCCTGTTCAGACAGGCATTTCTTCTTCTCTTTGTTCCCATCCTTTCTCTGAAATTAAAAATTAAACTGAGACATTCTAATGGAACTCAGTCCCATCCCAACAAAGCCCAAATCATCAGTTATTTTTGAAGGATAGGTACTTTATAATCACTTTAAAAAGACACTTTTATAAATTTTTATTGAAGTAACAATAGCTACATATGTCGTTTCTTGAAAATTGAGTGAGAGAGCGCCTGGGTGGCTCAGTTGGCTGGGCATCTAACTTCAGCTCAGGTCATGACCTCACAGTTCGTGAGTTTGAGCCCCACATCGTTGGGCTCTGTGCTGACAGCCCAGAGCCTGGAGCCTGCTTCGGATTCTGTGTCTGCTTCTCTCTCTGCCCGTTCCCCGCTCATACTCTCTCTGTCTCTCAAAAATAAATAAACTTTTTAAAAATTAAAAAAATTAAAATAAACAAATAAGCATTAAAAAATTAAAAAACAAGAAAATTGACTTAGTTCACTCAGTTCCCATAATTACTTATACCAAATTAAAATGCATGTTTTATTTTCAGAGCCTTTTAAACTCTGTATTAAAGTATTAATATACATACAGAAATGAAATGTGCTGTCTAAATAAATGTCTAAAATTCATTCCCTCTTCACCTTAGAAGACATGATGCCATTTCACATCTCAGAAATCTATACAAGTAATAGTGAGCTCCAATAATGTATAAATTACCTCATATACTTAAGAGTGCTCTGAAAGGTTAAGTCCATTATTTAACTTAAGATATTTTTGTAAAATATGATTACAATTGTGATTATCATTTTATTTAAACAATTTTTTAATGTTTATTTATTTTTGAGGGAGAGAGGGAAAGCATGAGTGGGGGAAGGAGAGAAAGAGAGAGAGTAGGGAGCTCGATGCAGGGCTCAATCTCACAAACCATGAGATCATGACCTGAGACAAAGTCAGACACTTAACCACCTGAGCCACCCAGGAGCCCTGTGATTATCATCTTAAATGATAATTACATATTTTCTTATGCCTTTGGACAGCAGGCAAGACAAGAGAAAGACACTTTTATTTTTTTAATTTTTTAAATGTTTTTTATTTATTTCTGAGAGAGAGACAGCATGAGCAGGGGAAGGTCAGAGAGAGAGGGAGATACAGAATCTGAAACAAGCTTCAGGCTCTGAGCTAGCTGTCAGCACAGAGCCCGACACGGGGCTCGAACCCACGAACTGTGAGATCATGACCTGAGCCGAAGTTGGATGCTTAACCGACTGATCCACCCAGGCGCCCTGATAAAGATAATTTTAAAACATGCAGCCACCTCTGCACATTATCACTATCTTTACACAGTGATTAATAACCTATACAAGTATGAATATGCATAAAATTTTTGTTCATATAATTTACCTCCACATAAGTTGCATAGATCATCTTTGTTACTTATTATTGGAATGATATGGCCTTCAGGGCCCGAAATACCCAAACATTTGCATAGCAATTAAGAGGAGTCAGTCTTAAGTTGGTATCCATCTTTGTCCTTTCATTTTGACACCTATTTCTCTGTTTAACATTCACTAACATGTAAACAGATGAAGAGATCTTTCCAAACTCACATCAATGTTCTAAACTGGCAAATATCAAATACCCAACTATGGCGGCTCTGTGATGCTCCTGGGCTAAGAACACCTATTTATGGAAACATCCAAATAGAATAGGTCTTCTATTGTACTTGACTGCACTCTTCTTATCTCTAGACAGTGAATCAGTTCAGCACTACTTTTAACTTAGGTAGAAGGATATGGGCCACTATCCTTCTACGTAAGTTAAAAGTATGCCAAGATTCAAATTAAACACACACAAAAAATACATACATATTGAAAGACTGACTTGGACTTAGTCCCTATTCTCTGTGTCTATTATGACAGGTGCAAGAGCTGAGTGGCCCCCTGGGTACCATGATCTCAGCTGTGCAGCTCCTTCCTGGTCATAGGGCTCTAGCGCCATTAGCAGAAAACACCCTTAGAAAGGTTCCCCCAAGGGACTGAATTCAGCTTTTGTCTGCCTGGTGAAAAACATAATTCTTCTCCTACAATTCCCCTAGGATTTTCCTAAGGGAGTAACATATAACACTAAACTGACCCAATATGAAGAACAAGTTAGGCAATTGAGAAAGAAAACAATGTCCCGTGAATATATTGACTGAAACCTTAGTAGTTTGAGTTTAATCTGCTGTCAGAAGTTGGGTAATTATACTCTTTTTTGGCATTGAAATCTGGCTGTAAGTGTTCAGAAAAAATGTATTTTTAGAAAATATTAAATATAAGTGCAGGTATTAAAAAGATCATAAAAACTTTCTTAAGAGCTTTGTTGAGAGTAATTTATTTATGAAATTTATTAGAGTCCAATATAATCACCTATTTAAATAATTTGATTTTCTACATATTTTTCTTTAGAGTTGAAATTTCTACAATGTTTCTGATTCCCCCCAAATTTTATTTACATGGAAATATTTTTAAAGGTCTTCATTTTATAAACATTGTATGGCCCCGGAACTTAAGCAATAAATAAATAAATAAATAAATAAAACAACTAACCAATAAAAAAAGTTATAGTGTGAGGAGTAGAGAGAAATTAGAAGTGATCTATTGTCATATAATACATTTTCCTACTAAATCAGACAGAGGAATTTTAGATCAGCAGTGTTTCCAGATATCTACAATTAATGATAAAAATGAATGGTCATTATCTAAATAGAAACACTGTACTTCTGATACAATAAAATTCAAAAACTAAATTCATAAAGCAACTAAAAATAAGTAGAAAGTCTGTAGAAATCTAATTCAGAGACAAGTCTCTTGACTAATTCAAAAAGTATCAGTCTTTGCTCCCCTTCAAATTTTCACTTGGTTTCCTTAACTTCTAGTTACATAACTGATTCTGTGACTTGTAAACAAACAGCCCCATTGCTTGACAATTCTGGATCTGTGGGTTTGTACTGCTGTTTCCCTGTGGAGGTTGAGAGCTGCATAATGATTTATTCTTTCCCCGCCCCTGCCTTCTTTTCCTATTTTGCTCCCTCTTTTTTTGTCAAAGTAGGCTAAAAAAAAAATTCAAGGGAACTAAATGTGAAAACAAACCCTGGTGCTATAGGATTGAGGCCAGCAATTTAAACACCCTAGGCATAAGAAAAGCAAAATGTGAGGGTCTCATACTCAGATGAGCTCCCCGCAGGGAGACTACTAATATGTAGTATTTTTCAGTATCCCCTGGAATCTTAAACATATGCTTCTGTGTAAAGCAGCTTTGATTCTCCTGATTTCCCACGCATGAAACTCAAAGCTTCAAAGAGAGCTCTGTATGCAAAAGATCCATGGTTGGGGGTGGGGGGAGTTCAGAGGAGAAAGGGCTAGTAGGCAGGATGTGGGTGAATTAACATTTGAGTCTATGCTTTAATTCCAGTGCTACAGGGGCGCCTGGGTGACTTAGTCGGTTGGTTAAGCGCCCGACTTTCACTTAGGTCATGATCTCGCAGTTCGTGGGCTCGAGCCCCGCGTCGGGCTCTGTGCTGATTGCCCACTCGGAGCCTGGAGCCTGTTTCAGTCTGTGACTCCCTCTCTCTCTGACCCTCCCCTGCTCATGCTGTCTCTCTCTCTCACTCAGAAATTAATAAAAAACAAACAAAAAAACCCATTTAAAATAATTCCAGTGCTACCTTTCATTGGTGTGTCCCAGTTAAAATATTGACTGCTGGCAAATTAGAAGCTTTCTATTTTGGTGATTAGATCTAATCAATTACCTGGAATTGAAACACACCTAACTCCACCACAGAGAAGTTAGATTCCAGATGGGATGTTATGTGGTGGATTTCACTTATTTTCCACAGTTTAGATTAAATACAGTTTATACTATGGCATGTTGTATCATGCACTTACTGGCACCTTGTGTTGCTAATGCTTTATGTTGTTTCTTCAGGACATATTTTCATTACATAATGATTTAATGCAGGTAAAATAAAGATGAATAAATTAGTTTTTGGGACTTTAAAAAAAAATAGAAATGTGATCTTAAGCCAGGACAGATAATAGAGCCTTTATATACTTCCAATGATTATGAAATTTCACCTAATTCTTCTTTTGTAATTGCTATTTTAGAAGCCCTTTTTTCCTAAGTATTTTTTAAACCATTTTTTTCTTTTTCACTTATCTTCAATGAGTCTGGGCAGTGTAAATTATTTCTATGCCAAAGAATCTCTTGGAACATCAGAATCTAATCTACTTGTTGACTTCCTTCTTTTATAAAACGCCCCTGAAAGTATTTTATTAGCTGCAACATGGCAGAAATAAGGATCTTTTGGAACTGTAAAAAGGATCTTTGCATAGTGTCTGGCGATTTGGTCTTAGTCCCAGGAGTGTTAAATGATTTGTGATTAAGAAATATTTGATGGTCTCTTTAAACCATGTTTGCCCCTCCCCTTTAAAAAAACATGTTGTCCTGGGAACTTTTTTACGTGAGTGTAGTCCCTAGCTTTAGTTTTGAAATTTATTTCGCATGTATATTTTGAATAAAATAGCCCTATTCTCTCTGACCTTAATGTCCGTGATCTAGGTTAAAAGTGGTAGGCCCCAGTTCTCTAGCCAGCAGGCTAAAATGAGATTCTGAAGTGAAGTAGTTGCTGAACGCAAGAAATTAAGAGGAGCCTCTGTTCTTCCCAGAGACTGTCGTTGGCGCTTGCCTGGTTTTGCTCTGGCAAGTTTCATTAGGTCTGTTAGGAACAATAGAAGCATAGATCTGTAGAGCTGAAAGGGATGGTGCTTAGCCTTCATCTGTTCTAAATCCCTTATGCTAGAGATGAGAAAATACATCTCAGACAGGGATTGTGATTTTTTTTTCAATTACATAATTTTTTTAAAAGTTTTTAGTTATTTATTTTGAGAGAGACAGAGAGAATATGAGCAAGTAAGCGGTGGAGAAAGAGGGAGAATCTTAAGCAGGCTCCACGCTGTCAACATAGAGCCCATTTAGGGCTCAAACTCATGAACCATGATATCATGACCCGAGCTGAAACCAATAGTCAGACACCTAACTCCCTGAACTACCCAGGTGCCCCAGAGATTATGATCTGGAGGGGCACATTTTCTATTTGCATTCTTTTTTTAAAAGTCATTTTTAATTCAAGTTCATTTTAACAATATTTATACCCTATTCATGGACAGGACCCCCAAAATTTGTTGTGATTGCTCTGTTGACGTGGTAGAGGAATTAAAGGGAAAGACTAGTTTGCTCCCATGAAAAGACTGAGAAAACACAGAGCATAACATTGGACAAAACATAAAGACCTGGATGTGATTTGCCAGTCTCCTGGTTAGTAAAAACAACTATCTGACTTACTTTATATAATTACAAACTCAACTATGAAATAGAATAATAAAGCAGTATAATGGGAGACTACATGTTTCTCCATAATAGAACATAATTGGTATTTTATTTTATTTTATTTTTTAATCATTTATTTTTGAGAGGGAGAGAGAGACAGAGAGACAGAGAGAATGAGTGGGGGAGGGGCAGAGAGAGACAGGGAGAGAGAGGATCCAAAGTGGGCTCCACACTGACAGCAGAGAGCCCAATGCAGAGCTTGAACTCACCAACCTCTTGATCTTGACCTGAGCAGAAGTCGAAGGCTCAACCGACTGAGCCGACCAGGTGTGTGCATAATTGGTATTTTAAAAAGGTAGTTTAAAAATTAACCTTCTCACTCCACATATCTGCTTCCTGTGTATCTTGGAAACACATTTATTTACTGTATAAACAAAGTTATAGTTTTTTAAAAGTTTACTGTTACTTATTGTTATCTAATGGGTAGAAACACTATTTGAGGAAACAGTGGAGATTATATTTCTGTTATATCTACACACTAGCCCAAAACATTCCAAGTGAGAAAAAGCTGGTGAGTCTGTTGTCATGGATGACCCCCAATGTCTCCATGATTTGACTGTTTTTACAAAGTCAGAAAAATTGGGCCATTGCCTTTTCTCTCATTACTACTTCTGGACTTGCTGTCTGACAGATGAACGGCATGTGTCATTGGTAGATTTAGTATGGCCCTCTGGGACTGTTCTTTAAGGAAGGAATTGGTTTTTATTAAAATGTTAGTTCCCAGGCTAAGGGTTATATACCAGGAACCATTGTTATTAGAGCCCTCCAAAGCCTAAAGTGTTACATGAATACCACAGTTGGTAAGGGAAACAGTTACACAACAATGTCAACATCCTATTTTTATTTTAAAGAGAAAATTAAATATATAAGGGACAATGCATATGTGTTTGTGCGTGTGTACACAGATAGCAGTTTAACATAGGTGAGAAGCTTGAGCTTTCAAGACATACAGATCCGAAAGTCATACATTTCTTTCCCACATAATGATTTTCAGTCAACTGTGAAGAATTAAAAATATAGTACAGGTTTCAAAGTGCTTAAAATTATGTCTTTATAAACTATTCATACTCATTCCCATGTTCTTCCAGCCATACCTATGATTCTTTATGACCTGCTAACCAGGAAAACTCAGATCCCTCAATGCTTCTCCACCAACGCTGGTACTGGAGGGTTCTACTGGGGTTCAAAGTTCTTACACTCAGTGTTTACAGTCCCTCATTCTTCTGCCCACCACTATCTAAACATCCTGCAGACCCTGCCTGTCGACAGCTTGTTTACTGTCACGAGAACATGCAGATCTCAACCACTAGTTGATTTGAATCTTCTGAGACACCTCTCCTGATCTCAACCCCGCAAGATTTTATTCTTTTTTTAAAAACAACTTAATGTTTATTTATTTTTGAGACAGAGAGTGTGAGCAGGTGGGGGGAGGGGCAGAGAGAGAGACACACACAGAATCTGAAGCAGGCTCCAGGCTCTGAGCTGTCAGCACAGAGCCCAATGCGGGGCTCGAACTCACAAGCCGTGAGATCATAACCTGGGCTGAGGTGGGCCGCCCAACTGACTGAGCCACCCAGGCGCTCTTATTCTTAAACACACACCCTTTGAGCACCAGAATCTCTTTGTTTTGGGCCTCCAAAAACCAATTTTAAATGGTAGAACATGGAGAATTTGGTGAGGAAAACTCATTTACTAAACATTTCATCCTTAGTCTAAAATACACAATTTTTAAGCAAAATATTTTCTTAGAAATACAGTCACATTCCTCATTCTAACAAAATGTATAAAATATATCTACATTGCAATTTCCAGCTGTGGCCTTGAAAATTTTAGCACTAGCACAATTTGCTAATTATGTAGAAC
Source organism: Hyaena hyaena (assembly GCF_003009895.1). NCBI lineage: Eukaryota > Metazoa > Chordata > Mammalia > Carnivora > Hyaenidae > Hyaena > Hyaena hyaena. The sequence goes on from NW_024080790.1 coordinate 2,788,265, forward strand.
TAACAGGTTCTATTTACAGTATAATAAATTTTGCATATCTTCTACATGTTTATAAACTCTTTTCAGAAGACCAAATTATTTTAAAAGGCATACTGATTAATTTTAGTGATACAGTCTTGAATATGTAGGCATGGCTCATTTACTGAATATTCACAGTTTACAACATTGTATTGTATATATTTACTTCCACAAATATTTTTCTTTAAAATATGCCTTTTTGGTTACTCTTACATTTCCTGGAAAACAGCATTATAGAGAATATGGTTGTGAGTATTTTAAATTTGACTACCACAAGTTTGCCCTGAAAAAACAAACTTTCTGTGATAATTTAATCATTACAAGGAAAATTTATATAACCAATATTTACTTATTTATTTATTTATTTGAGAGAAAGTGCAAACTGGGGAGAAGGGCAGAGGGGGAAAGAGAGAATCTTAAGCAGGCTCCAGTGTGGAGCCCTATGTGGGGCTTGATCCCTCAACCCTGGGATCATGACCTGAGCTAAAATCAAGAATTGGACACTCAGTGGACTGAGCCACCCAGGCACTCCTAACCAGTCAATTTTTTAAAAGATGTTCCTAATTTAGAAGCATTCACACACAAGGAAGAACTCATTCCAGCAGAAAAACAGAATGAGGATTAACTATCCAAAATAATTATGATGTTACTTTTGTTGAAGCAAACTGTTTTAAATGTTTGTATTTATCTTGGGAAAGAGAGAGAGTACATACGCACAAGTGGGGGAGGGGCAGAGAGAGAGAGAGAGAGAGAGAGAGAGAGAGACAGATACAGAGAATCGCATAGAGGCTGATGCAGGGTTCAAACTCATGAATGGTAAGACCATGACCTGAGCTGAAGTCAGACCTTAATCATTGGAGCCACTCAGGTGCCCCATGTATCACACAGAACATTTTATAACTATATATATTATATGGGCTATGTGTGAAATCAATACAAAATTGTAACAGAATAATACAGAGTACATCATAAGACATTTTCAGAATGTAGTATCTTCAGCTGTTTTCCAATCCCCGAAGATTTTTTAGTTGCATATGCAGTTCATTATATGGTCTTGATGCAGGATTTGCATACATTGCTTGCCTCTTCATTGAAGAATATGATTGACAGATCTGTTTTGCTTATTTTTAAGGTCAAATTAAGTTCTTTTTAAAAAATGTTTTATTTATTTCTGAGAGAGAGAGAGACAATGTGAGCAGGGGAGGATCAGAGAGAGAGGGAGGTACAGAATCTGAAACAGGCTCCAGGATCTGAGCTAGCTGTCAGCACAGAGCCTGACGCGGGGCTCGAACCCACAAACTGTGAGATCATGACCTGAGCCGAAGTCGGACGCCTAACCAACTGAGCTACCCAGGTGCCCCAAGGTCAAATTAAGTTTTAAGTGAATTGGATTAGCTCTTCAAAAAAGGGAGAGTAAGTAGCCACTGTCAAGTCAGGCTCAATTACACACACACACACACACACACACACACACACAATGTTCAGCATGGAAGAAACAGATTAACAATATGAAAAAATAGTTCTTAATTACCTAGAAGGATTTTATATATTAAGTATATGAAGTCTTTTGCTGTCATCTGTATGTTATATTTTCTTCCATATACAGAACAGGAAAATAAACTTTGAAAATACCACAAGTGGAATCAAAAGTTAAACTACAAGCTTGGGGAAAATTATTATAACACATGATATGGGGATCATATCCTTCATATACAAAAAGTTGTTAAAAATCACTAAAAATGACAAATCCTCTGCCCCCCCAAATGGGCAATGAACAGGTAAGACACAGGAATATATTCTTAGAATTTGAGTTTAAGGGGCTAAGCTTAAGAAAAATGTTCAATATTACCAGTAAACCAAGAAATGCAAAATACAATGAGGTGCCATTCCTACATTTAAAAGGAGTGTCAATATATAGTTTGTATAGCTGTTGGGAAATGTGCAGCACTAATGGAAGTCTACAATGATACAAACTTTCTTGAGAGTAATCTGACAATATTTTAAAAAATCTTTAACATTTTTGTACTCCTTGGTTCTGTAATTTCACTACGATAAATGTATCCTTAAAAAATCAGAGATTTGAACAAAGATGTTTAATATGCTATTGTCTATAAAGGAAAATCTGAAAACAACCAAATTCAAAATTAAGTCCTAGGAGATTTGTTAAATAAAGTATGGTTATGAAATGAATACATTATCATTATTGAATACATAAAAATTAAAAATCATATTCTTGAAGAATATTTATAGATGTGGGAAATATTAAGTGGAAAAGTGTATTATAAAATAGTAGGTCCCAATTATGTAAATTATATATATAAATATATATATAATTTTTCTGTATATATATACATAGGAAGAAATTGGCTATACATCCAAATATGAGCAACGATTACCTCTTGGTGGTATGATTACAGAAGATTTTTCTTTCTTTGTACTTTTCTGTATTTAAAACATTTTCTGTAATAACCATCTTAATGATCCAGTGGTTTTTCCCCCAAGAGTCCCTTAGAATTAAGCTATTCCATTTATGTCACTAAAATTACCAAGTGCTCAGAGTCAGGCAAAAGAGAGAAAAGGCTTGCTCAAAAGTGGAACATTCAGAGTAGTCCCTCCAATGGAAACAATGGATGTCAGGACCAGTTACTAATGCCTAATGTTTAGCTTCAGTGTTCCCCACTCTCTCCACACCCTTATCTAGAAAATGCCATCCTAAATTATGCCATAGTTATGGTTTAACCACAACTTAATGGCAATGTAATGGTATCGCATTGCTTCTTCACTCCCAAGAGAAGCCAGGGGGGACTTCTGAGATCTACCATTCAAAGCCAGCTAATCCAACCACTGCCATCTAAAGCCAACTGTAACTTATGGGTTATGATCTGTAAAACATTGTTCCCTTTTCTAGGGGCAGCCGGATGCTGAATGTACATCTTTTCAAAAATCAGCTGAGTTAAATTAATGAACGGCTATTGTATGCCAAACCAATCTTCTTTTTTTTTTTTTTTTTTAAATTTTTTAATGTTTTTTTATTTATTCCTGAGAGAGAGAGAGAGAGAGAGAGAGACTGACAGCCAGCCAGCCAACCAGGCAGCGTGAGCAGGGGAGGGGCAGTGAGAGAGGGAGACACAGAATCCGAAACAGGCTCCAAGCTCTGAGCTGTCAGCACAGAGCCCGACGCGGGGCTCAAACCCACGAACTGTGAGATCATGACCTGAGCTGAAGTCAGACGCTTAACCGACTGAGCCACCCAGGCGCCCCAAACCAATCTTCTTTTGCCAGTTTATTCATTTTCTTTCCTTCAGAAGTCACACTCTACCATGAAAACTCCCTGAGAAAAACCCTGAGAATTGAAAGAACTAGATTTATTATGTTGCGTGCCCAAGGTCCTGATTTAGCAATCAGGATTGTTATTTTTAGATGGACCATAAACCTGAAACCCTGATCCTTTATTAAAGATCTCTTAATAAGAATCTAAGATGGCAGGGTTAATACTTTATCCGATAATACATTCTCTTTGCATTTTAGAGTTTTTCTGGAGTGTACTGATTGCTACTTGAAATTTATATCAATGCTGGGGGTAAAATATAGGATTTAGATTGTAGTAACAAAAATCAATAGTGAAAACTAAATAAGTTATTAATTCTATGTTGTTGCTAATAATATTTTTACAACTTAAATTTGTATTATGTTTATTGCAATATATTGTTTGGTGCTGAAAAAACTAAACATTTTAATATAGAATATATACATTTTTGTCAGTATTGACAATATTCTTTAAATTTTTCATTTTTTCATCTATCTAATATAGACACATTTTTTTTTTCTGACATCAGCACAGTTTCATTTGTTCATGTATACTTTTCTAGTTTATTTTCAGTGTCAGTTGTATGTTGGTCAAATGCTAAGGGCATGTAATATGGTTTCAATTAGCTTGTTATATTTAAAATTTCCTTACCCTCATAATAAACAAATATTATATTTGTGGTTCATGAATAATTTCAGGTAAAGGACTTAGATGACTGCTGTCCAATAGCATTGTTGTGATGTCCAATATGGTAGCCACTGTGTATGGAGTTATCAAACTGTTGAAATGTAGCTAATAAGACAGAAGAACTGAGGGGTGCCTGCGTGGCTTAATTGGTTAAGCGTCCAGCTTCAGCTCAGGTCATGATCTTGCAGTCCATCGTTTTGAGCCCCATGTCGGTTCTGTGCTGAAAGCTCAGAGCCTGCTTCAGACTCTGTGTCTCCCTCTCTCTGCCCCTCCCCTGCTCATGTCTCTGTCTCTCGGTCATTTTCTCTTTCTCTCAAAAGTAAATAAACATTTAAGAAAAAAAAAGACAAAAGAACTGAATTTAAATGTTATTCAATTTTAATTGAATTTGAACAACACAAGTAGTTAGTGGCCACTGTATTATACAATGTAGACTTAGACTTAAATCCAAAATTCATGCAGAAATGGACTGAAATCAGAGGTGGGATTAGAACTAGGGTCTGACTCTGGACTTACACATTAGATAATGTGTGGAGCACATGTAGATACTTGTGAGTGTGTAAGTATATAAATGTGTTAACAAGTATGAAAAACAGGTCTTCGCTAGTGTCATAATGTGTCTGTTTAATATTTAAATCATATTTTCTGTTACACTTCGGTAAATACTGTTTAGGTTAATGCTCTATAGTAAATACTTTTAGTGAATGAATAAAGTGGATATACTATCAAAATAGAAATAGATAGCTTCTTCTTGATACTCACTTTTACGTGGAAGAGACCAAAGAAACAAATGAGACTTCTAATTAATAAAAACGATTTCAAGACATAATCTAGGACACCTCAACAGATATGTCCAGGTGTGTACCAACTGCCTGAACTTTTCCATCTGTCTCTGTCCTCTCTGACATGCTGCTGGACCATCCTTTTCTTCTTAAACTCCTCGTCTTCAGCATCCTGGGCATCCTTGCTGTGTCTCCTGCCCTTAGCCAAGTCCATTATCTTTTCTGTTGCTCCTTCTCCCTCCACCACTTAAATGTAGATGCTGCCTTTGGTTCTGCCTTGGTACTGCTCTATCGCTTCTATGATCTCTGATTTCTGTCTCATGGCTTCAACATTCATCTTTTTGGAGATAACTACCCAATTCTAACATACTTATCATATGGAAAAATTATCAACACAGAAAAATAATTGCTCATTATGTGAAGAGTGTTAAAAGACTGCCTTTAAAAGCACTGTGGGACATTCCTCTAACACAGAGATTTAGATGTGGATTCAGGGAGTTTAGGAATACATTTCAGAAAGACTTATCCCTTTTTCTTTTTGGCCCAGTATATAATATAAAAGTAACTCACACAACCAATTAATCACATAATTTTGGGAAACTTTTCCAAATTTAAAAATATTTCTGATTTGTGTTTCATCTGAAAAGTAAATGATAGAGAATTTTATTTTGAACAGATTCAAATATTATTAGTTTTACGAGAATTAGAAAAGTTGCACACAATCCATAAAGTGATTTATGCTTAAAATTTTTTAAATTCCATCCAGTAATTGATATATTTTCCCCAAACTCATTAATTCATGAAACTATATAAGTATTGTTTTTCTACCATTATGTTTTTCATAGCAAATACACAGTTTTAGCTACATTATAATTTTAAATTGACTTTTGCAGAAAGTCCACCGTTTACAAAACTCTTTGTAAAATGGATTTTTATGGAGAAATGAGTTTCCAAGATGGAATTTAGAATCCTTACCTCTGCTGCTTAACAAGAAGAGAACTGGCCTCTTCCCTGCCATCTCAGGTGCTGAGGAACCTTTCCTCAACCACACCCTTGAGCAAGGGGTGAGCTGGCATTCCTGCTCTTTCCTCAGTACAAAAAAGAATTTTGGGAAGGAAGGCGATATATTCCCCATGCACCCTGAGTTCCCACTGACAGATAATTTTATGGTGTGAAAGTAGGTGGCAAAAGGTACAAGATATTCTTAAATCTGGGATTCTCAAACTGGGGCATACATGTTTTATCTAGGAGGAGTGGTAGACATTTCCTCTAAATCTGTATTAACAATAAATGTGTAATAAAATGGAACAGAGGGTACTTTCAATTCATTTTGACTCTCCTTTTTAATTGGCATTTTCTTCCCAAATAGGAGTATAAAATTAAACACAGTTTCTAGTTGACATTAGTCAGTACAATCATGAATAAGAGTGTGGATGCATTGGGGGTAATATTGCACTGGAATACCTTTTTTTTTAAATGTTTTATTTCTGAGAGAGAGAGAGAGAGAGAGAGAGAGAGAGAGAGAGAGAAAGCATGAACAGGGGACGGGCAGAGAGAGAGAGAGGGAGATACAGAATCTGAAACAGGCTCCAGGCTCTGAGCTGTTAGCACAGAGTCCGATGTGGGTCTCGAACCCACGAACCGTGAGATCATGACCTGAGCCGAAACTGGACGCTTAACCGACTGAGCCACCCAGGCGCCCCTGCACTGGAATATCTTAAACAACTACAGGAATGGTAATTTGTTTCTTCTGTCATCTTCATATGTGAATCTGGTATGTGAGTAAAGGACAATGATCAGTCCTTTAAGAATAATGCAGATTTCTGGATATCACAATGATCTGAAGAGTCTACACGTGAAACTCCCTGTGACATTTCTAACTTCTTAAAGATAATAGTGGAGGCACTGATGCCTGAGGCTGCCTATGGTCGAATAGGACTGTAAACATTACTCTTAAAAACTTTCCCTTTAATTTTCTCTCTGTTTAGCAGCTTAATTACTATCTGTGGATCCTTTCTTTTTTCTGTCTCTAAGAGAAAATTTGAAGATTTCACTTTCAACCTGTTTTTAGGTTGATTCCCACATCTCTACTCCATTCTAACCTGCTCTTCCAGATCCTACTTGATGCTTCCACTGGGATCTCTCATCAGCATTCTTAAATCCAAACTCAACTCTCTCCACTCAGCAACCAAACTTCTCCTGATTTCTGTTTCTCTTAATAATGACATCATTATTTTCTGTCATCCAAATTAAAATGGTCATCTTTTATTTCTTCCTCTCCTTGTTCCCTACACCCACTAAACTGCATAGTCAGTGCATTCTTGCTTCATGTCTTTCATATTTACTCCTTCCTTTCTTCGGCCATTAGCACTTCTAATTACCTCATGCATAGTTGTTACTGTTCTTGTAATTGAGATCTCTGTCTTAAGTGTGTCTCCCTCCAACTTACCTGACATAATACTCCCCAACAATCATCTTTTGGTTGCTAAGTTTACAGGAAAAATATCCACTCGTTAGATATGTCCTTTGTATTTTACTTATCTAGTCATCTAAAAACAAGTAGCAAGCAGGACCATTTGGTACTCCCCGTTCTCTTCCCCCATATTAAGCTTTTCACCAAAAATTAATGGAAAGAGACAAGGAGAAAGACTCTCATACTTTCATTTTTTAACCTTAAGGTAAAAACCTGTGTGTTAAAGGCACGTTTTAGGTTTACCTCTCTCAATGAATTCAGAATGGACTAATCAGTTTCAGTGTCATGGATGCAGCCTAGTAAATGCCTACATTTTGTGCAGTATACACAAAACTGAAAGAAGTGGTGAATCTGGGAGATTCATAGGATGAGAAGGAGCAAGCAGACATGGCCCTTATGTCTCTTGCTTTGGTCAGTAACAGAGGCTAGCTTTTAAATTTCTGACGGGTCCACAATACACACACTTTTTGAATGGTTGTAGTCTAAATTGGCTCAAATCTTTACAAACTTATGGGTTACTCTAAATCTATTGCCTCCCATATAAGTCAAATGCCTTCTTAGCATTTAATCCTCAAAATGATAATTTGATTTTCATTGAGTACATCCAAGGGACATACACACAAATGCAGTTACAATGAATATCTCTAAGAAGTGGAGTTGAGGGGGAGGAATTTTTTATATGGTACTTTAAAAAAATGAGCATGTCTTAATTTTGTGATAAACTAATTAAAATAATATACCTAAAAACATAAATGATATGCATTTTTAGCTAAGGGGCTTTCCCCTGTTTTAGAACATATTAATATCTAAATACTATGTAAGAAACATATATACAAAACTTAGATAGTGGAAGAAGGAGTGTCATTTCTTGGCCTTTTCCTGATACATTCACTGTGTGAGACAGCTATCAGTCTTACTTTTCTTTACTTATCCGGACACAGAAATTATCTCTAGGAAAGAGAGACAGAGAGACCTAGGGCATGCCACCAAGTCTTTTACAAAAGATGCGGGCTTATCATGGAAAAATAATTACAAAAGAATAACACTCTTATGTGAGGAACTTTAACAGACTGCTTTTAAAAGCACTACGGCTTTTTATAAAACGACTCAAAGGATTTGTCAATAAGATGTATTCTGACCACTCAAAGCATTCTCTCCCTCTCTCACACACATAAACCACAAGGTTATCAATAATTTGAAAAATAAATGGTTAAAATAGTTGCAAAATGTTTTCTTCACTATCCTTATCACACCTCTCCTATCGGCCTCCCTTCCCCCCCATTACTTTTCTTTTTACGCTCTTCAATAGTCCATTTCCCATTAAAGTCTGAATTTTCTGGGAATGGTAACTGCCACCAAAGTCGATATAGCCCTACCAAGGGGATAAGTAGGCAATCTATCTTCGAATGTGTTTCAAAATCAAACACCGGACACCCCGTCAAAAGGCAGCTTGGAGGGTTTAAGGAAACTACCGAGCTGGGTGAGGAAGTCTTCGCGCGATTGGGAAGCAGCCCTTCTAGTCGGCTGTCTTATGGCTCCCCAAGCCTCAAGCTGTCGCCAGCTTTGTTACGTCTTCCCCGTCTTTCCAACCTGGCTCCTGACCCTGCCAACTCGTACTGGGGTGCGGGCCTGCGGGTGTTACACCAGGGTGACAACAGTCTAGATGAGCCGAGCAATTTTGCAAGTGGGTCCAAGCCGGTACGCTGATGTAAAGATACCAGTCTTCCCGAGTAAACCGATTCCCTCTAGCTCGGGGCCTGGATTGTTTCTTTTCTCCTTTTTTTTTTTTTGGTGCAGTATCTGGGTGGCTCTGACACCTTAAGGCCACTCATCTGCTCCTCCCTCCCCCACGAGTCTCCTACTCCTAGATCCAAGTACGCCTTCGCCCGGAGCTCGAGCACCGCTTGCACTTCCTCCCTCTCACTGCACCCTTGCATTTCCTCCTCCTCGCGACCCAGCCTTCCCCCCACCAGCCCGCCTCCAGCCACATGACAGGAAGGGCTCTGCCACGCGACGTCACCGACGTCCGCGCCCCCGTCCCCGTCCTCCCCCCACGCCGCACGCAAAGAGCCGTAGGCGGAGGGGAGTACGTGGTCGCGCGCTCCGCGCTCCCCAACCAGAGCTCGCCAGAGCACCCCGCGGCCGCCGCCGAGCCGCCGCGCGGGTTCCCGGATGTGCGCCGCTCGCGGAAGCCCCGCCCCCGTCGCCGGCTCCGCGCGCGCCCCCGCCCTCCGCCCCGCAGCGCTCCGCTTTCCCCTCCCTCTCCCGCCCTCCCCTTTTTTCGTGCCTTGGGGTTGCGGGTCAGCGCGAGCCACCGCAGTGAGTCCGTCACGGCTCCGGCGCGAGCATTAGGCTGCAGCCCCTGAGCCGCCTGGCCCCCTCTCCCCCTTCTTCCCCTCCTCTCTGCCTGTCTGTCTCTCCCCTTTCTCGCCGTCTCTCCTCCCCGCTCCCTCTGTCTCTGAATCTCGACCTTAATTTCTCTTCTTCCCCGCCCGCTCCCGCGTGCCCAGTCACCCGGCCGGCGCGGGCCCCGCGGCGCCGCTTCCCCTCCCCCAGCCTGCACCCCCCTCCCCCGCGGGCGTCCCGAGGGCCGCAGCCGCCCCAGCCCAGCACAGCTGGGCCACCGCCGCTTCCTGCGGGAACCCTTCTAAACGCCGACAGTCTTCTCCGCCCGCGTCAGCCTCCGACCGCCCAGCAAAATGGTGAGACCTTTGCTTCCCCAATGCACCATCCCTCCTCCGTTCGCCGCTTCAAGGGACGGAGGCGGGGGCGAGCCCCGACGCCCCCGGCCGGCTTCCCCTGGTGGAAAATTCGAGAGACCCGGCCCGGCTGTTGATGAGGCGGGTCCGAGAGAGCCCATAAGGGCCCTGGTGCGTTGGCGACTGGCGGGGGGTGGTGAACGGGCTGCTTGACAGGACCGCGGAGCCCCCGCGGCCACCCCCCCCCCCCCCCTCTCCGCGGGGCGTTCCTCCGCCCCCTCCCCCCGCGGTCGCCTGGAGTCTGCCCGGGCCTGGACCCCCTCCTCCCTGCCAATCCGCCTGGTCCCGGNCCCCCCCCCCCCCCCCGGTCTCCGCGGGGCGTTCCTCCGCCCCCTCCCCCCGCGGTCGCCTGGAGTCTGCCCGGGCCTGGACCCCCTCCTCCCTGCCAATCCGCCTGGTCCCGGACCCTAGTCGCTCCGCAGTACTTCTCTCAGGACCCTCCTCCACGTGGAGACCCCCCCTTCACCCCCAGACTCTCTCCTTCAAGTTCTGGCATGTTCCAGAATCTTGGGGAAATAATATGTGGTAAATGGCTTTTTATATAAGACCCACTTTCTCTCCAGAGCTGTTCTTTTTCCCACTCCATTTTCAACCAGTGAGTCTTGGCAGGAATCTGCCACTTCTCCCCTTTTCTGTTAGTATTTTGCTGCTGTTTGCAACCTTATGGGGCTCCTTTCGCTGCTGCTTTTCTCTTTGCTCTGGCGAACCGGAAAGGTTCAAGGTGTGTATTCTTGAGAACGTAGTCCTACTCGGTCTTCGATCAGTGGAGATACTGGTTTTTAAAGCTGCCTTACTGTCCAGGGTTTTTCGTTTTCTTTGTTACCTTCCTAAGTCTCTCTCTCGTGGTGGTGGTTTTTGAATCATGGCGATTTAAATTTGTCTTTCCTTACCCTCACATTAATCCCTAGGTAGAATTCATTGCTGTAGTGTTTCAAACCGACGCTAGGGGTGTGTCTCCCGCCTCTGTCACCGTGGCCAAGAAATCAACGACGCCCTTTTAGCCTGTTACCTTACCGGTTCTCTTGCTCCGGGTAGCCGCTGTAGTTTCCTCTTTGCAATCACGAATCGTCTACGTAGTAGTAGTTAAAGTGCGCATTGCTTTTCCATGTAAGATCTTCAGACATGGAATTTGGTTGTTACACTTTTTCTAGAAGTCCTCAGACAGTTGTCAGAAGATCTTTAGACCGATTGTTTGACGTTGGGTAATTTCTTGTATTGTATTTCACCCCGCATGTAGAAATTTAGTATTTCAAAATAGAGTGGTGGATTAGTCGAGAGGGAAATTCAGCTGCTTGCAACGTAAAATCAATTTGATGTGATTGTGAGGGGACGAAGTGAAACTAGAAAATTCAAGTTAAGTCAGCTTTTATTTAAAATACAGGGCAAAAGATTAAGCGCACTTATCAGTGTACTTAAAATCCAGATTAGGAACAGACTTAATAAATGATTAGGGATTTTGATACGTACAGGAAGTTTTTCCCTGTTAACTTGGGAGGCAGCTCAGAGACAACTTTAGCCCCCAAACTCCAGAAAGCAGCTTAGATCAAGGCCATTCATAGTGTGGTCTTTTTGTTGCCGTAGTTTTTTTGGAGTTAGCAATTGCACTTCAGTGCTTTAATACCACTTTCCTGTACATAACTTTACTTGAAGGTCAGGATGTGAAGATCTTTGGCCATTGCAGTGAATGTTTTTTACCTCCATTTGTAAACAGTACATTGGAAGAAATAATGATCCAACTTTTTGTTGCTTGTGTATTATGTATCAGAATGAGGTGTTTTTCAAGTAGTTTGCTTGTTTTTTTTCTTTCTTTTCTGTAGTGTGTCTCCTCAGAAACCTCCTCTCCCCCTTTTTTGCTCTTAAATTTACTTTTCTGGTACTCAGTGTTTCCTTATCTTTAAACATTTTAAGATTTATTTTATGTTTTCTTATAGGTCATTTTCCTCTGTCTAGTTTTCTCTTTAGTATTTATTTTCTTATTACTCTTGGTTCTACCATTCTCTCCATTTCACTTCAAGACCTAGTTAATTTGTTGTGACAGTGGCTTCCCCTGCCATTCTCTCAATTTCACTTCAAGACCTAGTTAATTTGTTGTGACAGTGGCTTCCCAACTTTAGGATTATTTTGGTCTGTTGAATGTAGCACTGGTTTGAAAGTATCAAGACCATATCTATAGCTGAATTGTGCTATATGGGATATTAATTAACTCAAATTGAGCTTTGGAGTGATCTGGTTCATTGTTCTAGTTAATTGAGTATAAAATCCTGAAAATTTTCACTCCCTTTGGAAAACTTAATTATAACTCTGAGTATCATGAACCTGTTTACAGTTTCCACAGTGGGTTTTAATTTAGGAATTAACTTACCAATATCACTGATTAATTCAAGTAAGGGGAAAGTAAAAAGATTGGATCAAACCTATCAACAATCTTTTCTGACAGGTATTTATTTTAGTTGCTACAGTAAATGTACTTTCTTTTTTTTTTCCTGAGAGTTAAGTCTTTCCCTCCCTTTACCTCTTTTTGAATTTTAAACTGTTGTGAGCATCCAGGTGGGATGAAGATTTTATGCACACAGCCACACACCTGAGTACTGTGCTTCTAGGAATTTTACCTTACTGGTCAGTTGTCTCTGGTAAAATAAATACTTGTTTATTGAAATATATAAATAGATAATTTTTTCTATAAGTGGGCATGTGTATTTTAGAGTACTTCAGTGTTAATGGCATGCAGAGGAATGTAAAAAGAATAAAACGTTAAAGAGAGTGTTTAGGTTTTTTCAGATTGAAAAGTTTTTGGAGGAGTAAATTTTGTAAGGGCATTTTTAGAAACTTAGTTAATTTTTCATGTATCAGAAATAGTTTTTACCATGCACGTAGGATAATTTAAAAATAGGATTTTATTTTGGATGCATACATGAATACAGTGCATAAGTAATTGGCTTTTCTTTTAAATTTTGTTACTTAGGGAAACCTTAAATCTTGTAAAAGACCTTTTTATATTTTTTCAAAAAATGTTAATTTATTTGGGAAAGAGAGAACTAGCAGGGTAGAGGGGCAGAGAGGGAGGAGAGAGAGAATCCCAAGCAGGTTCCACGCTCAGCACAGAGCCCCACTTGGGGCTTGATCTTAACTACCACGAGATCACAACCTGACCTGATATTAATAGTCAGATGCTCAAACAACTGAGCCACCCAGGTTCCCCTATTGTTGTGTTTTTAAACTTATTAAAATCATCTCTACAGTGTATAAATAGAAGTTAAAACATTTATTGCTCTCAATGATACCTTCACTTAGAGTTGCACACAACATGCTTTAGATTCTGTGACAAAGGCTGCTTCAACAACAAAGCAAGCAACCTGTCTTATGGTCAGCAGATTTAAAATTGATGTCAGTCACAAGGAGAAAATTTCTCTGCTCATTATGTCCCACTGTGGATGAGAAAATTAAAAAGGTGAAGATTGCAAGGTAAAGACGCTAAGGGTCAGTTGGCAAAGCAGTACAAGGGTCAGACAAGTGTGGGAAGATCGAACCATCTGTTGTAGGTAGTAAGGCAAGCAAAAGTACGAGGCAGTAAAGGAAGTCAGCTTGGGCAAGGAGGATTAAGTGAGTCAGACTGACCATGGGCCCAGAGTCTGGGGAAGCAACAGGATTCATTCATATCACGAACACTTGGCAATTTTGTCTGATGTTCATTGGTTACTGTGCTTAGTTGTTGGGGATATTAAAATGATTAAGGCAGGTATCCTGCCTTCATTTTCATCTAGAACATTATACAAATGCTAGTAGGTGTGAAAAGTTAATTCTGGCTATCATATGAATAATACAAAGACTGATAGAAATTGAGGAAAAGAGCAAGATCAGTTTCATCTGGATTAGGGAAAGTTTTGTGAAGGAGGTGACAATTGAGCTGGGATTAAAAAGGTTATTAAGATTGGAGTAGGCAGAGTTGGAGGCACCAAGGAAAAGATTCTCTTTAAATCTTGGAGAAAGGGAGAGAAAACATGTATTTGGAACACTAGTATTCAGAATGTGGTTCTTGGGCCAGTAGCATCATCTTGGAATTGGTCAGGCCCCAGTTTGGACCAGCTGAATTCAGTACTCTTGGAATGGGGCCAAGCAGTCTAGATTTTATAGCTTTTCCAGGTAATTCTGAAATATGCTAACTTTTGAGAGCAACTATTTAGAGAATAGCAAGGAATGTATTTATTTAAATTTTAGTTGAGTATCTGTTAACATACCTCACACTGGCTGTACAAACATAAGACATAATTGTAATTTCCAGAGAACTTAATCAAGTGGAATAAACAAGACAATTATGCATTGTGACATGTGCTATTAACAAACTAAACATGGGGTACTTAAGAGTATATAGCAGGGGAGGGGTGCCCAGCTTCATCAGTCAGTAGAGCATGTGACTCTTTATCTCTGGGTTGTGGTTTGAGCTCCAGACCGGGTGTAGAGATTACTTTTAAATTCTTTAAATAAAAATACATGGGAGAGAAGAGGCTTAATCCAAATTGGGGTGAGGATGGGGCAGTGAGATGAATGTCACTCAGAGACAGCTTCCTGGAATAGATGATGTCTGAGCATAGTCTTAAAAGGATGCATATTTAGCCAATGGGAGAGGGGGTCTAGATAGCGTATTATGTTTAAAGCCGTAGAGGCATAAGATACACAAGCCAGTTTAGCATGATTGGAGGGATTAGGGTAGAAAGGAGAAAGAGGGTAGTCAGGTAGAGTGAGCCAAGACCATAGAGGGGTTTGCATATCATATGAAGGAGTTAACATTTTTTTCCCCCTAAAGCCAGTGGGAAGCTATTCTTTTTAAGCAGGAAATTGACGTGGTCTCACTTACTTTTTTAGAGAGACTAGTCTGGTAGCCACTTGGATAATAAAATAGGATAAAAGAATATAGTAGGTATGGGGACCAATTATTAAATTATTACAGTAATTCATGTGAGAAGGACTCAAAAAAAGAACGTAGGAGCAGTTTAAATAGGAGAGACCAAATATGAGACACATTTTAGGAGGCAGAAGATAGGACTTGGTGACTGTTGGATTGTGGGGAAGGAAAGGGGTGAACCCAATGTGGCTTCTGGCTTGGATGACTGGATAGTAGTGATTTCTGTTCAGCACATATTTATTGAGCATCTACTTGGGTAAGATTGAGTTCTAAGGATATGTGAGAAATGCTGTCCTGTCCTCAAGAAACTTCCAGTTTGCTGGGATGACTGTTGTTTTATCTCTAGTGTTCTCTCATCATTTGGTAACCAATGCTTGGAATGCTATGTTGCAAGATTCTAAGTTCAGTAGGATACAGTGCTGTGAAACATTAACACTGCCTGCTACACAGAGATCATGGCCTAGGGTAGAAGAAATTTGATATCCTAAAGGTAGGAAGGGGTAACCTACATTAGAGCAGTGATTCTCAATATGTGGATCTTGAACTAGCTGCAGTAACATCATCTGGGATCTTGTCAGAAATGCACATTCTCTGCCTAGGAGGTATAGGAAAAGGAGATATGAGGGAGTGATGATGATTTCTGTTTTGGACATGTTGAATTTAAAATAGTCATGGGTCATCTCGTTGGAAATGGCCAGCAGGTAATTGGCTCTATATATGGAGCTCAGAAGAGAAATCTGGGCTGGGGTTAAAGATTTGAGCATTGTCTATGGATGTGTATTAGATAGTAGATGAAGCCATGAGACTGGATGAAATTACAGAGAAAATATAAAATGAGAAGAGGGCAAACCCTAAGGAACACTGCATTTAAGAGGAGGTAGATAGAGGATGAGGAATCTGTGAAGGTTATCTGAGAATAAATTGCCAGAGAGAGTTGGAAAATTAATAGAGTGATGTGAGATTTGAAGGAGTCAGCAGTGCCTAGATTTTGCAAAGATTGGGAAAGAGAACTTACAAGTGTCTTTTAGAGGCATCAGGAGAGTTGTGATCTTGGCAGTAGTACAAGAAAACACCATTTTGTACTGGTAGCAAGGAAAACCAGGATGCAGTGAGTGAGGAGTAAACTGGTGGCTAGACACTTGAGTATAGATTGTTCTTTAAAGCTTTGACTAGAAGGAGAGAAGATAAAAGCTACAGAGTTGAGGTTTGAGGAAGAATTTATTTGGGGGTAAAAGGAATAGCCTGGAAGGAGGGAGTGTGTTTGAAGATTCAAAGGGAAAAGATGGAATTATTAATCGTTTGAGATTCCCCAAGAAGATAGGAGGAAATATGACTCTCTTTAGGCAATAAGATTTTTAATGTTTATTTTTAAGAGAGCACGAGCTGGGGAGGAGTAGAGGAGAGAGGAAGATACATAATTTGAAACAGGCTCCAGGCTCTGAGCTGTTGTCAGCGCAGAGCCCGACATGGGGCTTGAACTAACTGACTGAACCGTGAAAGCATGACCTGAGCTGAAGTTGAATGCTTAACCGGTTGAGCCACCCAGGCAACCTGGCAACAAGATTTTTTTTTTTTTTCATATTTTAACATGAGAGAGAAGGAGATAAAATTGAAAACCGTTAATAGAGGTCACAATCTCTAAGATAGTAACTTCAGTTAAATCCTAGGTAATGAAAATAAGATTGTAGGAAAAGGTAAACTCTTAAGAATGCAGAGGCCTTGTCTTTGTCTTTTCATTGTTAATATTACAAATACCTGGTATATACCAGATATTAAGTATTGTTAGAAGAAAGAATATGTGAGTGAATAAGTGGCATAAAGGAGTAAGTGCTGATGAGACTGGCGGCAGTGAGTGTTAGTTCCTTTCTTGAGACCTTTATGAACAGAAGGACAAAAATTAATTTCAGTGGTTTACAGTTGGGGTGAATTCCGTTGAGGCTAGTAGATGTTGGTATTCTTTAGAATTAGAAGAGAAGCCAGGTGAGGGAGCTGTAAGGAAGGATGATTAATGGAATGAGTCCTAAAAATGGCAGAAAGAAGAGGGATAAAGAGAGAAAGGAGGGTCATCAAAAGAAAAGGGAAAAAATCAGAGTGAGGAGAGTAGGCCATGGCAACAGATTTGTTTTAATGATGGAGTTCATTTGACGTGACCTAAATCATCTCACTAATTTGAGATAGTTTGAGGCAAGATCATCTGAAGTTGAGATTAAGGCTGATGGTGAGATTGAGGGTGAGGAGTATAGGAAAGGATTATAATAATGATTTGGGGGGATTTGATATGCAGTTAATAGGGTATTAAGTAAATATTATTAAATAGTAAGTGGACCCAGGAGAGAGCACCAGTAAGTCAGTGACCTAGGGAATGAATCTAGGAGATTGGAGTATTAACAAGAAAAGAGGTTAGTACTTTGTCAGTCTGTTTATTTAATTTCAGAGATAGACAGTGCATGAGCAGGGTAGGGGCAGAGAGAAAGGGGAGAGAGAATCCCAAGCAGGCTCCATCCGTGCTGAAGGCATGGAGCTCAAAGCAGGGCTCTATTTCACCAACTGACTGAGCTACCCAGTGCCCTTGTCAGCCTTTGATTTAATAACTTCTGTTGAAATTACATAGGTCTGAAAGGAACCATTTTTCTGAGTTCAGGTTTTATGTAAGGGTTATATCTAGTTGTATATTGATATTCTTAAAATTTTTTTAAAGTTGTAAGGACACTATTAATACATTTGCTAAAATATTCGAATCATACTGAAAGTATATTCGAATCATACTGAATCATACTGAAAGGTATAAATGGCAAGTGACCTTTTCTGGGGATCCCTTTTGCTTGTATTAATCACTGTTAAGTTTCTTGTATACTTGGGGGCGCCTGGGTGGCTCAGGCGGTTAAGCGTCTGACTTCGGCTCCGGTCATGATCTCACGGTTAGTGGGTTCCAGCCCTGTGTCAGGCTCTGTGCTGGCAGCTAGCTCAGAGCCTGGAGCCTGTCTTCGGATTCTGTGACTCTCTCTCTCTCTGACCCTCCCGTGCTCATGCTGTCTCTATCTCTCTCTCAAAAATAAATAAAACATTAAAAAAAGTTTCTTGTATACTTTTCCAAAATGGAGTTTTTTTGGTATTTTTTCTTCCTTTTTTTAAAACCTATGGCAGTGTATGGATTATTACTATTTCATAATTTAGTTTTTGTTTAAAAGACTACAAAAGTCAGATTTAAAGAGATTTTAACGATACCATGCTCTAGTTACTCCTTACAGTTTCATTCCAAAGTTTTTTTTAACCATTTCATTTGTAAACACAGACCTCAAAACAGTTCAGCTTAATTTTTAATCAGGTAGTGATTTTGTAATGATTGAGGTTGGTATTCTAACAAGGTTCTGAACTATGACAGTACTCTTATCAAGTTACCCTGAGAGAAAACATTTTTTGAAGTAATCTCTACACAAAATGTGAATTAAACTCAAAACCCTGAGATCAAGAGCAACACGCTCTACTGATGGAGCTAGCCAGGCCCCCTGAGAAAATATTTTACGAGAACATTTTTTGTAATTATTTTTTCTACTTCTCACCTTATTAAACATTAACTAAATGGATAACAATTTTTTTCCTTTTTTTTTTTTTTAAGTTTATTTATTTGTAAGAGAGAGTGAGCAGGGGAGGGGCAGAGAGAGACAGAATCCCAAGCAGACTACACTGTCAGCACAGAGCCTGATGTGGGGCTCGAACTCGTGTACTGTGAGATCTTGACCTGAGCTGAAACCAAGAATTGGATGCTTAACCAACTGAGGTACCAAGGTGCCCCTGGATAACATCTTTTTTTTTTTTTTTTAATTAAAACAAGAAAATGACCTCCAAAATGTAGCCTGTAAAGCATCCATTTTATTTCAAGTTTGATAGATTAAAATTACTTGCTCACTTTTATACTTCCAAATAAACTTTTTCTTCAACAGTCCACATCTACTCTCTCCTTTTCTGAATTTTCTCCTGGAACTCCCAGATCCTTTTTGTGGTTATGAGTTGACAGCTAATCTATAAATCTGGCACAGGAGTAAATTTTGAAATGTGACTACTATATGTTTCTGGGATTGTCTTTGGTTTTTATAATCTTGCACTGTAAAAAAGTTTTAAACACATGAAGATTTCTATAGGAAATCTTTTAAAATTTAGCAGTGAATACTCAACAATCCATATGTTCTTAAAAGTTTCTTCCTCAAAGTTCTGCCAGTTAAAGCCCTTTATTAGATGTATAAGAAGGACTGTGTTGATATATTGCTATTGCAAAAAACATTTCTGTGAGATGATACTTTGAATTGTTTTGGTAGCATTATTAAATTTATCTGTATTCTAACCAGGTCTTTTTTGTCCTTTATAAATAATATTGAATATTTTTATTTGTGTGTGAGAATTAGGTATGCATTTTAAAAATCTAGGTACAAGGGAGTGAATCATAACAACCTACTGTTGGCTTTAATGGAGCTGTTAGCCCTTTTATTTATCCTTAATGTATCTAGTTTTAGGGCTGATTTTTTGTCATGTCTACCTGAATCTGTTACCACAACCAGTCTCCTGTTATATGTGTACAATAAGCCAGCATCCTGGAATATTATTTACTTGTAAGGCATTCTTTAATAAAAATTATTAATGCTGGGAAAGTAAAGTGCTAATAGATAATAAGGAAAATCTGTGATTTTAAATCTATTTGTATTACAACTGTTTTCCAAACAAATAAAATTTTATGAATTCTAAACTAATTCATCATAATCTTTCAAGTAAATGAATTTATGAACAATTGGAAATGCTTATATTCTGCCTTTCTGTTTGGCTGTCACTCTCTATCATCATACTTCTTGACTCTTTATTTGCTTATTTTTTTGTTTTTCAATATACTGCAGTCTAGATCTGTGATGTCCAAATCAGTAGCCACATGTGACTATTCAAATTTTTAAATTAAAATGAATTAAGATGAAATAAAATTATAAATTCAGTTTTTTAGTCACAATAGCTACATTACAAATTAGTGGCTACTTGTGGCTAGTGGTTCCTACATTTGTGCAGATATAGAACCTTTCTGTCATTGTAGAGCAGAAATTTTTATTTGATAGCACTGGTCTAGAATGATTATGTATCTGCATTTCACTGAAAGTTATTATGTTGGCAGTAATCTAATTACCAGCATGAGATTTGGAATTAGAAAGATTTGAATTTAGATTCTGGTTTTGCCATTTATTAGCTATGTGACCTTGAACAAATACAATAAACTCTTGACCTTATTTAGTAGTGTAAAACTGAGAATTAAGAACACCTCAAATTGTGACCATAGAGAGTGTCTGGAAATCCAGTTGGTACTCATTAAATGTATTTGGTTCTTCTTTCTTTGTATTTGGCTTCTTTGTAATGTTGAAACTTGTTGGAAACTCTTTAGAGTTCTTTCCTTTTTTGGCTTCTGTGACATTTTCTGCTAGTTGCTGTTCTACATCTCTGACCATTTTTAATCTTTGTTGTTAGCGTCTCATCTGGGTTTGGTCCAAGGCCCTCTTGAGTATTGATTGTATCACTTTCCCATTTAAAATCCTACATATCCTAGGATTAACATAACCTTAACCGAGCTCAGGGACTCTGTAGGTTCTACCTATTGTTTACTCTGCTTCTTTCACCATGTTCCTGTTTTTTCTCTATACTCTAGCAACTTGATTTTGTTACCTTTTATTAAGTATTGTATGTTAGGTTTATTCTGCTGTTTATTACTACTGTCAGAGCTTTTTACATCGGCTATGTTTGGAATGCAAAAAGTCCCTCAAGTAAGTGACTGAGCCACCCACTCCCATGGCAGGTCCGGCCACGTTCCTATATTATACCAGCTGCCAGCATAGATTCCTCCATATTATAAGAATTTAATAAATATTTGTTGAATGAGTCGATTGAATGTATAAATTCTTTATTTTCAAAGTTTCATCATCTTTTAGGTGTGAGTGATTCATATTTTCATCAGCCTGTGTCATTCTTTTCTGTTCCAGTCTGAGGATCTAACTTCTTACAGGATATTCATTCTAAATAAAGTGTGTTAAGTCACCTCAACTCATCATAACTAAAACCACATTCATTATTGTCTTCCTATTCGTGCTTCCATTATTCCCTAATATTTCTTGTTGGAAATAATATCTGTTCATTCACTCCTATCTGGAAACCTGGCATACCTCCTTTCTCCCCTTTGCTACTAAAGTCTTTAAAAAAAATTTTTTTTTAACATTTACTTATTTTTGAGAGACAGAGACAGAGTGTGAGTGGGGAAGGTACAGAGAGAGAGGGAGACGCAGAATGCAAAGCAGGCTCTAGGTAGGCTCTGAGCTGTCTGCCCAGAGCCCAATGCAGGGCTCAAACTCACAGACTGCGGGATCCTGACCTGAGCTCAAGTCAGATGCTCAACTGGCCGAGCCACCTCGGTGCCCCAGCAACTCCTCTTTACTACTAACATCTTTTTTTTTTTTTTTTTTAATTTTAAAAATGTTTTTTATTTACCTTTGAGGGTCAGCGAGAGAGAGCGCGAGCAGGGGCGGGTCAGAGAGAGAGACACACACAGAATGTGAAACAGGCTCTAGCCTCTGAGCTAGCCGTCAGCACAGAGCCCAACGTGGGGCTCGAACCCACAAACCGTGAGATCATGATCTGAGCTGAAGTCAGGCACCTAACTGACTGAGCCACCCAGGTGCCCCGTTTTACTACTAAAGTCTTAAGCAGTTCTCAATTGTAGCCTGTACTGAGTAGTAGAACATAGAAACACGTGGCCTGACCTGTGGTGATGGGAGGCTCAGTTATTTACTTGAGGGACTTTTGAGGCATTCCTGCTGAGTGCACATAATACTACTGATAAAGATGAAAACTTTGTATTTATAATGTTCCAGCATGTTAATGCCATCAAGTAGTGACAGCTGAATCCAAAACACACTAACGCAGCTAAAAGTAGCTAGCTACTGAAGAATGTTCTATACTATGCATACAGTCCACATTCTTCCTCATGACTCAGTTTGGCCATTTATCTATGTTGGAAGAATTTTTCTTTTGTTTCTATAACTTAGTTTCAAATATTCCTTCATTACACTTTCTTCTGTTCCTTTCATCTGTACCTTTTATTTATTTCTTTAAAATTTTTTTTAACGTTTATTCATTTTTTTGGAGAAAGAGCATGGGAGTGAGCATGAGTGGGAGAGGGGCAGAGAGAGAATGAAATACAGAATCTGTGGCAGGCTCTGAGCTGTCAACACAGAGCCCAATGCGGGGCTCAGATCCATGAACCAGGAGATCATGACCTGAGCCGAAATTGGATGCTCAACTGACTGAGCCACGCAGGCACCCCTCATCTATCTGTACCTTTTAAAGGTCCCATACTTCTTAGTTAGCACATCTGTATGCTTTCTTAAGATTTTTGTTGTTTTTTTTTTTAGTACTCTAACTGCATAGGTTTCTAGTGTCTGCTTCCAACTCTGTTTTCATTAAGCCATTTTGTTTATTATTTATTTGTTTATTTTAAGTAAGCTTTATGCCCACCATCTTGAACTCATGACTCTGAGATCGAGTCAAATGCTCTAATAACTGAACCAGCCAGGCGCCCCAAGCCATGTTGTTTTTAGTCGTAGTTTTAAGAGCATGAGGTTTTTTCAGGAACGTAAGTATCATGTTATAGCAAACCTGTCTTCCCATTTAGAATCCCCCAGTGCCTCTTGAATCAGCTTCTTTATTCCCATTGCCCCTGGCATTGTTGGGATTTCATTTATAGTTCATGTGGACTATTTCCATAGCTGCCTTAATGGTTTGCTCTTTCTTGCCTCTAGTTTCTTCCTAATTCATTATCATCATGTTGCTGCCAGAGTTCTTCTTTAAAAAAAAATTTTTTTTTTAATGTTTTATTTATTTCTGAGAGAGAGAGAGACAGCGTGAGCAGGGGAGGGTCAGAGAGAGAGGGACACACAGGATCTGAAGCAGGCTGCCAGAGTTTTTCTTCTGAAAAGGAAATCCAGTGTCACTGCCTCATTTGAATGTCACTGCTACCTCCTCTTCTGTTAAAATTTTAAATTCCTTTGCATAGGCACTCATCTTCTGATCATTGTTTCTGTCCATTTTTTTGCTGTAACTGAGTCAGGTTACTTGATTCTCAAGTGCCTCATTTATTTATTTATTTACTTATTTATTTTTTATTTTATACTTATTGGTGCCTTTGCATATATTTTTTCTTTCATATGCACTGTGCTTCTCTTTTCTCTGGCAAACATCAAGATCCTGTTCTAGTGGCATTGGGTGAAAACTTTCCCAACTTCTCATGCAATTAATGGCCATTTGTAAGTAACTTTCGTAACAGTACATGCCATATTTCGTTGTGTTTAATGTCTCCCCTAAACTGTGGGCTCCTCTAAAGCAGGGGATGCATTTTTATTCATCTTTGTAAAGCCTGTTCCCATTGTAGTATCTCTTATGGAATAAAAGTGTAAATGATGGATAGGTAAGTAGACACTTTCCTTGCTGGCTTGGGAATGTAGCAAAGGTGCAGCTGGGTTAGTTATATTTATTGTCTAGGTCTAGGGAGGTATTTGAAAGTCCTTTGAATAAACAATTAGAAAGCTAAAGTGGATTAGCACAGTGGGGAAGCTACTGAAGGATACTGCTGATTCCAAAAGTTATAGGACTTTTATGCTTCAAGAGTTATTTTTGTATATCTGAGTAAATTGTCAGTTGTATGTGAGAATGTTATTCCATTTGTTCAGTGGTAAATAGACTTTTTCGTAAAGGAGACTCAATTTATAAATAATAGTTTTGTTTAGTTAAGTTGATTTACCACAACATTTTTGTACTAAGTATATTCTAGAACAGCTGATAAAGTAAGACTCCCATTCTAGAGCTTTAATTTCTTAATTTAGCAAACTTTTATGTTTGCCCAATGCATATCTCAAACATAACGTTAGAGACAAAAATGAAGAAAAAAGGACATAGCTTTAAAGATTCCATAGTATAGATTGAGTCAGGCATGTGGAGGAAAAAATTACAATACAATTTGTGTGTGTATATGTACCTCTCCCCCCCAGGTTTCAGTAGAGCTGTTGTAAGGTGCTAGATTTCTTCTGGTCACTCTGCTTGTCCAGTTTGAACTTGACAGGTAGCAGCTATTTGGACATTTTATTATTCATTCTGGTCACATTCATAGAATAAAGTTGTATAATGTCAGACAATTAAGTACTGAAAGAATATTGTTACAGTTTTGTTGTTAGGTTGCTTTCAATGAATTTATTTCATGTTATGAAACAATATGGAGTGGTGGAACATGGTTGGGATATAGAATTGGAAGACCTATAATGGAGTATGCTGAATTTATAAATACACACACACACACACACACACACACACACAAATAAATACATATTTGTAACATGGCCATCAGACTAATTCAGAGTTCTTGTGGGTATTGGATAAGGTAATTACTAAGGTGCTTGATAAAATGCAAAATACTGTTTATTTATTTTTTAAAATGTTTTATTTATTAGAGGCAGCATGAGCAGGGGAGGGTCAGAGAGAGAGAAGGAGACACAGAATCAGAAGCAGGCTCTAGGTTCTGAGCTAGCTGTCAACACAGAGCCTGACGCGGGACTCGAACCCGCGAACCAAGAGATTATGACCTGAGCCAAAGTTGGACATTTAACCGACTGAGCCACCCAGGCGGCCTGCAAAATACTGTTTAAAGTTAAAAAAAAAAAAAAAATTAAACTACTAAAGGGGTGCCTGGGTGGCTCAGTTGGTTAAGTGTCCGGCTTCTGTTCAGGTCAGGATCTTGCAGTTTCTGAGTTTGAGCCCCACAGCTCAAAGCCTGGGGCCTACTTCAGATTTTTATATCTTCCTCTCACTCTGCCCCTCCTCCACTCACACTCTGTCTCTTTCTCGGTCTCTCTCTCTCAAAAATAAACATCAAAAAATTAAAAAAATCAAACTACCAAAAACCAGTCTGTAGTATTTTTAGCAGATTGGGTTTCATAATCATTTCATTCTGATTTCTGTGCAGCTCAGTTCAGTAATGTGCTCGTTAACAAAGTAGAAAATGTCTCAGAGTATTGGGCTATAAGTAACAGAATACCCACCCAACTAAATGTGTCCCAGATAATAGGGAATGTATTAATTCACAAAATGAGAAGCCCAGAATAAGTTACAGGGTGGTTCAGCAGTTCATCCAGTTTCCTCAGGGATATAAGTCAGGTTTACATTAAAGCTCCACTTGTCTAAAGAGGGTCGCCACAATTACATATACCAGCATATGCCTGAAGGAAAAAAAGTAGGGAACACTTCTCAAGTGTCTCTTTTTATTAGATTCCAAGTCTCATTACAGATTTTTTCTTAAGTTCCATTGTATTTTCCAGGTTTCCTGTGTACCAGAAAAAGACCTTTGTGCCTTTTTGACCACCTTCCTTTAAGGCAGATCTTACAACCTGTTCCTAGCTTACCTTCCATCACTAGGCCTTATGTAATAAAACCCACCTCAGTATTTTATTTGGTACTCTGAACAGAAGTCACTGATTAGTGATGGGATTGTAGGCAGTGAAATTATGTCTGGTTTCTGATGTTATACTATATTTCTTTCCTCACTGATGTGTAGCTATAACCCTGTGTTGTCAGCCTCTTCATAAAAATATTTTCTGCACCTAGTTTACCCTAATCAAAATTCTGCTTCCTTACAAAGGATATCATTTGCCTTGCATCAGCCTCTTCAAGTGAAGGAAGGAGCTGGAAAACTTTCTGTAAAAGACCAGACAGTAAATATTTTAGGCTTTGTGGGTGCCATATAGTCTTTTGCAACTACCAAACTGCCATCGTAGCTCGAAGCAGCTATAGATAATACACAACAAATGATGTGTGTTGCAAAAAACCCTTTGTGTACAAACACAGGTGGTGAATTATTTCTAAAAGTACAAACATCAAAAGAAAGATAGATTGAACATTATAAAAATTAGCTTTTATGCTTCAAAGGACATCAGGAAAATGAAAAGACAACCCACAGAATGGGATAAATTTTTACAGTTCATAGGTCTGATAAGACACTTCTGTCTAGAATATATAAAAAAAAAATCCAACCAAAAAGTGAGCTAAGGATTTGCGCAGATGTTTCTCCAGAGAAGATAAACACGTGTCCAATAAACACATGAAAAGATGCTCAGTATCACTAGAGAAATGCAGATCAAAACCAGAAAGAGATATCATTTCATACCCATTAGCATGGCTATAATCAGAAAGACCAGGTAAGTGTTGGTGAGGATACAGAGAAATCAAAATCCTCATAATATTGCTGGTGGGGATGCAAATGTTGTAGCTGCTTTATAAAACATTTCTTCAACATATTAAACATAGAGTTGCTGTATAACCTAGTAATTTCATTCCTAAGTATCCACAAGAAATGAAAGAACTTGTACGTGAATGTTTTTTTATTTTTTTATTTTTCTTAAATATTTTATTTATTTCTGAGAGAGAGAGAGAGACAGTGTGAGCAGGGGAGGGTCAGAGAGAGAGGAAGTCTCTGGAGACTGAAACAGCCTCCAGGCTCTGAGCTGGCAGTCAGCACAGAGCCCGATACGGAGCTCAAACCCATGAACCGCAAGGTCAAAATCTGAACTGAAGTCTGCCGCCCAACTGACTGAGCCACCCAGGCGCCCCCATACATGAATGTTTATACAGTATTATTCATAATAGCCCCCCCAAAAATGGAAACAGTCCAGATGTGCACAGATTAAATAAAATATGGTATATCCATATGAGGAAATATTGTTTGTCAGTAAAAATGAAGTATTGATTCTTGGTATACTATTTGGATGAACCTTAAAAATATAAGTAAAAGAAGCCAGTGACAGAATACATACTGTATGAGTGCATTTCTGTAGGAAATCCAGAATGGCCAAGTGTGTAGGAACCGAAGGTAGGATTAGTAGGATGAGTCCAGGGAGATGGAGAGTGACTGTTTTTGGATATGGGGTTTCTGTTTAGTGTGAGGAATTTGATTGTGGTAGTGGCTGCGCAACTCTACTAAAGACCATCCGCTTCATATGGGTGAATTGTATGGGGTGTGAATTCTATTTCAATATAAAGGAAGATACAGTCAGATAGAAGGAAATGACTCTGCATGAGAATTCTTTATGTCTTTTCATTGCCGTCCTCTAACATCTTTCTGGATACTCCAGTTTTTCATTCAGAATTTAGTACCTGTGTCACATTTTCCCTCTAGGATTCCCCATTCCTTAAGTGTTTATGTATATCTTGCTTTAGTGTTCCTTGACCTTTCATTTTACTAATACTTTCAACTGCTTATTTTCACCGTGGTCGGGGTGGTCTCTTACCATCATCCAGAAGTGTGCTACTGCTGGATTTATACTTTCTCTGTTCTCAGATTATTTTTTTAAAATTATAATTATTGAAAATTCTATGCTTATAGAGTTTTCTATTTTGTTTTAGCATTATAGTTTTTTTTTTTATTTTTTATTTCTAGGAGAGAGAGAGAGAGAGACAGCGTGAGCAGGGGAGGGTCAGAGAGAGAGGGAGTGACAGACTCTGAAACAGGCTCCAGGCTCTGAGCTGGCAGTCAGCACAGAGCCCGATGCGGGCCTCGAACCCACGAACCACGAGATCATGACCTAAGCGAAAGTCGGACGCTTAACCGACTAAGCCACCCAGGCGCCCCGCATTATATATGTTTTTAAATTAAAATATAATACCAAATTAGTATTGTTCCTTCCAAGTTGTTGGATGGTTTCCGTGTAATAGTGTTTCATATTTTCCATCCCTTTACTCTTCTCCTCAGCTGTCTCCACCTATCTCACACCCTGTTATCGTCATGCTTTTGTGATTCAGACTACTGTGTTAGATACATGAACAACATTTAAATTGCTTTGCCGGTCTAAGTTGGCAGTGACAAGCCACTTGAACTGAAGTGTTCCAAGATGAGAAGAAAATGGTTTCAGTAACTTATTGCTGCTTCTCTATAATACAGAGAGGATATAGCTTTATCATATATTGGTGAGAACACTATAGGAATTATGTTAGTGTGAGTTCACATTTGGTCTTTGCCACTACCGGTTTTGCGACCTGTGCCAGTTGCTTAACCTTGACATCTCCATTTACCCAGAAGATTGTTTGGAGGATAAATGAGATAAATGTATTTAAAGTCTCTAAAAGAGTGCCCAGCACATAAATGTTATTTTTTTTGTATTCAGTAAACTTCTTTTTTCTATCCGTATTTATATTTATAAAGCTAACTTTTAAAGATTACTCTCAAGATCTATCAGCTTTTGCCTTTAAAAAGGTCGTGAGAACTTGACAGTAAGATTTATTGTTTTGCATGTTTTGTTTGAACTAAGGTAGTTTTTTCTTTTAAGGGGTTATTTGAGAAAGGGAGAGAGAGAGAGAGAGAGGTTGAGAGAGAATCCCAAGCAGGCTCCCTGCTGTCAGCACAGAGCCCAGTGCAGGGCTCAAACCCATGAGCCGTGAGATCACCGCCTGAGCCAAAACCAAATGCTTAACCGACTGAGCCACCCCCATCCGGCAGGAGCCCCTGAACTGAAGTAGTTATTTAAATTTAAGTACATCTGATCTTAGTCTGAAATATTAGGATTTTATATAAAGAATTGTTTTAATTCGATGGAAATAATGTCATTGTTAGAAGTAAAACTAGATGACAAGGGCCAGCAGGGTTTGTTTTTACAAATGTAGACTTTCAGAAAGGTCTCTGCTTTAGTAAAGTTTTTGTCCTGTCTGTTGCTGCTTGAGAGGTTATCTTACAACTTTGGGAATGGAATCTTATTCTTAAATCCTTCCTTTTATTAATTGCTTACAGTGTATTAAACACTGGAAGATATTCTTAACTTTTTGGATATATACTCAATCTTGTAAAAATTTTGGATTGTCATAAAGATGATTAGTTTACAAATGGACTATGTTTAAAGTTCATATAACAGTTGTTTGGGGGCGCCTGGGTGGCTTAGTCGGTTAAGCGTCCGACTTTCGCTTAGGTCATGATCTCGCGGTTCGTGGGTTCGAGCCCCGCGTCGGGCTCTGTGCTGACTGCCAGCTCAGAGCCTGGAGCCTGTTTCAGTCTGTGACTCCCTCTCTCCCTGACCCTCCCCTGCTCATGCTGTCTCTCTCTCTCTCCTAGAAATAAATAAAACATTAAAAAAAAATAAAAAAAAAACCAGTTGTTTGGAACTTAATTACGTTTTTCCAAAGAAATAACAAAAATGGATTTACCTAATACAGATTTACAAAAGCATATTTCAGTGATAATTCAAAAATATGTATTAAGTTTTTTCATGTATCATGCACTGAAGGATAACCAGTGAAAAAAAAAGTAAGAACCCATTGAACAAATTGTGGTATGTAGCCAAAGCAATGCTGAGAAGGAAACTTATAGCACTAAATGCACATTTTAGAAAAGAGAAAAAAAAAAGTCTAATCTTGAGCTCCTATCTCAAGGACCTGAAAAAAGGTAAAAACAGCAAAATCTAACCAAAGCAAAGAAGGGGGAAATAAAGATAGAAGCAGAAATCAGTGAAACTGAAGACAAAAACAGAAAATAAATGAAATAAGAGTTGATTCTTCAGAAAGATCAAATAAATTGATAAACCTCTACAAGATGGGGAGGACTAAAAGAAACAAATTCTCAGTATCAGGAATGATGTGGAGGGTATCACCATAGACCCTTCAGACATGGCAAAGATCATATGGATATACTATGAACAACTCACATATAAATTGGGCAACTTTGATGTAATGTTCTTTTAAAAATAGAAACTACCACCCTTCATCCAGTATGAAATAGATGATTTGAATAGCCCGCATTACCTTGATGTGCCCCCAAAAGTACAAACACTATAAATTTTCCCATGTTAATGTATATATAAAAATTTTTAACAAATGTAAGCAAATAGAATTAGTTAAGCAGAATGGAGAAAAAACTTTATGCCATAACCAAGTATGGGCTCACTGCAGGGATGCACAGCAGGTTCACTATTTGAAACTCAATATAAATAATCTATATTAACAGCTAAAGAAAAATCACATGATCACATAATTTGATGGAAAAAGGCATTTAATAAAATTCAAGACACATTCATGGTTTCTTTAAAAAAATAAAAGTATGTATATGGGAAATACTCATTTGGATATGAAATATCTATACAAACCTATAGGTAGCATTATACTTAATGGCAAAGTATATGGCAAATGGCAAAGACTGAATGCTTTTCCCATAAGGTCAGTAACAAGGCAAAATATCTGCTCTCACCTCTCTTTCAATGTAGTGATGAAAGTTCTACCCACTGGAATAAAGCAAGAAAAAAATAAAGGTGTACAGATTGGAAAGGAGGAAAAACTCTCTATTTGAAGATGACATGATTATTTAAATAGGAAATCCTGGGAAATCTACCACAATAAAAAACTAGATAGAACTGATAAATGAATTAAAAAAGATTGTAGGATACAAGGTAAACCTACAAAAATGGTTAATTTTAGATAGAAGAGAAAAATAAGATTGGTTAGGTTAGATGTTAGATAAATTTTAAACTACAAAACAAAATAATAGGTATCACTATTTCAGGCCTCAATATGCAGTAGGATATTTATGCATATCATTTATATACCTTCAGTCATTTACTAGGTGAAGTTACAGAGTATAATTTTGGAGTATTTATCAGGCTAGAAAATTTTAGGGTTTTCTTCCTAAAATAATTTGACAAGTACAGATGTTACTGACTTAGGGAAAACTGATCACCTTAACAATGGTTTATTTTTGAGACAGAGACAGATAGTGAGTTGGGGGGGGTGCGGGGGGTGCAGAGCAAAGAGAGAGGGAGACACAGAATCCGAAGCAGGCTTCATGCTCCGAGCTGTCAGCACAGAGCCTGATGCGGGGCTCGAACTCACAAATCATGAGATCGTGACCTGAGCTGAAGTCAGATGCTTAACCGACTGAGCCACTCAGGCGCCCCATCTTTCTTTCATATTTAAATATGTCCAGCATCTTCATTAGTAGTCAAAAAACAATATACCTAGAAGGACCCCTTGAAATCATCTAGCCAAACTCTTTAAAATAAACTTTTATTTTTATCTTTTTTTCCCCCAAGTTTATTTTGAGAGAGAAAGGGCACGCATGTGCATGGGGGGGGGGAGTGGTGATAGGGAGAGATTCCCAAGCAGGCTCTGCGCTATCAGCTCAGAGCCCGATGTGAGGCTTGAACTCAAAACTGTGAGATCATGACCTGAGCCAAGATCTAAAGTCGGACACTTAACCAACTGAGCCACCAAGGCACCCCCAAACTTTCCTATTTCCTGTATGGAAAAGTCAGTGTCTAGAGGAAGGGGTGCTTGTGAACACAGCCTGATAGACACAAGAGACTTGTCCCTGGAAGTCTATGATCTTTTCACTTCGTCTCAGCCAAATTTGTCCACTGACAGTTTCAACCCCTTGGTTTATACTTCTGAGAGTAAGAAATAATCTATCCTAGAACAAGTATTAAGATGGTTAGTGAGTTTACCCTAGAAATTAATTGATTTGTTTATAATAATTTTATTAACTGTGGGAAGTTGGCAAACTTTGTCTTTTAGCAGATGAAGACATTCGGATTCTCACTTTTTCTTTTCAGTATTGTTTTTTAAATTTACTATATTGTGATTATCAATTTTGATACACATTAAATCAGGAATAGGAATATAATATCTAAGGAAATTTTCTGGCAAAGAAATGAAAGTATTTTTGGATCTCTTTTATTTCATTTTGTTTAGAGTTACTTTGATCTTGAAGTGTCTAGATGTGAGAGAATAAAAATTTTATGAATGCTTACTGTAAAGTGTAGATTATTTTCAAAAGGCCTGCTGTCAAAATATGTACACATTTATCTTTAGTAGACTTGTAGAGGTGACAACATTGTCTTATTTGGTTATAGAGTCTTCTTGGGAACTATAAATATTACTTAAGTATTAGAGTACTGCTTGCTTATTTAAAGCGTTTAGAGATCCAAGTACTTAATAGATACTCATGAAAAGTGAGCATCACGGGAAGCAAAATGGACTTTTAAGAATTTATTGACTCTCTTAATATACCCTTAATCTAACTATGTTCGTTTGCTCTCTTCCTTTCTAACTCCCTTCCTCTCTTCCTCTCTTCCTCTTATCCTCTCTTCCTCCCTCCCTCCTTTCCTTCCTTCCTTCCTTCTTTCCTTCCTTCCTTCCTTCCTTCCTTCCTTCCTTCCTTCCTCTCTCTCTCTTTTCCCCCCTTCTCTCCCTCTCTCTCTCCCTCTCTTAAGTGTTTGAGAGCATGAGCAGGGGAGGAGCAGAGAGAGAGAAAATCCCAAACAGGCTCTATGCTGTCAGCACAAAGCCCGATGTGCAGCTCAGGGCTTGATTCCATGAACCATGAGATGATGACCTGAGCCAAAATCATGAGTCATATGCTCAACCGATTGAGCCACCTAGATGCCCCAACCATGTTCTTTAATATGTTGATGATTATTAACATGCCACTTAAACCAAGTTCCTTAAGGCTGTCTGGATTTTTACATGCACCTATAAAATACTTCCTTGAATGAATTTGGGACAGTGTTTAAGTGTTACATTTGGCAAGGAATATCAAAGGAGAATAAAACAATTACTGCCTTCATGGAGTTTAAGATCTATGAAGGAGACTAAAGGATCAAACAATAAGGACTATAATTAGACAATATTAGATTTAGAATTACTATAAGTTTCTGGCTTCTCATATTATAAATTAGCTACCTTGAAATGACTGTTATATAAACAAAGAATCCATATGGTTCTTGAATTGGGAATTACAATATGACCAGAAACTATTACCATTTAAAAAGAAAATTACACACACACACACACACACACACACACACACACTTATTTATTTATTTATTTTGAGAGCGAGGGAAAGAGAGTGAATGGAGGAGGGGCAGAGAGGGAAGGAGAGAGAATCCCCAGCAGGCCCCACACTACCATGGTGTATGAGCCCAATGTAGGGCTAAACTCAGGAACTGTGAAACCATGACCCGAGCTGAAACTAAAGAGTTGGACACTTACCAATTGAGCCACCCAGGCACCCCAAGATGTTTATATTTTTAAACTAGAGACTTAAATCTATGAGTTATGAAGCAGTTCTATTATACTTGAGATGAGCTTTATTGAGGTATAACTTAACATATAATAAAATTAACCAATTTTAGGTATACAGTTAATGTGTTTTGACAGATGTATAGTTTTTTAGGCACTTCCACAATCAAGATGTAGAACATTTCTGTCACTCTAAAATGTTAGTTGATAACCGTTTTCACTGACTCTCTTAAACCCTGGCAGACCCTGAGCTTTTGGTAACTATAGTTTGCTTTTTCTAGTATTTATAAGTGGAATCATGCAGTATGTAATGTTTTGTATCTGTGTGCTTTCATTTAGCTGATTGCTTTTGAAATTCTTGTTGTGTGTATTAGTAGTCTTTTCCTGTTGACTGTGCAGTAGCATAGTACTACTACTATGCAGTAGTACTCCATTGTTTGGATACACCACAGTTTATCCATTTGATGGTTGATGGACATTTAGACTAGTTTTTTGTTTGGGCTTTTAACCATTTATATACATAAACGTGTGTAAATTTTTGTGGGGACATGCTTTTATTTCTGAATGTTATGTTAAAGTTACTAGTAAGAATCCACCAGGGCACCTGTGTGGCGCACTTGGCTAAGCATCTGACTCTTGATTTTGGCTCAGGTCATGATATCATGGTTTGTGAGTTTGAACCCCACGTCAGGCTCCATGCTGACAGGAGTCAGCATACTGACTCAGAGTTAGGATACTCTCTCTCCCTCTCTGCCTCTTCCTTGCTTGCTCTCTGTCTCTCTCTCAAAAATAAATACATTTAAGAAAAGAATTCATCAAACTGTTTTCCAAATGACTGTGTTTTCCAGGTTCGTACCAGCAGTACATAAAAATTTCAGTTGCTCTATATCTTCACCAACATTTGTGTCAACATTTTTACTTGTAGCCATATGTACTATATATCTGGGTGTTGATTCTATTGCTGTGTTATAAATTACCATAAATTTGGTGGCTTAAAACGATACCTAATCCTAACGCTAACCCTAACTAGTGCAACATAGGGTCTCTTTTAATCACAAGGCTGAAATCCAGAAGTCAGCCAGAGTAAGCTCTTGTCTGGACGGTCTGGGGAAGATTGTGTTTCTGGGGTCATTTAGATTGGTAGAATTCAGTTTTTTGCTGTTGTAGGATTGAGCTCTCTGTTTCCCAGTTTACTGTCAGCTGGAGGCTGCTCTTAGCCCTTAGAAGCTGCCTGCATTCAGTGGCATGTGGTGTACTCCCTAGTCTTGAATTCTCCTCATGGTTCGAATCTCTGACTTCCTTTTTTTGCTTTTATTTTTTTTATTTTTAATTTTTTTATAGTTTTTAGTTTTGAGACAGACACAGAACATGAGCGGGGGAGGGGAAGGAAGAGAG
Organism: Hyaena hyaena; assembly: GCF_003009895.1. Classification (NCBI taxonomy): domain Eukaryota; kingdom Metazoa; phylum Chordata; class Mammalia; order Carnivora; family Hyaenidae; genus Hyaena; species Hyaena hyaena. The sequence continues at coordinate 2,822,697 of NW_024080790.1, forward strand.
GGAGACACAGACTCCGAAACAGGTTCCAGGTTCTGAGCTGTCAGCACAGAACCCGATGCAGGGCCTGAACCCACAGACCGTGAGATCATGACCTAAGCCACTCAGGTGCCCCTCCCCTCCCCTTTTGCTTTTAAAAGTCTCTTATTAGAACAGGCCCACCTAAATAATCTTATCTTAAGGTCAACTAATTTGGAATCTTAATTACATATATAAAATCCCTTTCAGCCTGTACCTAGATTAGTATTTGAATAACTGGGAAAAGATGTTTGTATACCTAGGGCTGGGAATTTCAGAGGGCCATCTTAGAATTCTGTGTAGCACATAACCATTTGTTCTACATTTTCAGCAACGTTTTGTATGTCAGTTTTTAAATTCTAGGCACGTATATACTAATTGCAAGCGTTGTGGTATGTAATTGTAGTTTTAATTTTGCATTTGTCTGATTTCTAATAATATAAAACATCTTTTGATGTGTGTGTTTGTTGTGTCTATATCTTTTGTTATAAAATGTCTACTTGGACACCTGCACATTTAAGCATTTGATTTTTGATTTCTGGTCAGGTCATGATTGATTTCACAGTCAGGAGATAGAGCCTCCGTGTTGGCTCCGTGCTGTGCATGGAACCTGCTTAAGATTCTCTCTTCTACTCCCTCCATACTTACCTTGCTCACCTCTTTCTCAAATAAAATAGAGCAGAATAGAAATAGAATAAAATAAAGTAAAAATCTACCCAAGTCTTTTGTCTTTTCGTTTTTTAAATATTGATATCCATTTGTTTGATCATCATTTGTTGCAAAGAATTTCTTCCCACTGAATTACCTGGACACGTCTGTCAAAAACACTGTGTGTGTGTGTGTGTGTGTGTGTGTGTGTTCTCCATTTTATTCTGTTCCATTGATCTTTTTATCTAGTCTTAACACTAACAGCATTCTGTTGACAATTCTAGCCTTATAATCTTTAAGTTAGATAATGTAGATCCTTTAACATTGTTCTTTTTCAAATTGGCTACTTAGGTCTAGATGGAAATGCATTTGATTTTTGTATACACCTTGTATTGTGTGGCTTTGCTTCATTCATTTATTAGTTCTGACAGTCTTAGAGTTTTAGTATTTGTGTACATACAGAGTCATGTCATCTGCAAGTAAAGGCAGTTTACTTTTTTCTTTTCCAATTTGTATGCCTTTTATTTCTTCTCTCGCATTATTGCATTGGTGCAGATACCTTTATCCTGTTCCTTATCTTAGGGAGAAGCCATTTAGTCTTTCAACATATTAAATATGTTAGCTGTAGGCTTTTTGTAGACAGGCTTAATAGATGGTGGAAAATTTTTTACGGATTGTGGTTCGTATGGGTGTTGAAATTTGTCACATGCTTTTATTATATGTGTTGATGATACTACGGTGTTTTTCTTTTTTAGTCTGTTAGGTGTGTTAAACCAAGCTTGCATTGTTGAGATTTTCCTCAAATGGTCATGAGTTTTATTCACTTTAAAATTTTTTTCTAGGGGTTCTTGAGTGGCTCATTCAGTTAAGCCTCTGACTTCTGCTCAGGTCATGATCTCACTATTTGTGAGTTTAAGCCCCCTATCAGGCTCTGTGCTGACAGCTCAGAGCCTGGAGCCTGCTTCAGATTCTGTGTCTCCCTCGGTCTTTGCCCCTCCCCTGCTCATGCTCTGTCTCTCTCTCAATAAACATTAAAAATTTCTGCGTTTACTCAGATATTAAGGATTTTTGTATCCATTATTGTGAAGAAGTATGGTAGTATAGCTTTCTTTTTTGTAATGTATTGTTACTGTCTGATTTTGGTATGAGGGTAATACTAGCCTCATTAAGTGAGTTTAAGAACTATTCCATCCCCTTCTGCTTTCTGAAAGACTTTGTGTAGGGTTGGCATGTTTTTGTACTTGGAATATATGATTGAATTGAGCAGTGAAGCGGTCCGGGTCTGTAGTTTTCTTTGTAGGAAACTTTTAAACTCAAATTCAGTGTATTTTAAGAGTTGTAGAGCTGTTCAGCTTTCTTTTTTTTTTTCCTTGAGTCAGTTTTGCCACATGTGGTCTTTCAAGAAACTTGTCCATTTATCTTAGTATAAAATTTGTTTTTATAACATTGTTTAGAAAATTTTTAAATTTTTTTTAATGTCTGTAGGATTTGTATTGATTTCCCAGGGGGTTTAGTTATTGACCTTTTCCAAAAAGAGTTTTGTCTTTATTGGTTTTTCTGTTTGTCCATTTCTATTTTGTTAATTTCTCGAGTTTTTTTTTCTTGTTTTTTTCTTGCTTTAGGTTTAACCTTACACTTTTTCTAGCCTTTTACTTTGGGGACAGATCATTATATTTTGGACTTTCTCTTGTAGCAGCATTTTCCTCAAAACATTGCTTAAGCTGTATCTTAAAAGTTCTGATAGGTTCTGTTTTCATTCTATTCAAAGCATTTCTGATTTATCTTTGTCATTTTCTCTGTGATTCCTGGGTTACTAGAAATTGTGCTTTGTTTCCAAATATTTGATTATTCCCACATACCTTTCTAGTTAACTTATACCGTATGATTTTAGATCTTTCAATTTATTGAGACTTTAAAAAAATTTTTTTTAACGTTTTTTATTTTTGAGACAGAGACAGCACGAGCTGGGGAGGGGGGAGAGAGAGAGAGAGAGAGAGAGAGAGAGAGAGAGAGAGAGAGAGAGAAACAGAATCTGAAACAGGCTCCAGGCTCTGAGCTGTCAGCACAGAGCCTAATGCGGGGTTCGAACCCACGAACCACAAGATCATGACCTGAGCAGAAGTCAGATGCTTAGAGCCACCCAGGCGCACCTAATGAGACTTTTTTTGAGGCTCAGAATAATGGTTTTGTGAATGTCCCATGTTCATTGGAAAAGAATATTCTGCTGGTTTAGGACATGTTGGTTGATCGTGTGTTCAAATGTTCTGTAACTTAACTGGTTTTTTGTTGTTCTGTTTATTTTCTGTCAGTTACTGTGAGAGAAACATTAAAATCTTCAAAATGATCGACTGTTTTCCTTTCTGTTTTTTAAGTGCTTGATTTCATTTATTTTGAAGCTGTGTGTGTGTGTGTGTGTGTGTATGTGTGTATGTGTGCGTATGTATAGACCTAATTACAGTATGGGGGTGGGGGGCTCCCACACACTCACAAAATTTCCAGACATCAGTTAGATGTCCTACAATTCAATTCTGACACTGTCTACTTAGACATAGCATCTGATTCTACAGATGAAAGGCTCAGTCCTGCAAGATTGCCTCCTCTCCCCCTTCAGATGCCAGTAAACAGATATAGGTTGTTCTCTGGGGTTCTGACCAACTTGGTATAGTTGGAAGGTTCAAATGACCCCACTTTGTGTTTGATTAATTTGCTAGAGTGACTCACAGAACTCAGGGAAACATTTTATTTACTAAATCACAGTTTATTATAAGGTTGTGACTTAGGAATGGCCAGATGGAAGGGACACGTGAGGCTAGATACATAGGAAAGAGTTTGGAGCTTCTGTACCCTGTCCAGGTGCTCCACTCTACCTGCATCATTTTGTATTCACCAACTTGGGAGTCCTCTGAACCCTGTCCTTTTGGATTTTTGTGGTGGCTTTGTTACATAACTGTGATTGATTAAATCATTGGCATTTGTTGATTAATTCATCCAGTAGCCCATCCTCCCCAAAGGTCAGAAGGTAGTGGGGCTAATATTCCAGTCCCCTAATCATGTAGTTGGTTCTCCTGGCAACCAGATGGTCCCTATCTTTAGGTGCTTTCTTAAAGTCACCTCCTTAATATAAGACACCTTTATAGTTCTAACTTAGGAAATTCTGATGGTTTTAGGATCTCTCTGCTAGAAACAGAAGACCAAATTAGGTTTTTTATTATAAATCACATTGTATTTACAGTTGTTAACATCTTCCTAATGAATCCACTCTTTTAACATTATGAAACAGCCCTCTTTATCCTTGGTAATATATTACTTGTTCTGAATTCTGCGTTTTCCATTATTACTAGCCACTCACTGTATCCTTTTTTTAAAACATTTTTTAATGTTTTATTGATTTCTGAGAGAGGGAGAGAGACAGTGTGAGCAGGGGAAGGTCAGAGAGAGAAGGAGACACAGAATCTGAACAGTCTCCAGGACCCGAGCTGGCCGCCAGCACAGAGCCCGATGCAGGGCTCAAACCCATGAACCGCGAGATCATGACCTGAGCCGAAGTCGGACCCTTAACCGACTGAGCCACCCAGGCACCCCAGTCAGTGTATCCTCCTTTCGATTAATACTTTTGTGGTATATCTTTGTCTTTTTAGTTGTAACCTAGCTGTAACCCGTTTTTAAAGTAAGCTTCTTACAGATAGCATACAGTTGCATTTTCTTTAATTGTAATTATTAGAATGTTTACACTTAACATAGTATCATTCTCAAAATGTTTGGATTTAAATCTGCCATACTGCTATTTTACTTTCTGTTTTTTTCCACACTTGATTTTTGTTTCTTTTATTTATCTTTTTATTAAAAAGTAGTTGCTGTGGAGTTTATAATATACATCATTTTTAAAACATTTATTTTGAGAGAGAGAGAGCAGAGGATGGGTGAGGGGCAGTGAGACAGGGAGAGCGAGAATCCCAAGCAGGCTCTGTGCTGTCAGCGTAGAGCCCTACACAGGCTCAAACTCATGAACCGTGAGATCCATGACCTGAGCCGAAATCAGGAGTCAGATGCTCAAGCCAACCAACTGAGCCACTCAGGTGCCCTTATAATATACATCTTTAACATTATGCTCTACTTTTGAATAACATTGTGGTGTTTCCCTCATAGTGCAAGATCTTGACAACATACATCATTCTCATATTTGTGCTGCTGTTGTCATACATTTTACTTCTATGTACATATTATATACCCCACAATACATTGTTGCTATGTTTATGTTAAGTAGTTAATTCTAAAAATACTTAAAAATGAGAAAAAAATCTTTTATATTTACATACAAATTTACCTTTTTGGTGATTTTCATTTCTTAGTCTAGAGCCAAATTTCCATATAGTACAATTTTCAAGGCATTTTCCTTGATGCTTGAAAGATATTTTTACTGGGCACAAGACTTGTTGAGGTTGAAGTAACCTTTGAGGATATATGGATTTTAGGTTGAGGTTGAAGGTTGAGGTTGAAGTAACGGATATATGGATTTTAAATTTAGGGTACAGATGAGGCATTCAGTGTTGGTGGAGAAGCACTGAAGGGCTCTAGCTAGGCTGGTCCTTGGATCTTGTGGATGCTGTCTAGCTTGGAATGATATGGATAGAGGATTGATGGTATCATTTATAAAGAAGTGATAACACCGTAAAAGGTCAGTGGGTTGGAGAAATAAGGACTGGGTTTCAGAGTCATCCCTGAAACTACCATATGACTCTTTTGCCCTCACTTTTATTTTTTTAAGTTTTATTTACTTACTTACTTATTACTTACTTAATCCCTGTACCAAATGTGGGGCTCGAACTCACAACCCCTAGATCAAGAGTAAGCCAGCCTCTGAGTAAGCCAGCCAGATGCCCCATGCCCTCACTTCTAAGACAATTATAACATTAATCATTATCATAAAACATACACACAACTCAGAAAGACAGTACAAAGTATCATTGTACTCTTTTGAGAACCTCTCAAGAAACATACTTTAAGGTAGAGTGAGATTTTCTTAAAGGCATATTTTAAAGTTTTAGGTATGAAATATGTATGTAAGGCAGTAAAAGATCGTAATCATTAGAATCTTAAGGGGCAGAATAAGCAAAACTCTGTGTCTCTCTTCATTACTAATGGTCAAGTTTTATTAATGTTTGCTACTCTTTAAAAAAAACTTTTAATGTTTATTTTTGAGAGAGAAAGACAGAGTATGAGCTGGGTATGGGCAGAGAGGGAGACACAGAATCCGAAGTAGGTTCCAGGCTCTGAGCTGTCCATGCAGAACCTGATGGCGGGGCTCGAACTCACAAACCATGAGATCATGACCTGAGCTAAAGTCAGAGGTTTAACTGACTCAGCCACTCAGGTGTCCCTGTTTATCATTTTCTGTCTTTAATATATATTTGATATTAAAATTTTTTTAATGTTTATTTTTGAGAGAGAGAGAGACAGAATATGAGTTGGGGAGGGACAGAGAGAGAGGGAGACACGGAATCTTAATCAGAATCCTCTCTCTGCCCCTCCCCAACTCACACTCTGTCTCTCAAAACAAATAAACATTAAAAAAAATAAAAAGTAAATAAACTAACCTTAAATTAACCAGTTGTGGAAAATTGCAGTTATCTACTATAATTTTCAAGGAAAAGACTAATGATTGGTAGCATGATAAGAACTGAAGATGATGATTTACTGATAACTTTTTAGACTTCAAATTTCAATAGTATAAGATACTTTTTTAGGATAGGGTTAAGGTTAGGTAAATGAAATATAGGATGTGTGGTACCCTGATTTTATGACTGAACTTTGAAAATTCAGTTTACATTAATTTAAATTATATAGACTTTAAAAGGATTTTCATTGTTTTTACCTCGTGTAAGCCTGTTATACTTGGAGTTTTTACTGTTTTAGATTTAGAATGACTGGTTTCATCACCCATCAAATGATTTGATCATCCACCAAGTACTTGACTTCCCTAGGGTCAGTTCATTAAGAGTTGTTAAATAAAAAGTTGTTACAGGCCTTGGGCCGGATCTGTAGTTTTTCTAGAGCTTTTTTTTCCTTAAATAAATTCACATGGAATCCTGGATAGAAAAGAGATGTTTGTTTTTATATATTTTATAAATTAAGATTTCAGAGAAATTATATCAGTTTGGAATTTATCCATGAAATAAGACTTCTCAAAAGAAAAATTTGAATTGGCTGCCTTACATTGAACCCACCTTCCTATATTTTATTTTAGTTGTACGGCATATAGAAGATCTAGGTGTAAATGCTAATAAGTGTTTGTTCTTCTTTTTCTTTTTAACAACTTTACAGTCTCAGGAAGCTATTTAAATAGACGTGGCAGGAGAAACTTTACTCTGAGCTCTGTCCCAAAATGAATTTACCCAGCAAGACAGAGCATTGACAGTCTCTGGTATTTTAAAATTAGGTATGCAATATGTATAGGGCATTAAAAATATTTAAAATAAATTTTAGTCAAGTGTCTGTATAAGTCTTAATGTCAAAGACCCTACTTGGGCCTGTTTGATTTGAGAACTCTTTGTATCATACTGTATAACTTTTTTCTTATCAAAAAACTATAATTTATAGATTTAGATAATTGGTTTCAGGCTTATTTCCCTGTGTTTTTTGACTCAAAATATTTTAAAGATATTTGTGCCAATTTTATGACTAATTATTATTTATTTATTTTTTTCCAGGGAAATGAGGCAAGTTATCCTTTGGAAATGTGCTCACACTGTAAGTCAGATATTCTTGTTATCAAGAATTTATTTTATTTACACATCTCTCTCTATATGTATATATCATACACCTCTGTATATCTACATAGTAAAGTTAGCCCTTAACTGTTTAAAATGAGTAATGAATTTGGCTTCTAGTCTTTTTAAGTTATCACAGTAGGGAACTTTTTTTTTAATAGAGTGCTCTTTATTATGTATACTGTGCTGTAGTTACAGATCAGCCCTAAATCTCAGTGGTGTAACCCAACAGAAGGTTTTCAGATTAACAAAGTTTCAAGTAAATAGTTACTTTGTTTATCCTTTGGTGATATAAAATAAAGTGTTTGTTGAAGGCAAAACTTCAGTAGACCAAGTTGCTATTGGAAAAAGAAGTTTCTCGGGAATGAGGAGTATAAGAAGTGTGGGTGGTCTGGTTCTTTCTGAGTGTACTAGAGAATGTGAAGAAAGAAAATGACATGTTTTGAAATTCTTGATTTAAGGATCAGTCCGAGCACTAGGGAGTTTAAATAAAAATCATAAAGTCTGTTGTGTGGAAGAGCAATGATTGGGAAATGGAGAGATCCTTTAGAATTGGAATAGGGACGCTTGGTAAATTTAGAGGTCCCAGGATCCCCAAACAGTTTTGAACCTTCCTTGCCCCTTCTGTCTGATGTAGCTGGTCCTTCCCTGTTTGGAGACATAATCTTGCAATGAATTGTCACTTCTTTTGTGCATCACTTTCCCAGTTGCTCTTTGTTTCATTAGTCTCCTTTCTTTTCCCAAAACCTGTGTTAATTTCATTCTCTTCGACACCTTTGCTTGCTTAATGAGCTCTGGGTAGAATGCTGTTCCATCAGCTCTTTATTTGACTTTGCTGTCCTTCAACTGTCAGCATAAATGTCATCTCTTTGGAGATGTTTTCTCTCTCTCTGCTTAGATTCTCTGTCATGAATAGTACCCCATTTATTTTCTTTATAGCAGTTATAGTAGGCTAAAATTATTTATTAATCATTTTATCATACATTTTGTAACTTTTACAGTTTGTTTTTAAATGCTAATTTATTTATTTTGAGATAGAGTGTGTGAGCCAGGGAGGGGCAGAGAGAGGGAGAGAGAATCCCAGGCAGGTGCCAAGCTGTCAGCACACAGCCTGATGCAGGACTCGATCCCATGAATTGTGAGATCACAACCTGAGCATACACTGTTCACAAATAATGTATACACTGTTAAAGCTGCCCCTTTCAGTTTTATCCTCTGAACTCAGTAATAAGTCTTCTTTCTTATGACTTCATCTCTACTTTGATGAAACTGTTGAGCCTTATCACTAAAAATCTGTAGTTGTCAGTGATTGTTCATCTATCTATGAATCTATCTGAGTTCTTCTGTTACCCAGTTTATAGGTTTTTTTCTCTGTTCCCTATTTGGTTCTCTAGCATAAAATGTGCTTTTATAATATTTTACACATGATTTGGATGAATTTCCCCAAAGTGAACTTGTCTACGTTAAAACCACCACTTTTCTCTCATCCACATATTGTAGTACATTTGTTGTGTCATTAAAAAACTACTTTAAAATTTTTTTTAATGTTTATTTGTTTATGAGAGAGAGCGAGCCAGAGACAGAGTGTGAGTTGGAGAAGAGCAGAGAGAGAGGGAGACACAGAATCTGAAGCAGGCTCCAGGCTCTGAGCTGTCCGCGCAGAGCCTGATAGGGGGCTTAAACTCACAAACAGTGAGATCATGACCTGAGCCGAAGTTGGACACTCAACCGACTGAGCCACCCTAAAAATGTTTATTTATTTTTGAGAGAGACACAGAGTGCAAGCAAGGGAGGGGCGTAAAGACGGAGAAACAGAATCAGAAGCCGGCTCCAGGCTCTGAACTGTCAGCGCAGAGCCCAGTGCATGGCTTGAACTCTGGAATCGTGAGGTCATGACCTGAGCCAAAGTGGGGACTCCCAGCTGACTGAGAGACACCAAGTTGCCCTTAAAAAACTTCTTTATATTATTGGAAGAGCTTAGTGTTATCTGTGAATAGCTATGATTATAGATAAGAATGTTAAAACTAATTTTTTAAAAAATTTATTTATTCTTGAGAGAGAGAGAGTGTGCAGGAGCTGGGGAGAGACAGAGAGGCAGAGGGAGAGAGAGAATCCCAAGTAGGCTCTGTAGTGTCAGTGGAGAGCCGGACATGGGGCTCAAACTCACAAACATGAGATCATGACCTGAGCCAAAATCAAGAGTTGGATGCTCATTGACTGAACCACCCCAGTACCCCTGTTAAAACTGATTCTTGGGGCGCTTCACTGTTTATACTTCTCTGTAAATTCAGATTAAATGATAACACGCCTTCTCAACTCTTCAAGATTCACCTCAGTTGTGTGCTCTTGATGGGGCCTTGTGTAATTGACCCAAACTTGAGTGGTCTCAGCTCTTCAGGTAGTTACTGTCTGTTTTGTTCTTTTAGTATTTACCTTAAAAAAGGTAAGAAGATTTGGGGCGTGTGGGTGGCTCAGTTGGCTGAATGTCCAACTCAGGTCAGGTAATGATTTCATGGTTTGTGGGTTTAAGCCCCACATCCAGCTTTGTGCTGACAGCTCAGAGCCTTGGAGCCTGCTTCAAGTTTTGTGTGTGTGTGTCCCTCTCTCTCTGCCCCTCCCCTACTCATGCTCCATGTCTCTCAAAAATGAATAAACATTAAAAAAATTTTAAAAAAAGGTAAGAAGATTAGAAATTATATTTTGTAAGGTACTATTTTCAACCTTGCGATATACGGAGAAAGTAAGCAACCACAAAGTACTTACAGTCTGGCTATTGGGTAAAATTATTACAGTACAAGTAAACCATTATGAAAAATAGAAACAAAAGTTCTAAGGAGGGAAAACTACTTTTGGTTAAAGAAGTTAAGAAGAGCTTTTTGTGGGTGGGGTGATGCTTGAAATTGGTTTTGAAAGCTATATAGATATTTGAATGCTGATTAATTCTTTACCTGTCTGGTCCTGTTTCTTTTTCAGTCTCCTTAAATTCCATCCTGGTCTTCAACATTCTATCCAGATCCCCTACATGATCCTTTCCAGTACTCTGCTTTTAATCAATGCCTTGTCTTCTGAGTCTTAAGAAACCTGAAACCATTTTAAGTATTGTCCTCCTTATGCCCCTCCACCTTCTACCTCTGCCTGCCAATTTTCCCAGTCCCATTCATGCTTAACTGACTCCTGTCAGTGTCAGAGTTTGGATTATACCCCCTTATTTGAGGTTAGCCTCTTTACTTGTCCTTTTAACCTCATCCAATCTCATCAATAGGACCTTATTTTGTTTCTGTCTTTTCCTATATGTCTTAAGCTTCTTTATCTCTTCAGTTTACACATATAATCAGCTATACTTTCATTCTGATCCTTCATGTACCTCCTAGTTTTTCTTCACTTTTTCTATTTGAGCTTCTCAAAAAAAGAACATATACTGTGCAGTTATCTCCATTTCCTTATTTCTTTTTTTTCAACTTTAATTTACTTAAAAAAATTTTTTTTTAATGTTTTATTTATTTCTGAGAGAGAGAGAGACAGCGTGAGCAGGAGAGGGTCAGAGAGAGAGGGAGATACAGAATCTGAAGCAGGCTCCAGGCTCTGAGCTAGATGTCAGCACAGAGCCCGATGCGAGGTTCGAACCCACGAACCGTAAGATCATGCCCTGAGCTGAAGTCGGATGCTTCACCAACAGAGCCACCCAGGCGCCCCAACTTTAATTTACTTTTAATGATGTATAGTATTATATTTTAGAGTAAAAGAAGGCAGTAATGAAACCTCTACTGACAAAATGCAGTTGCATAGTTTGGTTAAATGTAAGAATAGTGCCTCTTTACACTATAGAAAATTGCCCAGCCAATAAACAAAACAACATAGATCAAAGACTAAAATTTTACTCTTCCAGTCAAGTCAGGTCGTTTAATCTGTCACTACAGATTAAATCTGTACAAATCTGTAGTGACAGATTAAATGTGTTAATTTCATAAGGAGCATAATTCTGAATCTCAGAATACCCTAGAGATGAAGACATAGTAAATATTTCTAAATTTAACAGTGGTGAAAAAATTTAATAGATCATATCAAAAACTAACAAAAACACTTATATTACGAAAAAGAAGTCTCGCTACAGGTTAATGATAAATACTGTATACCTAAGTTCAAATTCTAGCTCTACCTTTTACTAGCTTTGTGACCTTGGACAAGTTTTTTTAACTTTTTAATAACTTTGGTTTCCTCATCTATAGCATGGAAATAGTACCTATTATATAGAATTGTTGAGATTTAGTTAATACATGTAAACTGCTTTAAACAATGCCTGCAACTTACTAAGTACTATAAAGTGTTTGCCAGTGTCATTAATTTAGAACAGCAGTATTCTGGATGTTATGCTGTTGTCAAGACCAAGACAAGAACTTTTAATTAGCAAGTTATGCTCACATAGTATCCATTTCCTTATTTCTGCTAATTTCTTGGCTGGCTGCAATCTTGCTTTTATTTTTTACTACTCTAATGAAACTGTTATTATTAAGGCAAACTTCATTTTATTGACACATTGCCCATTTGCCAAGCCTGATGGATTAAAAAAATGCTGTAAAATCATTTGTGACATTTGGGGAAATTGAAGCATGATGTTTTAATATCAAGGAGTTAATTTATAATTAATATTTTTTCAAGTAGTGTTGTGATGTTTTTAAAAAGAATTATTTTTTAGAGATAAAAGGAAATGATATGTCTGGGATTTGCTGTAAGATAATTGAAGTGGGTGTATAAATAAGATTTTTCACATGTTAATGGGTGAAAAGTTGGATGATAGGTATATGGAATTCATTAAACTAATCTCTCATCTTTGTATGTGTTTGAAACTTTCTGATATTAAAAGTTTTTTTATTTTAATATTTATCTTAGCGCAAGGAGGGGAAGGCAGAGAGAGGGGGGCAGAGGATCAGAAGCAGGCTCCATGGTGACAGCAGAGAGCCTGATGTGGGGCTTGAACTCATGAACCTTGAGATCATGACCTGAGCCGAGTCAGATACTCAACTGACTGAATGAACCACCCAGGTGCCCCAGAGAGGTTTTTTTTTTTTTTTTTTTTCCTTAAATGAATGGAAAAAAGGAGAGGGAAGGAACTAAAAGTAATATGAGAAGTAAAATTAATTTATAGTTAAGTATGGCATATGCATCACAGCAAGCTTTAATAATAAGCTGATTTTCACCAATAAAGAAATTGAGGCATTGACAGTAAAAGCGTAAGTGCAATACCTGGCATAGAACAGATGCTGAATAAATATGTTGACTGGATAAGCTAGTAAGAGCTCAGAGCTGAACTACATAGGTAACTACCTGGATAATTTTAAAGGCTGTACCTTTAAGAAAATCCAGTGGTTACCAGTCACCCCATTTATTTTCATAAATAATCACAACAAATGCTTATATGGCATTGAACATGTGTCAGGCACTATTCTAAGTACCTCCCATATATTAACCTTTTTAATTTTTTTTTTTTAATGTTTATTTTTGAGAGAGGGAGACAGACAGAGTGTGAGTGGGGGAGTAGCAGAGGAGAGACACAGAATCTGAAGCAGGCTCCAGGCTCTGAGCTGTCAGCACAGAGCCCGACATGGGGCTAGAACTCACGAACCGTGAGATCATGACCTGAGCTGAAGTCGGACGCTTAACCGACTGAGCCACCCAGGCGCCCCTTAACCTTTTTAATCTTTAACAATAGCCTCATGAAAGACGTTTACTTTCCATGTCATATAGATGAGAAAACAGAGGCAAAGAGACCTTCAATCACAGACTTAAGGTCACATAACAGTAGGAAAAGTAACAAAACCATGAGTTGATCTCAAGTAGTCATGCTCCAGAGTCTTTTTTTGTTTGTTTGTTTGTTTATATTAGAGAGACAGGGTGCAAGTACATGAGTGGGGGCGGGGAAGAGACAGACAAAGAGAGAGGAACAGAGGATCCCAAGTGGGCTGTGTGCTGACAGCAGAGACCTTGATGTGGGGCTTGAATTCCTGAACCTTAAAATTATGACCTGGGCCAAAGTCAGACGCTTAACGGAACAAGGCACACGCAGGCACACCATAGTTATATTTTAAATCACAATGCTATACACTCTTCCTTATAGTAAATATTACAAGATTAATGTTATGTTTTTGTTTACGTGAATGATGTTAGGCAAAACTGGATTGTCTCATATGTAGATAAGTATTCTTTTGAGTGTCTCTCAATTCAGTGTTTACTTCTTATTGAGTTGCATTATTCTAGGCCATTGTTACTTTGTTGTCTGTTGGCCAACCTGTGTAGACCAGGAAATGTATACTCTCTTGGGTGATGTGTTCATATTTGGGACCTTAGTTGTTACTTGGCATGGTATCTTGGAAAAGTGACTGAGTGCAAGATACTACTTTAGATAGTTTAAGCAGAGGACTAAAATGGGGGAATAGTTGGAGGTATGAGTGGAAAATCAGATTCAGCTAATTTTTACTGCTGAGAAACCAGTAGAATTCTGAATGTTTTTGATAAAATTGGTAAAAATAGGGCTTATTTTGTAGACTGAATGTAGTTGAATAAAATAAACAAATTTTCTTTCATTAGAAGGTGACCCAAGAGAAGCTTGGCAGATTCTGAAGGCATGTCTTTTGCATAAAGAACTGTCTGTAGAAACCTAGAAGACATCATTAGCCTATAGGACTCTGCTCTCATTTTGAGTAAACAGTCTCATAGTCAAGCAATTTTGTTTCTGATTTGACTATTTACAGGTTACCTGAAAGTGTAGAGATACTGACTTTGTGCTGTTAATTTTTGCTCTCAATCAGATGGTCTCAGGGAAATTTACCTGTACATATTCTTTAGGTCTAGTTTTTCTTTGTTATGAAAACAAAACTTTATCAGAGAAAAAGTTCATCTAAAGTTAATTTCCTTTTTCTGCATTCCTTTTTTCCTTATTTGGACTAACATAATTTCATTCAGTTTTTAAATAATAATGTGTTCTAAAGAGTGGTTTCTGGTTGGCTATCAAACCTTTATTCATCATCTCAGAATTCTTTGGAGGAAACCTTTTTAATATTTATATATAGTAAATTCAGTTTGAATGTGCAGAGGTGAAAATAGTAAAACATTTTATTCCTAAAATGCCATTATTATTTTAAAAAAATTTTAATGTTTATTTTTTAGAGAGAGAGAGAGTCTGTGTGAGTGGGGGATGGGCAGAGAGAGAAGGAGACAAAGAATCTGAAACAGGTTTTACACTCCAAGCTGTCAGCACAGAGCCCAATGTGGGGCCGGACTCAGGAAATGTGAGATCATGACATGCTGAAGTCTGACACTTAACCAACTGATCTGCTCAGGGGCCCCAAAGCTATTTATTACTAAATAATAGTTTTTTGTGATTAACTTTGAAATTGACTATTGTATTTGTTACTTTGATTAAAATATTCATAAATTCATGTCTCATAGTTCATGTTTCTTAATCTACCAGCTGTGATTTACCATTTACTTAATTATTTAATGATCCTGAACTCTATTTTATCTAGTCCACTGAGAACTAGTTGTATTCTGCTTTCTTTCAGTAAAGGCTTAGAGGTGAGCAATCAAGACAGGGATAAAAAATTTTCTAGGGGTGCCTGGGTGGCTCAGTTAAGCGGTAAGTGTCGGACTCTTGTTTTCAACTCAGGTCATGATCCAGGGTTGTGAGATCCAGCCCCTTTCTGGCTCTGTGCTGAGTGTGGAGTCTGCTTGGGATCTCTCTCCCTCTCTCATTGCCCTTCTCCTGCTCATGTGCATTTTTTTCTCTCAAAATAAATAGACATTAAAAAAAAAGATTTAGAAGTCTTCTAAAGTATAGTGTCTGACTTGAACATCTAGGTTTTGAGTTGTTACCTTGATTTGCTTTTATATATGTCCCTCTTCTACAGATCCCTGGATTGTTTTATGGTCCTTAATATTTTGGGTTTGCAGTAGTAGTCTTGGGGCGTCTGGGTAGCTCACTCTGTTAAGTGTCTGACCGGCTCAGGTTGTGATCTCATGGTTTGTGAGTTTGAGCCCCACGTTGGACTCTGTGCTGGCAACTCGGAGCCTGGAGCCTGCTTCAGATTCTGTGTCTCCCTCTGTCTCTGCCCCTCCTCTGTGCACACTCTCTGTCTCTGTCTCTCTCTGTCTCTGTCTCTCTCTCTCTCAAACACTAAAAATTAGATTTTAGAAGTAGTCTTAAAAAGTGAGGGTGCAAAAAGTAAAAAAGTGAGGGTGCTAGACTATCCAGTGTTGGTATCGCAGCACTTAAAAATTTGTAGTCTTAACAGTGAAGTCTCACTGTTGTAGTTTGTGAGCCTACTACAAATTAGAATAATTTTGTAGTTGATAAAGAGAAGTCCGTTACTTTAGCTGGTGAAAAGACCTAGCCATCCAGTTAGCAGAAGTATTATAAATTCTTGGATCTCCTTCAGATTGTTAGAACAAAGAATAAGGAAAAATATACCAAAAAAGAAAGCTTTGTGGCACAAATACAGAGAGTAATAGTAACTGCCTAAAAGAAATTTCAAGAGATGTAGTAGATAAAAATAGAAGCAAAACTAATCAGTGAAATAGGAGAAAATTTCCCTCACCTGAAAAATCAAATCTTCTGATTGAAAGAGCATTCTGATCACCAAGAAGTTTAGATGAAATAAGATCGACTTTAGTCTCAACTTCTTTGGAATTTTAAAATTCCAGGAGTAAAAAGAAAATCTTAACAGCTGCTAGATCTAGGGGGAGAAATTGCCTAAAAAGAATAGGAGTTTATTGGCATTGGATTTCTTAGATAATAGAAAGCAGTGGAGCAATTTATTTAAGATTCTGAGTTCCTAAATCTAGAATTTGATACCAGCTGAATGATTATTCAGGTGTGAAATCAAATTAAAGACGAAAAATTTTCAGAAATTTAAGGATTTTTGGGAAATTTACCTTTCATAAGTTCTTGAATATGTACTCAGAGAAATGAAATAGAAGTGAAAGAAGATGAGGTCCATGGAACCAAATCTCTAAAACACCAATGAAAATCACAGGATAACAACTATCCCTGTGGGCCTAGAAAGAAGTTGGTACACATTAGAGCAAGAAGCCAGAATTCTCTGTAAAGAGTCTTCAAGAAAAAAGAAAAGCCATTATATAAATTGTGTGCTGGAATTTCTTTTCTTTTTTTCCTTCTGGGAATTTCTTTAGGTAAAAGGCAAATCAAGAAAAGGAGAGACTGTAGTATGACATTACTGATGACAAACCACATTAAGCTCTGGAGCAACCATAAAATCTTGAATAATTGGTGCTAAAAGTAAAAGAAGACTCTTAAATATGCATTCTTTCTTAAAATTTCATATTTTGGGGAGAGTTGGAGAGTGATACAAAGCTTAAAGAAAAGTGCAACTAAGTGTTTAAATGCAGCATAACATATGAATATGATCCCAGGGTTGTGCAGTCGAGCCCTGTGTCGGACTCTGTGCTGTGTGAAGCCTGCTTGAGATATTCCCTCTCCCTCCCTCCCTCCCTCCCTCTCTCTCTCTCTCTCTCTCTCTCTCCTTCTGGTCCCTGACCTCCTTCCAGGAAAACCTGGAGAATATGATGTGTAATGAATGGGTTGGGATTAGATTTGACTCACAAAACATTGGAAATCTTTAAGAGCTTTGTCTTTTCAGTAACGCATGTTACTGGCCTATACAGTGTACACATAGGTTAAAAAAACAAAGTATATGGGGCGCCTGGGTGGATCAGTCGGTTAGGCTTCTGATTTGGCTCAAGTCATGATCTCAGAGCTCCTGAGTTTGAGCCCCACATCGGGCTCTGTGCTGACAGCCTGGAACCTGCTTTGAATCCTCTGTCCCGTCTCGCTCTTTGTCCCTCCCCCACTCTTACCTTTTCTCTCTCTCAAAATAGACTTAAAAAGAAAAGTATGACTTGGTTATTAATAATAATGAGAAAACTTGAAGATGTGTTTTTAGGATCTTTTAAATACATGCTTTTTCAGTAGCTAATTGTCTATTTTTATTAGAACCACAGTGTAGATAAACCAAAAGGAGAAAAACAACAGCAAGACACACACCTTCAGTAGGAAAACCAGTATTGTATAAGCTGGAGAACATCTCAGAAATCTGTGGGGTTTTTTTATTTCTTTGAGGTGAGAACATTCTTACTGTTCTCTTTTGTCCATACTTGCCTGAAAATGCAGGTTGAGGAACAGCAGTGTTTAATATCTCTTAGCTTAATCTTCTGTACTAACTATTCAAATGGAACTAACATAGGAAAAGAAATTAGATTAGAAAGTATTTCAAGAAATGCTGTCACTCAGTTTTGCCATTAAGCTTTACAGCATTTGGCAACTTAAATAAGTCTCGGAGTCTGTTTCCTCATCTTGAGTTTTCATCTCTAAGGTTTATTCCAACAATATATATTATATGACAATATTTTTCTTAATCTGTTAGCTCTGAAAACAATTTTAAAAAAGAATTTTCAGATTATTTTAACTGTGTAGCTTATTTGGACATTTTTGGATAACATTCATTTGCCTGAGTGAGTTCTGGTGTGGTGGATCATTTTGGATCATGTCTTTTTATGAGATAGGAGGAAGTCTGTGAAACATACAGTATTCACATTTGGAAGAAACATTTTAGAAGAATACCCAATTACCAGTATCAGTAACAAAAGAACTGAAATCATTACAGAGCCTACAGATGTTAAAAGGATAGCAAAGGAATATTATGAAGAATTTTATGCCAATAAAGTTCTACACCTTAGATTAAATGGAAAAATTTAATCCAAAACAAATGCCTAAAACTGACACAAAAGAAGTAAAAAATCTTGATAGTATTATATCTATTAATGAAATTGAATTCTTATTTAAAAGTCTTCACATAAACGGGGTGCCTGGGTGGTTCAGTCAAATGAGCACCCAACTCTTGATTTTAGCGCAGATTATGCTCCCAGGTGGATCAAGCCTTCCATTGTGCTCTGTGCTGAGCATGGAGCCTGCTTAGGATTCCTTCATTCTCTCTCTCCCTCCCTCCCTCCCTCGCTCCCTCTCTCTCTCTCTCTCCCTCCCTCCCCCTCCCTTTCCCCTCCCACCCCTTTTCTCTTTCTGTCTCCCTCTCCTCTCCTTGAGCATGCTGTCTCTCTAAAATAAAAATCTTCCCACAAAGAAAACCCTAAGCCAGATGGCTTTACTGGTAAATTCTAACAAACATTTAATGAAACAAGTCATCATCCAGATTCCTTCAGAAAATAAAAGCTAGCATTTATTACACTGTTAGCAGTACCAAAAATATAGAAACCTAGACCAACTTTCTGAATGTACATGTAAAAATCTTCAAATATTTGTAAATCACATCCTGCAGTATTGTAAAAAGGACAATAAAACATGACCAGGTGGAATTTATCCTCACTGTGATTTTAACTAAAAACATGTGGACAGAATAAAGGAAACATGATCTTAGCAATAGATGTAGCAAAATCTTTTGACAGTTCAGTGATAAATATGCTTAGCAAATTAGGAATAAAAGGGAACTAACTCAACTCTGGTAAAGCACCTGTAAAAAAAAACCAAACCCTTTAATTAACACCATACTTAATGATGAAAGACTGAATGCATCCCACTTAAGATTGGGGAAAAAGCATAGTTTTTCACTCTGAACCAGTGTTGTTAAAATTGTACTAGAAGTTCCTGGCGCACCTGGGTGGCTCAGTTGGTTAAGCATTTGACTCGACTTTGGCTCAGGTCATGATCTCATGGTTCGTGGGTTCGAGCCCCACATCAGGCTCTGCACTGACAGTTCGGAGCCTGCTTGGGATTCTCTTTCTCCTCACTCTGTCTCTCTCTCTCTTTCAGAATACATACATACATATGTACGTACATACGTACGTACATACATGTATACTACTAGATAGAAGTCCTAGTCAATACATTAAGTCCAGATAAAGAAATAAAATATATTCAGATTAGAAAGGAAGTAGTACAATGTTGTCTTTATTTCTAGATGTCATTGTATGCATAGTAAATCATGAGTTACTAGAAATAAGTGAATTCAGCAATATTGTACAAGAACAGAATGCAGAAATCACTGGAAGTTTTACATAATTACAATGAATAATTGAGCAGTGAAACTGATAAAAATACCGTATATAAAGAATAAAAATGAGATATTCATGTTACACATTTAACCAAATATATGTAAGATTAGTACATTTAACTATAAAGCCTTACTAAGAGAAATTATTAAAAAGATCTAAATAAATGGAGATAACCACATCATAAAATGGAAGACTTAATACTGTTGAGGTATCAGTTCTACTCTGATTGGTCTATAGATTCAAGTCAACCCCTATCAAACTCTCAGGCTTTTTGTAAAAGTTACCAAATTAATTATTAATTCCACATGGAAACATACGGGTCTTAGAAAAGCTAGAATAGTTTTGAAAAAGAAGACAAAGTATGAGGACAGTGCTTCCTGATTTAAGTATTTACTATAAAACGTAAGACTGGTATTGGCATAAGATGGACAAGTCTTTGAAACAGTAGAGGGTATATAGATCCATATAAATACAAATATATATTGTATGCTCAGCACAGAGCCCAGTGGAGGGCTTGATCTACCCTGGGAGCACTACCTGAGCTGAAATCAAGAGTTGGGTGCTCAGTCAACTGAGCCACCCAGGCGCCCCTGTTTGTGAGGAGATTTTTAAATAAGAATTCTATTTCATTAATAGATAAAATACTATTAAGATTTTTTACTTCTTTTGGGTCAGTTTGAGTTATTTGTTTTGGATTAAATTTTTCCATTTAATGTAAGATGTAGAACTTTATTTGCATAAAATTCTTCATAATATAACGTTATCCTTTTAACAAATACACTGTAGTTTCACTGGTCAATATATAATATGATTTTTTAAATTTTTAGTTGAAATATAGTTGACATATATAACATTGTATAAATTTAAGTTGTACAGTGTTGATATGTGTAGTTGGTTTTTTACAAATGTGTCAAAGATACCATTTTAAGGGAGCCTTTTTAACAAAATGTAACTATATTTCTATATGAAATAGAAATTTGCCTCTACCAGTATTCCATATGTAAAAATTACATGGGTTATAGATTTAAACATAAAAGCTATAAAACTGGAACTTTGAGGAGAATATGTAGGAGAAAATCTTCATGCTGAGTTTACTCAAAGATTTAGTACACATAAAACATGAATCATAAAGAATGGATTTCATCAAAATTGGACTTTTTTGCTCTTTAAAAGATACCTATGAAAAGGTAGCTTACAGACTGGGAGAAAATACTTGAATTACTTACATGTGACAAGAGGACTTGTGTCAGTCAGTATACAGAGAGAATTTCACAACTCTTTCAGACAACCCAGTTTTATTTTCATTTTTGTTTTTAATTTTTGAGAGAGCATGAATAGGGGAGAGGCAGAGAGAGGGAGACAGGATCCGAAGTGGGCTCTGTGCTTACAGCAGAGAAGCCCCATGCGGAACTTGATCCCATGACTTGTGAGATCATGACTTGAGCTGAAGTCAGACGCTTAACCAACTGAGCCACCAAGGCACCCCCAGACAACCCAAGGTAAAATATTTCAACAGTTACCTTTCAGATGAAGATAGATGAATTGACAATAATCACTTGAAAAAGATGCTCAAGATCATTAGTTCTGAGAAGTGCAGATTAAAACTCTAATCACATATTGCTACCATCCACTAGAATGGCTCAACTTAAAAAGACTGACAATACCATGTGTTGACTAGGATGTGGAGTTCTTGGAGTTCTCATTGATTGATGGTGAGAATGTAAAATGGTGCACCGTTCTGGAAAACCTTTTGGCAGTTTCTGAAAGCTCAACATATAGCTTACCCTATGACCCTGCAAGTCCAGGAGAACATTTGTTTACAAAAAGACTTTATGAATATTCTTAGCAGCTTTATTTTTAATAATTCCAAACAGGAAACAACAGGTATGTTTAGTAACAGATGAATGCATTAAAAAATTGTGTATATCTATAAAGTGGGCTATACTAGTCTGCAATAAAAAGGAACAAGCTACTGACATATGAAACAGCTTGAATCAGGGTACCTGGGTGGCTCAGTCGGTTAAGCGTCCGACTTCGGCTCAGGTCATGATCTCATGGTTCGTGGGTTCGAGCCCCGCATCGGGCTCTTTGCTGACAGCCAGCTCAGAGCCTGTAGCCTATTGCAGATTCTGTGTCTCCCTCTCTGACAGCTCACGTGCGTTCTCTCTCTCTCAGAAATAAATAAAACATTAAAAAAAATAAAAACAACTTGAATTAATGTGAAAAGTTAGATGAGAAAAAGAAGGTAGAAGATTACACCTATATGATCCCATTTATATGAAATTCTGGACACAGTTACAGAAAGAAAGCAGAACAGTGGTTACCTGTAGTTGGTGGTAGGGGACGTGACTGACTGCAGAAGGGCTCGGGAACATTTGGGGCTGATGGAAATGTGCTTTTATCTTGATTGTAGTGATGCTTATGTAAGTGTATTCATTTGTCAAAACCTGTAGAACTATGTATTTAATAATATATTTTTGGAATGTTAGTTATTAAAGTTCGCTTAAAATTTATTAGCGTTTTATAACTTGATAATTATTTTGTTGGTGGTGATGTCTAGCTTTTTATTTGACAATTAACTTCATTTTAAAATTACATGGAAATTATAATCTAGAAACACCAGAAATGCACCTTGCCTCTTACATTAGAAAATTATGATATATTGCTAAAATCTAGACCTTTTAAGTATATGTAGGTTTTTCATTTCTAAGAAAAGACGGCACAAATTTGTGACTTTGTGTTCATATTTCATAAAATACTTTTTCAGGTTTCTCATAATATTGGTCGTGTTCTTTCTTTGCTTTAGTCTGTCAAACTATACTTTGTAGAATATAAATACTAAACTGCTAGTCCATATATAGAAGGTCAGTACAGAATTTGGGTGTTTTTTCCAGCTGCTTATCTGTGACTATCTCTACTGCGCCCTCTGGTGGTTTTTGCATCTTATTTGGGATAACATGAAAATTCACTTATTACCTTTGTAGGAGATAAATTTTATAAAAAAACTTTAATAGAAATTTGAAATTAAACTTTAAGTTGAGGAACCACCCAATATCTTCTTTTGATGACACTATAATGCTTTATTCTTGTGGTAGTCTTTATAAAAATTATTCAGTACCTGTTTTCCATAGGTTATTTTGTCATATCTGATGGCTCTTTCCAGAATATTTCTAAGATAGTGATTCTGAGATTGCTTACTAGAGTAATCTTTTCTAATAGTTTTCATTCTATAATACAGTTCTAAATATTCTGCCATCCAAAAAAGAAAATGCTTGAAAATATCCTGTGTAGTCAAGAGGCTGGAATTCCAGAGGCTGGAATATTTTATGGTGCCAGGAATTATGGAAATGCTCAAAATGGGGGTTGTTGAAAAGTCATACAGGAGCCAATATGAAGTGGTACCTAACTAAACAAAGCTGGAAAAATTTGACTGACAGAGACATTATTGAATTTTAGTTTATAGAATAAGTATTCTGTGAATCTATGCTAATATGAGTAATTGAATAAAGAAATAAATGGAGAAGGGACAGTTTTTAATTTTTTCTTAAATAGGAACATTTCAATGTAGAAGGAGAGAGGAGAAAAAAATCATTATTAAGCAAATACCATAGTGAATAAATCTTGCACACCAGAGCCACCTGTCTATGCTAAAATTAGTTTAGAGTTTTAGGAAAAATAAGATATCTGCAAAGTCTCAGAGTATTGTCCCCCCTTCCTAATACATTTTTAAAATATTTATTTAGGGGCGCATGGGCGGCTCAGTTGGTTAAGTGTCCGACTTTGGCTCAGGTCATAATCTCATCATCTGTGGGTTCAAGCCCCGCATCAGTCTCTGTGCTGACAGCTCAGAGCCTGGAGCCTGCTTCAGATTCTGTGCCTCACCCCCCCGCCCCTCCCCCACTCGCCTCTGTGTCTGTCTCTAAAAAATAAACAAACATTAAAAAAATTATTTATTTTGGGGAGAGAGAGCGAGCGTGTGCATGCATGCAAGTGGGGGAGGGGCAGAGAGAGGGACACAATCTGAAGCAAGCTCCAGGCTCTGAGCTATCAGCACAGAGCTTGACATGGGGCTGGAACTCCGAAACCATGAGATCATGGATGTTTAACTGACTGAGCCACCCAGGTGCCCCTCCCCTGATATTTTTTAATACAAAGGGAAAGATGGTAGATTTATAGTACAGAAATCTGACGGACACCACCCTGGCCAAGTGATTAATGTTACCATCACTAGCAAAAAGACATTGACATTGTGAAGCCTTTGATAACAATGTGCTGATAAGGACATACCATTTCTATGGTATTTTTGTTCCAAGTGCCCAGATTTATACTAGTCATAAGATAATATCAGCAAGCTCAAGCTGAGGGACATTTTACAAAATTCAGGAATAAAAGTTTCAAGGTCAAAAAAGACAAAGGAAGAATTAAGAGCTGTCATAAGTTAGAGGAGACTAAGGAGAAATTTAAAAGTCGCAATAATAAAGAGTTCCCAAATACCCCTCAGCTAGCTTCCTCTAATGTTAATGTCTCATATAGTACAGTTACCAAAATCAGGAAATTAACATTGGTACAAACTGTTAAACTGCATATTTTAGTGAAAAAACTGGTGACATTTGTAAAGTTCTTTTCCGGGATTCTAAACAGGATCCTCCTACATTTAGTAGTTTCTTTCAAAGTATTATTACTGCTAGGATTTGAAAAGACTTAATTTATTTTGTTTTTATTAGATGATTAATAGACTACCAGTAAATTATCTGTAAATTGACTATTTAAAAGAATTTCCTCAAGGAGGAATAATCTTGTTGCTGTTGACTACTACACAGTTACTGGGAATTGGCTAAAGTTTGCCGAAACTTTATTTTTCTACCATTCTGCTTATTTCTTTTTGTTTTCGAGAAATCTCAGAATCACCTAAAAGAACTTAGACTTCAGAGTTGTTTTTCTTTTAACCCTAACAGTGGAGTAGTAGCTTGGCATGTATGTAGTAATAATAATAATGGTTTAGCAGTTGGAGACCTAGATGTCTTACATACTATTTTGGAATCTCTTTTATTCCTTTTTCTTAAAAAAATTTTTTTTAATGTTTATTTTTGAGAGAGTGGGAGAGAGAGACAGAGTGAGCCACGGAGGGCAGAGAGACAGGGAGACACAGAATCCGAAGCAGGCTTCAGGCTCTGAGCTGTCTGCACAGAGCCTGACACATGGCAAAAACTCACGAACTGTGAGATCATGACCTGAGCTGAAGTTGGATGCTTAACCCAATGAGCCACCCAGGCGCTCCATTCCTTATTTCTAAATGAGAAAAAAATATGAAGGGAGATGGTTATGTTTATTCATCTGAGGGAGTAATGAATATGCAACCTTCTGTCTCTCAGTATTATGTTACTCTAGTATTAATATGTCCAGTTGACCGTTTTTATTAAAATTTGCTATAACTCTCTTTAGTAAATGGTATTGGGAAACTGGACAGCAATATGCAAAAGAAAGAAACTAGTCCACTTTTTTACACCATACACAAAAATGTATTCAAAATGGATTAAAGACCTAAATGTGAGACCTGAAATCATAGACATCCTAGAAGAGAGCACACAGGCAGTAATTTTTCTGACATTGGTCTGGTAACATTTTTCTAGATATGTCTCCCAAGGGAAAGGAAATAAAAGCAAAAAGAAACTGTTGGCACTATGTCAAAATAAAAGTCATGGGCAAAGTGAAGGAAACAACAAAACTAAAAAGCAGCCTGCTGAATTGGAGAAGATATTTGCAAAGGACATATCTGATAACGGGCTAGTATCCAAAATACCTAAAGAACTGATACAGCTCAACACCCCCCCCTCCAAAAAAAAAACCCCTAATAATCCAGTTAAAAATGGGCAGAAGATATGAACAGACATTTCTCCAAAGGACATCCAGATGGCCAACAGATATATGAAAAGATGGTCAGCATCACTCATCATCAAGGAAATACAAATCAAAATTACAATGAGCTATCTCCTTATACCTGCCAGAATGGCTAAAAAAAAAAAAAAAAAACAAACAACAGGTATTCATGAGGATGTGGAGGAACAGGAACCCTTTTGTACTTTTGGGGAGAATGCAAACTGGTGCAGGCACTGTGGGAAAACAGTCTGGCCTTTCCTTAAAAGGTTAAAAATAGAATTACCCTATAAGCAGTAATTGCACTACTGGGTATCAACCCCCCAAACACAAAAGGACCAATTCAGAGGGATATTATGCACCCCTCATTTTATAGCATTGTTATTTATTACAATAGCTAAATTATGGAAGGAGTCCTAAGTGTCCATTGATAAATGAGTGGATAAAGAAGAGATGGTGTGTGTATATACAAAGGAATACTGTTTGGCCATAAAAACAATGAAACCTTGCCATTTGCACAACATAGATGGAGCTAGAGTATAATGCTAAAAGAACTAAGTCAGTGAGAGAAGGACATACCATATGATTTCATGTATATGTGGACTTTAAGAAACAAATGAGCAAAGGGGAAAAAAGACACAGACCAAGAAACAGATTCTTAACTGTAGAGATCCAGAAGGAACTTAAGTGGAGGATGGGTGAAATAAGTGATGGAGATTAAGGAGGGCACTGGTCTGTGATGAATATTGGGTGATGTATGGAATTGTTGAATCACTGTATTGTACATCTGGAACTAATATACCACTATGTACTATATTGAAATTAAAATAGAAACAAAAATATCAATGCAAAAAATAAAAATAAAATTTACTGTAGCAAAATGAGCTCTCTAAAAGCAAATTCTTTTTTTTTTTGCAAGAGAGACAGAGCATGAGCCAGGGAGGGGCAGAGAGAGGAGACACAGAATGTGAAGCAGGCTCCTTCCAGGCTCTGAGCTGTCAGCACGGAGCCTGATGCTGGGCTTGAACTCACGAGCCATGAGATTATATAACCTGAGCTGAAGTCAGACGCTTAACAAACTGAGCCACCCAGGCGGCCCTCTAAAAGCAAATTCTTAATTAATTTATGTGTTAATGAGATTCTTAAAATCTCTTGTTAAATGAGTAACATCTAGATTTCACCTTTATCCCTGAGTATAGTCAGGGTCCATTCATCTTAGGTCTCAACAGTTTAATTTGGTGTTTTCTGTGTAAACATTCCATCTATTTATTAATAACTTTGTATTTCATAAACTCAGACAAAAAATCCAGTTTTTCAGTGTCTTCGTTTAATTAGAGAAAGATGCATATGACTTTATAAGATTCTATATTTTAATGCTTTGTAATAAATTGAATATGTAGGCATTTTCAACTATTAAAAGTGATGATCCATCCAAAGGCATCCTTGGAAAAAGAAAAATAACTAGTTCTAACTTGGCAAAACATAATGAAAAAGAGGATCTCTGAGTCACAAGATGAGTCAAGAGGGTGAGGTTTGTTTTTTTTTCCCTTTGTCCATCTGTTTTAAGGGAGTAGGAAAAATCTTTGATCAAAGTTGGTACCAAAAGTTGGAATTTATTCTTTAGTATTTAACTTGTACCAAGTGCAGATCTGAAACATTTAATGGTACTACCAAGATGGGTTTAATCTACTTAAGAGATCTGTGCCTAATTTTTAGGAGATTGGTGTATGCTGATATTTCAAGAATGGAGACTCTGTTTCATACTTTAACTTACATTTAATCCTGCAGCACATCCGGTCTACAATGCTGGCAAGTGTAAGTGCTGAATAACTGCTTCTCTGGTGACAGTAATGACCAAATAAATCACTTTGTTCCGTACCTTAAATTATTATTTTCACCGTCTATTGTTGAAAGCTAGCTTTCTTAGATTTTGGCTTTAAGTGATATTTATGGCATTGCCTTCATGTTAACCATTTAAAAATACTGGAATTATTTAGTATAGATTCCTCCAGTTGTTCAGCTAGCCTCAAAGTACTGAGTAATCCAGTCTGTGTTTTACTAACCAGTGTTATCCAGGCAGGAAGGAAGGGACAGAAAGAAGGAAATAAATGGGTGATTGGAGAATAGATATATATGCCTTCTTTCAAATTACACTGGCTTCGTAATCTCAAGGTGAGTTTTGGTTGCATGGGGTATATGAGAATGGTGGTGAATAGAAGATTAGAATAGAGGTCATTCTCTCCATATTTTACTTTTGGGGCTTTTTAAAAAGCCATTGTCACTGCTGGCACATTACTTTGCCTTTGAGGAAAGTTGTAACTACTCATCCAGAATAGCTATTAACTATTTTGTAATATTTTATAAGCTATTTAAAGCAAAAGACAGTAAATGGATTTTAAATGTTGCTTTAAGGGCTTGTGCCAGAGAATGAGTTAATGATACTCATAACTACAGGATATACAGTTAATTCCCCCCATATTTTAAAGATTTTTTTTAATGTTCATTTTTGAGAGAGTGAGCAAGTGGGGGGGGGCGGACAGAGAGAACCCCAAGCAGCCTCCATGTTGTCAGTGCAGAGCCTAGAGCGGGGCTTGAACTCACAAACCATGAGATTGTGACCTGAGCTGAGATTGAGAGTCAGACGCTTAACTGACTGAGCCACCCAGGTGCCCTAGTCTCCCCCTTTCTAAATCAGAAATTGATAGGGGTCTCATAAACGGAGAGTTCAGGGAAGGACATTCCAGCAGAGGGTGTATAAGGAAATGGAAGCATGAACTTTATGCTATAGAAGAATTGTGCAAAGATCATTGTAGCTAAACATGGGGAAGAGAAGGATGGAAATTTAAATTGAGGCTAATATTGTCATGGGCTTTAGACTTTGTGTCCTGAATGTATTAGAAAGCCACTACAGATTTTTAAGCATGAGAGCAAGCTTTCTAAAAGCATGAATGTGACTTTTAGAAAGATTGCTGTTGGCAGTGTAAAGAAGTATATTTTTGATTCATCTTTACTCTTGATATTCCTTGTTCATTGGTCAAGACTGGAATGTTGTCTTCTGGATTAGTAGGGTTACCCAGGTAATTGAAGCATAATCCGTCACCTCATTTTCAGTTTCAGAATGTGACTTTATAAACCGTTATTCATGTTCCAGCATTAGAAAGTGGAATCTTAACAGTTTCCGTAAGTATTATGGTGCTACATTTCTGCTTTTGCTCTTTCCAGTTAATGGATCCACTCTAGAGTTTTTTTTTTTTTTTTTATATTATTTATTTCTAGGAGAGAGAGAGACAGCGTGAGCAGGGGAGGGGCAGAGAGAGAGGGAGACACAGACTCTGAAATTGGCTCCAGGCTCTGAGCTGGCAGTCAGCACAGAGCCCGACGCGGGGCTCGAACCCACGAACCGCGAGATCATGACCTAAGCGAAAGTCGGACGCTTAACCGACTAAGCCACCCAGGCGCCCCTACTCTAGAGTTATTCTAAATGAGATGCTGTTTGGGGACATACTGTCTTTCCTTTTCCACTTATAATGTACTTTAGTCATCCATTATGTTCAGTTTCCTCATCACCTTTTTTGGTTTGTGGTTGTAAAGTAAGGCAAAACTAAAGATTACTAGAAAAAAATAGTTAACTCATCCTTGGTATGTATGGAGAGGAGAGTAGCTTTCAGCAAAAACTGTGAACTTGGAGAAACTGTTCTGAAAGATCTGCTTGCTGATTGATGTCTGGTAGGTTGAGTTTTATTCTAAATTCTGGTAGCATTTTCATGAGTAAGTTTTAAATCTGAAGCACTTAAAGTCCATTTAAAACATTTTTTGAGCACCTTTTATATGCAGTGCACAGAACAGCACTGAAAGGTCGTGGACTCTGGTCCGAGGTAGGGAAAGACATGTAAATAAATAAATGAAAAGCATTTAGGGGACTTAAGATTTATTAAATTTTTTCCTCCCAGGAGTAAGGATATCCAATTTCATCGCGGAAAATTAGAAAATAAGGCTTATTTGAACAGTTGCTTTTATCATCTGTTCATTAAGGGATAAAAAAGGCTCTTTGCAGTTGATGTGTTCATGAGGGGTGTTTCAGTTTTGATTGGATTATTGTAAATGTGTGTGTGTGTGTGTGTTTTGCTATTTGAAGCAATGTTTAGTTGAATCATAAAGGCATTTCTGTTACAGTAAAATGTATGTATTCTTGAAAACCTCAAATGCTGCAGAATCAAATGTTGGGAAAGTATGGTTTGGGTAGACTCAAGTATGCAGCTTAACAGAGCACTTAGAAAAACAGTAACGATCTTAAAAATTTTAGCATAAATAGCCTCTGGCATTTGTATTAAGCACCATAGCTATTTATTTATTAGCCTTAAACTAGGACTCCAGCTTCCTATTTTCAACCTTCCTCCAGGTCCTTGAGGGCAGCTGCTTCAGCAGAAACAAATTTTGTAAAAATTAATGAATTACGGCACAGTGCCTTTATTAATTGCTTTCTGAGGCTTGGTGATGGGGAGAGGTGGAGAGATGAGGAATTAGCTTTGCATCAGGTTCATTTGTACCCTTCTTACCATATAACAGTGTTATAAAGACTTGAAGTTCCTGAAGCCACTAAACTTGCTGCTGTTTTCTCTGAAGGATGGCATTTCTTTTCACCTTTTTTTCTTAAGATTTTATTTTATTAACACTTTTTAATTTGAGAAAACTTGGCCCTTTTCCCTTCAGAATGAACTAGAAAAAAATCCCTTTGAGCCAGTGACATTTCTGTGCGCTTTTGACTCACAAACCATTAGGACTCCTTTTACCAGCTGCATATGAACTACTTCATATTAGAGCATCATCTGGTAGCTAGTACCGTCTGTACTTCAGTAATGCAGATAATTATACTTTTTATTTCTCTTTAACAGAATATTTTTACATTGAAAAAATCTTGAAAGTTCTTATAATGAGTATGCCATATATTTGAACTTTCAAAAAGTTTGCAGTCTCGGTCTCTAATGCTGTGGGCCATAATACATGTGCACAACATGTGACTTGTTAATTTTCTTTTAAAAATTTCTTTTCAGAAGTTATGGTTAATATATTTGTATTATTTGTATTATCAGTGATTAAAATTATTTGTATGAATTAGTCTGATTTCTTAAAGGATTAAGTTTTTCTTTAAAACACTGAAAAGTGAATTTTGTTAGCTGTGGTTCTTCTGGTTAAAAAACATAAAAGCTGTATTTTATTTGCTCATACTTGGTAAGAATATCTCTGGAAGAATACTCAAGAAACTGGCACATTGCTTCTAAGGAGGGAATTGGATGTCTACAGGATGGGATAGGAGGGAGGCTTTGAATTTTGAACCATGTTCAAACCATGAACTATTAGAAATAAATTAAACTTTAAAAAGATAAGTGAAAGATACTTTGGCACAGAACAGAGATTGATTTAGCCTGCCTAGTAGGAATCACCTGACTCCATGATCAGCTTAGCATTGCAATCCTATAATATCTTGGTGCAGTATACAGCTGGTTATGTTATGGCAGCGGCAGGCAAACAAAAAGGTAACCAAATAAAAATATTATGTACGTTTTCTGTTATAAATAGTTAACTAATAGAATATGTAATTTTTAATTAAACTAGAAATTAAACTGATTAACTGCTGGATTTTTTCCCATATAATTTTCATAAAATCATTTTTTAAATCTTGCCACCTCTTTTGGTTTGTTTTTAGTTGATGCTGATGAAATTAAAAGGCTAGGAAAGAGATTTAAGAAGCTCGATTTGGACAATTCTGGTTCCTTGAGTGTGGAAGAATTCATGTCTCTGCCTGAGTTACAACAGAATCCTTTAGTACAGCGAGTAATAGATATATTTGACACAGATGGGAATGGAGAAGTAGACTTTAAAGGTAAGAATTACAGTAGTTCTTACGTTAAGTTCTGTATATGAAAATGTCTGCATATTTAGTTTTTTAAAAATGTGTTTATTGGTAATATATAATAGTGTTAATTCTCAAAGTCTGTGGTATATGAACTATAATGAACTAATAAGTAAGATTCTATACTGTTTGGTTCATAAATGATCAAATCATAAATGATCAAACTGTCCTTTAAGCTTAAAAAAAAAGATTTAGTATTTCCTTTGTTTTTGGAAAATTAGTCTCATTTTGGGAAATATAATATTAGAACTGCATTTTTAGAAATTTTATTTAAAGAATGAGACTTTGATACTAAGCAATAAAAATTAAACCGTAGTAATAAGGCCATGAGCATTTCACACATGATTATTTTAGTCTAGATTTTTACATAAAACAATAGTGCTTTTGCTAATTACCATGGTGCATAGTTTTACATTTGATTCTATACTTTGTCATCAGCAGACTTTGTTATTTTAGTTCTAGGAACTGAATTTTAAGTGAAGGAGGATCTAAAACAGATTTTATGATAGACTTAATGTTAAACAGCGAGTGAAGAAAAATTATTTTCACGAGGCTTCCAAAACTTCATTTAAATGAGTCTGAATTTTGGGACCAGAAATTCAAAATTATTTTTGTTCTGATAAAACAGTTGGGTGCCTGCTGGCTCAGTTAGAAGAGCATGAGACTTTGATCATGAGGTCATGAGTTCAAGTCCCACATTGGGTGGAGAAGATTACTTAAATGGAAGAAACAAAACAATGTATAATCTTTTTAAATATACTTTTTAAACATTTTGTGGTTTTTAAAAACATATTTTTATGTTTAAATGTTTATTTTTGAGAGAAAGGTGGTGAGCAGGAGAGGTGCAGAGGTGGACTCTGCAGCTGACAGCAGAGAGCCTGATGTGGGGCTCAAACTCCTGAAGCATGAAATCTTGACCTGAGATGCAGTTGGACACTTCAACCAAACTGAACCACCCAGGTGCCCCAGGATTTTGTTTTTAAGTAATCTCATGCAATGTGGGGCTCCAGCTTACAACTTTGAGACCAAGAGTTGCATGCTCTACCTACTGAGCCAGCCAGGTGCCAGTATGATCTTTTTTTAAAAGCCCCTCTTTTTTATAGTTACATTCCAAAAGAAAGAGTTAAATAGCTTAAAGAATGTGGTTTTTAGTGGTAAGCTCTATTACTTAATATTGCTCAAACTGATTTGACCTTAGAGAACTGAAAATTTAGATTTTTAAAAAAATACATAGAACCTTGTTGAAGTTTCAAATTTGACACTTTCAGTTTAAAACACTGCTTAGTAATATTTTCTTTTGCAGCAAAAAAAAAAAATCCTTTTATGAATATATTCAGTTTGTATGTGTGTGTGCTATGTATTTTTCTATATATTAAAATTGAAACTTCTGATTTGTAAACACTTTCTATTCTTATTCAGAATTTATTGAGGGAGTCTCTCAGTTCAGTGTCAAAGGAGATAAGGAACAGAAGTTGAGGTGTAAGTATTTTTCTTCACTGAATTCATTCTTCCTCTTACACCACTGCTATCCCATACTACATTATAAACTTTTTAAAAAATATTCTAAAAGATGACTTTTTCTAGATCCTTAGTATATGTAACAGAAATTGTATGTTCTGGAGAAAATCCTTTTAGGATATTTGCAACTAGCATTTTGTATAGTGTCATTGTTGCTTTTTAGTTGTATAGAAAGAACAGAATATCCTTTTCCTGAGGTAGAAGCTATATAAACTGTAGGTCTTGGATAAGAGATTTTTTGATGAAACTGGGAAGAAATGTTTTAATGTCATTAGGTGAACTTAGTTTATATACATATTTAGCCAGAAGTCCACTCTTTTGGTTTCTGTAGGCAGCCTCTATTACAGTGAACATCTGTACCTTTCTACGTTATTCTGCTCTTTATTAGAGAGACATTTTATTCAATAGTTGTCTGAGGCACAGGATATATACAGACATCTTTGTAAATGAACTCAGTATAAATGAGAATAATAATAGCAGTTGAGCTTTTGCTGTGTTTTAGTCACTGTTCTAAGCAATTTTTTACATGTATTTGTGCCATCATACTCTATAAAGAACCTGGGAAGTTGAAACTCTTAATTAGTCTCAATTTTATGTACAGAAACTGAAGCTTAGCAAGGTTATAACTTTCCTTTAGGTATGCTAATTGGCCTGAGCGCTCTTGACTCCAGAACCCATACTCGTAATAGCTGTGTAATTGCACCTAAAGGCAAGATCAAATAGGAGGAGCCATCATCATAGTTATAATTTTAGACTAGATGTTTGACAACTGTTTTCTTCCTCATTGAAAGTATTTACTTGTGATTGCCTTATCATTGCCATTGATTTTCCTTACTCTTTTTTTAGTTGCTTTCCGTATCTATGACATGGATAAAGATGGCTATATTTCCAATGGGGAACTCTTCCAGGTGCTGAAGATGATGGTGGGGAACAATCTGAAAGATACACAGTTACAGCAAATTGTAGACAAAACCATAATAAATGCAGATAAGGATGGAGACGGAAGAATATCCTTTGAAGAATTCTGTGCTGTGAGTACAAAAGAGCTGGTTCTTCAAAAGTTAGGTTTTAAAAGCATCTACAAAACTACTTAATAGAGTTCCTTATACTTATTTGCCCTAGAAATTCATATACAGTATTTGATTTTCCTAGTTGCCCATATTTAAAGTTTTGAAATAGTCCTTGTGGTAATTGTTAGTAACTAACCATTATTATTCTCAAGAATTCCTGGGCTCAGTGATTATCTGGTAATACACCACAAGAATGGTATTAGTAACTTTTACTTATTGTTGGTAGTCCCCTAGATTACAACCAGGGTGTATTCTTAAGGTTAATTCAAAAATAAATGTTTGAAAACACTTGTGGAGGGTAGGTGTTCATGAAGTTTCCGCTAGGAATCCAGAAGTTTGGCTTTATGAGGACAACAGAAAGGGAGTGCCTGTGCATGGTATTAGACTCCTCAGGTAGGCAGTGTAAATGGGGATTCCTCCCTGCCCCCTCTCCCAAGCTACTGATGGTTAGTTCTTGTGTTCTGGGGCAGGGGCTGAGCAGAGGCATAACTGTAGTTATGGGGAGCCCTAAGAAAACTAATTTTAAGCGGAAACTGGGGCAACAGCTTAGCTTCCAGTTGACAGCCTTTCTTCAGTAGATCCAGAGATTTGCCACTACTCAGTGCTTCCAGACAGGAAGACAACCACTCAGCTTCTTTCTCTACTTTCCCCCTAAAGCAAAGATAGTAGCCTTTTGATATATTGTAAGGAGTTTTAATTGCAAGCTAGAAAGACCCAGAGAATCCAGAGGGGAGGCAAAGATAAAAAAGTTTTAAAGATTTTCAGTTATGATTGGATGCTACTATGGGAAGATTTCCTTCCTCCCTTTTCATTTTTTATTTAGATCACACAAGGAAAAACTAACACTGGTGGTTGTGTGTCATGTCATGTATGGGCTAAAGTTGTTACTGTGGCATTTAAGTAGTTCACATTATCTTTAAAATATTTTCCTTCAACTCAAGGGAATATTTTATACATGTTGTCTCAAAGAGTAGGGTGATGCTCTAATTTAAACAGGCGGTCTTTTTGGAAGAAATTTAGGCTTAAGATTTGAGACTTTGTTGCCTGGTGGTACTGCTGCAAGGGTTTGTGACTCCTCGGTTTCTTCTTTACCAAAGATCATGGAAAGACTTCTGTGGAGTGTTGTCAGATTGTGACATGAGACCAGGCTGGTAATGGCAGCATAGCCAGTTTTCAAAAGAAAGAAAGAAAAGAACAAATTCAGGGGTGCCTGGGTGGTTCAGTCAGTTGAGCGAGCATCTGACTCTTGACTTCAGCTCAGGTCATGGTCTCACAGTTCATGAGATGGAGTCCCGCGTTGGGCTCTGCATGGCTCTGTTAGTGCAGAGCCTGCTTGGGATTCTTTCTCCCTCTTTCTCTGCTCCTCCCCTGCTCATACCTGCACTCTCTCAAAATAAAACAAACAACAAAAATCCTTAGAGGGAACAAAACAAAAATGGAAAACTCTTGCTTACAGTGAGGTAAGATGTTATATAGATGAAGATTCCATTTATATTTAGTAAATGTAAAATATAAGTTAAAATTACATGTAAATCATTTGTCAGTGGAAGGAAATGAAAATACATATGATGCTTTTTAGTTGAATACACAAGCTGTGCTTTGAGTTTATTTCCAGTATTAGATAAATTGCTTTTGTCTTTTTGAGGAGTGTAGTTTGGGGATGTAGAAAAATTTTGTGTTTTAAACTCAGCTTCTCTGAACATTGATCAAGTCCATAACTCTGGCTTCATAAAGTCCTTTTTATTCTGATTTCTCAAGCTATAGCAGTAAAATGAGATGGGAGGTTACTTTAAAAGATCACATGCTTATCCACCTCCTTTAAAAATTTCAGAATACATAAACATACAAAGATAAAAATGATTAATGACAGAGTTAAAGTTGTCAGGTTGTGAATGCTTATATAGTTGACCCTTGAAAAACATGGGTTTGAATGGCACATGTCCACTTCTGTGCGTTTTTTTCTCAATGAAATATTGCATGTTTTTTGTTATAGTTTTAATTTTTTCCCCAACTTTTGTAATACATATACAAACTAGTGTTAATTGACTATTATTTGTGAGGCTTCTGGTTAGCAGTGGGCTATTAGTAGTTAAATTTTGGGAGAGCCAAAAGTTATATGTGCATTATTGAGACAGAAACAGAGCACTAGTGGGGGAGGGGCAGAGAGGGAGGGAGACACAGAATCTGAAGCAGGCTCCAGGCTCTGAGCTGTCAACACAGAGCCCCATGCAGGGCTTGAACCCATGAACCATGAGATCATGACCTGAGCTGAAGTCGGATGCTTAACTGACTGAGCCATCCAGGTGTCCCAATATATGTAGATTTTTCACTGCATAGTGGGGTTGGTATCCCCAATCCCTGTTGTTGTCAAGGGTCATATTATCTATTTTTGCTTCCTTTCCAAACTCCAGTGAAAATAAGTGGATTAAAACGTAAAGGTTATGAACCCACAGGACAGAGAGAATAGTAGGGAGGATAGCACCTAGATTTGACAACTTAAAACTCTATAAACTGACTTAAGCAGGAGAAAATATGAGTTCTGAGCTATCAGCTTGTAAAGCTGAGAGGCAACTTGGTGTATAATGCAGAATTCCTGAAAGGCTCAGAAATTAGTAGCATAAGTGAAAGTGGGGATAAAGGCAAGACTAAAAACAATTGCTTAAAGTCTGTTTAAAAAGCATTCAGAACACTAGATCTCCCTTCCTACTCTACTCAGACTCTCCTGCACCCTAGTGGGAGATTGGAGGGTGAGGTAGAATCTTGAGTCTGGGAAACATGAGGCATCATAGATTGTGCAGTGGGGTTGGGAGGGTGGTGGTGGTGATTAAGTGAAGATAAGCATATTTGCATTTTGATGCCTCTAAAATGAAAAAAAAGTCCTTATTTCCAGGGATAAAATATACTGAATCCTTAAAAATTGGATAATAAGAGTTCTTGGAAATTTAAATTCAGAGATCCATTCTAGGAAGTCTAACACCTGAATGCTAGGGTTTTCAGAGAGAAAATGGAGGGATGGAAGTCCTCAAAAATCAATCAAAAAATAATGAACCAAAAATGACTTCCTGACTGAAAGGATTATTGAGTACTCAGCATAGTATATAAAAATACTCTGGACCTAGGCGCAATGTCATGAAATTTTAAAACGGGAAACTGAGGGGCGCCTGGGTAGCTTAGTCGGTTGAGCGTCTGACTTTCGCTTAGGTCATGATCTCGTGGTTCGTGGGTTCGAGCCCCGCATCGGGCTCTGTGCTGACTGCCAGCTCAGAGCCTGGAGCCTGTTTCAGTCTNTTAGAACCCTCTTAGTTTTTTTCTTCCTCATCAAGGGAAGTCAATGACCTAATTCAACTCTGAACAAATGATTGTGTATACATATATATGTGTCATAAGGTATAAAGTTATGTTTAAAATGGTTTTTTAAAAAGTGTTAACCGGGGCGCCTGGGTGGCTTAGTCGGTTGAGCGTCCGACTTTCGCTTAGGTCATGATCTCACGGTTCGTGGGTTCGAGCCCCATGTCGGGCTCTTTGCTGACTGCCAGCTCAGAGCCTGGAGCCTGTTTCAGTCTGTGACTCCCTCTCTCTCTGACCCTCCCCTGCTCACGCTGTCTCTCTCCTAGAAATAAATAAAACATTAAAAAAATTAAAAAACAAAACAAAAAACGGGAAACAGGATTCTACAAACTTCTTCAGAGCTGGGGTAGAGGGGTAGGGGGAACAGGCTTTATACAAAGACTCAAAAATCATAATGGCAACAAACTTCTCAGTAGCAAAGTATTCATAAGGTAGAAGACAATAGAACATTGCCTTTGCAATTTTGAGGGACAGTTATTTCCAAACTAGAATTCTCTACAAACTCAGACTCCATGAAAGAATGAAGATATTTTCGGTATGCAAGGCTTCCCTTTTTTTGGAAACTCTTGGACGATGTGCTCCTACTGTAACAAGGTTGTAAATCAAAAAAGATAATGTGGAGTCCAAGAGGCAGATGGCCCAACATGAGAGAAGGAAATGCCCGGGATGATGGTGAAGAAAGATCCAGAGAGGCCTACATTGAAGCAGGTTGGAAAGCTCTGGCAGTGAGTGATTCAAAGATAAGAAAATTGATAGAATTACATAATATAGTTAGAACCAAATTTTGGGATTGAGTTCGTGCAATACATAGAATACCCAGCAAAAGAAAAGATCAGATAATCATGAAATGTAGCAAAATAAATGTGCAGTATGCAATTCTTTTTTGCGGTAGTTTATGTAATCATAATTAAAATGCTGAATTTCTGCTAATCATGAAGATGTAACTGTTGGAATTATATGGGTAAGAGATAGATGGGAAGGGTTTGGGTGTAAGAGCTAAGTGTTTCTCTCGTCTGGTGGGAAGTCAGTGGATAGATGCCTACAACTCTAAATCCCAAGAGAAGGCAACTCAGGATTGTTATTTGGAGGCCTTCAGGGAAATACTGAATGTTAGCTGAAAATTCTAAATGATTACCTCTGTGTAAAAGAAAATAGAGAATGAAGGCAGGGGTAGCAAACTGCTGTTTTTATAGCAGAAGTTGTAGAACTAATTGGCTATTTAAGCTTTGTTTTTGATATAAAATTTTTAAGTTTAAATTTAAAAATAATACAGATGCAGCTATACACAACAACATGGATTAATGTCAAAAACCTGTTGGGTGAAAAAACCAGACACAAAAGAAATTTCATTTAAAATTGTACAAAAGCTGAAACCGAACTAATGCATGTTGCTAGTCACAGTAGTGGCTACCTGTATGTGTGTTAGGGCAGGAGAGAGATGGCTGGTGCTGGAAAGGGCCCGCAGAAGACTCCAGGAAATGGTCTGGGTGCTAGTTACTTTGGTGTTTACTCTGGGAAGATTTATCAGGCTGTGAACAGGTGATTATACCTTTAGATTTCCATGTTGTTATTCACTGAGACTTCTGTAACAATTCTACGTGTATTGAAGCCCATGAGAAAATAATGTGCGGAAGATTTTATTTGGTATTTTCTTAATACCTTCTAGAATGGACTGATAAGCCCCTAGAAAATTATTGAAGATAATTTTTATCCTTACAGTTGGTTATTATTTAACATTAAACTGCCTTAGTAGGGGTTAGCAAACCAGAATGGGTCAGATCCTTCCCATGGCCTGTTTTCTAGGTCTTTGAGCTTAAACATTTTTTTACATTTGTAAAGTGTTAAAGTGGGAGAAGAAAATGCAAGAGAAATTGTATGTGGCCTACAAAGCCTAAAATACTTCCTGTCTGGCCCTTTAAGTTTGCCAACCGTTGTCCCAGAACACAAGAAAATGAGTGATACCTGAGAGAAAGCAGTTCTTACCTAGAGGCAATACAGGTTAAAGACAACAAAACCCCAAACCTCAAAAGCCAGCTTCTGAAAATGGTTATAGTAGTATGTTTTTTAAATTGTAGGGTTTTTTAAAATGCTTATTTGGAGGGGGAGGGGCAGAGAGAGAGAAGGAGGGAGACACAACCTGAAGCAGGCTTTAGGCTCTGAGCTGTCAGCACAGGACTGGCATGGGGCTTGAACCCATGAACTGTGAGAGCTGAATTAGGACACTTGACCGACTTGAGCCATCCAGGCACCCCTTAAATTGTAGTTTGGTTAAGGTGGTTAGACCAGTAAAACAGAATTTTCCACCATGGTAAAGTTTGATTTGTTCCTGTCTGTTGCAGGTTGTAGGTGGCCTAGATATCCACAAAAAGATGGTGGTAGATGTGTGACTCTTTTTTCTAAAGAGTACCACCCAACACTTTTGCTTTCTTCTCCATCTCTGAAGATCTGCTCAAGACGTCCAGCAATGCTCTCTGTGTATTTAAATGGAAGTATTTTTCTCTGTGAAGCCACATTTTCCAACACGAGCCTCATGAAGCCAACTAAGTGTTATTGAACTCTTATTCTCTCAATAACTCAGTGTAGCACTTTAAAGTCTGAAGGACAGCAACATGAAAAGAGCATATCAATGTGGTGAAGAAAGGGAAGGGGTTGGCTTTTTAATTTATTTTTCTTCATCTTTTATAACAAGAAAGTATCTATATATACATATGTAAATATTTATATATAGATATATGTAGCTTTCTATATGTGTAGTAGGTTGGCTTTAATTTAATATACTTGATTCAGAAACAAAATGATAGAGTACAAAAGTGCCAAGCAGAACATAAAACATCCTTACTTTTATTTCACACAGTTTTATATATAGATAGAAAATTGTACAATTTGAGCCGGGTGTTAGGCCAGCTATTTTCCTTTCCCTGTGCTTTCTCCTTTGAGAGATTGACAAAGCATTTGTTAACGTCCTATTATTTACCTTAATTACAGTTTTGTAACAAAGGGGTTTGTAATTTTATTTATACCTATCAATAGATTTTCAGGGACTAGGTCTCATTGCTGAGCAGCTCTTACTACATCTCTGCTTGAGGAGAAAGTACAGTGCAGTGCTGCTGCCAAGAGCTCTTGCTTGGGTTCTCGTGGGAACCGCACCAAGCTCATGGCTGCTTCAGGATTATTATTTAACTAGGAGCCATTTTCATTTATTAAATGTCCCTGAGTTAAATGTAAGTTACCAGTTGTGGAAAGGCCAGAAGCTATCTGAGGCAATCATGATTTATCTCAGACATTACTTAATGAATACCTGAAATAACTATGGAACTTAAGGGTATCCATTCATTTGTAAACAAACAGTGTGTCATTAAACTTCTGTTTGAACCATAAATTTCCCTTGTTTCAGAAGACTTGCAGCTAATCTAAAAAACTGGTGACATTTAATGTGCATGTATGTATCTAGATACCCACATATATTTGTGATTTAAATGGAAGAAGTCTTACCAATCTATATGCCACAGAAAAGCAAAATTTTATCCAAATTTATACCTCTCCTATTTCTTTACCACAAGGCATAGAGAGTGCATGTTTTTCTTTCTTGATTTGCCCATATTTGTAATGGATGATAACTGAATAAACGTGTGATATAAAAGTAGTGTATCATGTTCCACCACTTGATATTATCCCTTCCCTTTTCTGCAAAGGTACTATTGGCTAGAAGAAAACATTTTGGTTAGCTTTCTAGGAAAGTAGTCTTCCCCTATATTGTTTTTCTAGAAAACTGGTTTCATAATCATGAGTGGAAAAGGGCAGGTTGAATCAAAGTGAATGAATCTTAAATTGGGCACGCCTGCCTGCCATCGCTGTTCCTTCAACTGAGTGCTGCACATCATGGGCTCTGTCTGTGAGAGAAAAATCCCGGTGCTTGGTGTCCTTGCATGACATGGAGTTTTGCATGTAGATCAATTTAAAATGTACCTCTTGTTTACATAATTTGCATAATTTTAAAAGATAATGTTGCCAAACTTTGGAAATGTTAATGTTCAAACTGAGAATCTCCACTACATGTAACTTTCTTCCTCTGGATCAGTACGTGGCTTATAATCCCAGCCAGTGGTTTGATCTGTTCCAGTGTCAACTGCCATGTGCTCTGCTTCAAGGGGGAACTAGTCTTTTGTGAATTTTTTGTACATAAGTATTTGTTACAAATATTTTAGCAAATGCTTTCTATTTCTCTTGCTTGTGCATATCTTGGCTGGCGTTACAGGAAAAATAGTGCAAACGTTATTTCCTTACTGGGAATGAGGGTTTTTTTTTTTTCTTTTTTTTAGTGTGGGTGGGGGTGGGGTTTATGTTGAATGTTTAGTTTTTTTCTTCTGCATGAAACATCATGTTGTGGGATCTTTAGAAAACTTCATACTGTATGAATAAGAAAATAAAATATTTGAAACTTGCTTGAGTATATTCAGTCTTTTGTGGGCCTCCACAGCCATTAGGTAGTGTTTTGTCCTTTAGGTAGTCTTTTTTTCATTCTTTTGACTTTAAAAAAAAACTGATAAATTGATGTTTGGTATCTGACTACTCTGCTTTATCACTGGTTAAAAATGTAAGTCATTACAATAACCTACAAAGCCTTACCTCATTATGCCATTACCACTTACCCTTCCTTTGCTTCGAGTTGCCTTCGCCTCCTGTGTTTCCTGGATCTCTGGGCTTGCTTCTGCTGTGGGCCACTGTTCAGTCTCCCCCACCAGGTATAGCACAGCTAATGCCTCCGTCTGTTCAAATATGTCCTCGCTGCCCAAGGACACAACTGGCCATCCCTTGTAAACGTAATACACCTGCGTCCCTTTTACCCCCCCCCCCCCCCCCAACTGCATTTACCTTCTGCTGACAGAACTTACTTGGATATTTTGTACACTTCTCTTCCCGGGTTACTGGAATAAAACAAAAACTCCACGAGGGCATTTTTCTATTTCTGTCCCTTGTTCACGGACAACCTCACTTGTCTAGAATTATACCTCTTAGTGTTTGCTCATTAAATACTTACTAAAGGATTATTTAAACAGGCAGACACTAGGGTGCCTGGGTGGCTCAGTTGGTTAAGCATCTGACTTTGGCTCAGGTTATGATCTCACGGTTCGTGGGTTCGAGCCCCGTGTCAGGCTCTGTGCCTGACAGCTAGCTCAGAGCCTGCAGCCTGTTTCGGATTCTGTGTCTCCCTCTCTCTGACCCTCCCCTGCTCACCCTCTCTCTTTCTCTCTCTGAAATAAATAAAACATTTTTAAAGTAATCTTTTCATTTACAGAACATCATGGT
The DNA here is from genome assembly GCF_003009895.1 of Hyaena hyaena. Lineage (NCBI taxonomy): Eukaryota > Metazoa > Chordata > Mammalia > Carnivora > Hyaenidae > Hyaena > Hyaena hyaena. The sequence continues at coordinate 2,865,230 of NW_024080790.1, forward strand.
AAAAACATTCTTTTTACCATATTTCACCTTTACTACTTAGAAGAAATATGCCCAAACACTGGTGAGGTCTGGCTACTTTCATTAAGTGTTTATTTGAAAAATAAAGTACTTTCCTCACCATCAACCATCAGCCTTGTGATGTTTTTAACCTTATAAACTACAAAATAGGTACAAAGATTAGCTAGCTTGCCTTTGTTCACAACAGTATCTCTGAACTGCTACTTCTATGACCCAATTCTAAAAACCCCACATACCACCCAGTATTAAGGGTCATGATTCAGAGCAGTTTTGTGAGATGATTTTTTTAATTACACTCCATAGACAAGAAATGTTTATAAATTTATAAAAAATTATAAATTTATAAATAAGGTGATAAATTCATATAGGACTGTTTAAACCAGAAGTTCCCCTCCTATAAGAATCATAAACTATGCAAATCTTTTACTTAAAATGAAGTGATAAATTATAGTTAATGTGTTAAGTATAGTGTGCCAAATTCAGTTATGGAGTTATCCTCAAAGTTGCTATGTGTGAGTATTACCAAACCTTTCTGTTTATGCTCCCGGCTGAGAACAGAAGTGATGAATGCTTAAAGTGACTGGAATACTCTTCAAATGGTTTCTTGTGACCACATGTGGAGGGGAAGGCTTTTTCTCTAGAGTCCAAAGACAAGATAAAAAGTCTCTTGATTTGAAATCAGAACCGATCTGCTGCTCTGCTAGCCACGGCTCGGATATTGCCATAAACCTTTGATGGAGGATTTCCTGCAGAGGAAAATAAACGTATGTATACAAATACACTCACACATAGGAGCTACATGGAAAGGTGTCTACAAAAGAACATTTTCCAGTGGATCTCTCTTAAATCAAAAAGAACCATAAACCCACATATTCTCCAAAAACATTTTAAATCCTGAGTCAAAGGCACCAAGTTGCTGATTTCTAAAAGCTGGTCAATCAGATCTGGGCACTGATGGAAAAATCCCATCTAGAGCAAGTTACTAGAATCCTGTTAACTCTTAACAGAAGTTACTGACTTTGCTGGCACAGTTTGAAAACAAGATTACGTGCATCAATTAAGTTGACTGATGGGTGATCAACAGCTCCCTTTTTGTTGAAACCTAGAATGGCTTTTCACTGAACCTCAGGGGAAAGCAGCAAAGATCTGAGCAATATAATCCAACACACCTTTTCTCTAGCAAACAGATGGAATCCATTTTTCTTTAGGCCTGCAATTGCCAACCCCCATTTCTACTTGTTATCTTTAACATTACCCTTAACCTACACTGATCTGCAAATGTGGTTTGAGTTCTAAATTTCCTACTCTTTTCTTTCCAGAGAAAACACCTAAGGAATAGTGTTAGGATAGCTGTTAGGATAGTGTTAAATAGATGTTACCGAGGATGAGGTTGCAAATGGCAGTTCTTGCCATCTTGATGTTTTGGAAAGAGCCAAGGATGTGAACTTTCCTGCAAGAGAGAATGTGAGACAAGTTAGCAACAACAACAACAACAAAAAAACATTTTCTTAATGAAGTCCCCTAATCCAGGAACTTTGGAAAATCATGACAGATACAGATCCCTAAATAAAGGAAGTGGTGATAGTTGCACAACTCTAAATGCACTAAAAACCACGCTGAAGGGGAATATTATGGTACATAAGTTATATACCAATAAAAGGAAAAAAAATTTAAGAAACCAAGAATTTTTAAAGATTCTTAGTTAATGATGGTTACCATCAATACTGAGTGCCTTCTATATGTTGTGCACCTTTGTGTGTTTCCATTTAATCCTTACATGAGCTTTATTAGGTAGATGTTACTCCCATTTTACAAATGAAGGAAATTTACAAGAAATTAAAGCACCTGTCCAAGATTATACATTGGCAGAGGTGGAATTATTAAGTGCCCACAAATGCAAGTAACACTGTACTTCATCAAAATATTTGGACTTCAACTGCAAAGCTTTCTAAAGGTTATCTAAATTTCTTTACTCACTGAGAGTCATCTAGACCCTTCTAATGGGTATTCCTGCCTGGCTGACTCAAACAAGATGGACAGCATAGTTTTTGTCCTTTTGAGCCCATATTCCAAAAAGTATCAGTAAACTGACACCAAAATTGGCCATGGGAACACCAAAAGGAACCCTCTTGCCCAGACAGACTCTGGCATTTCTGAAATTGGGGGGTAAAAATGAAAGTCTGTTCGTGATGATCCCCAAATTTTCTTCCCTACTCTGTGCAATCAGGCATCCACCCTTGTAACGGGCAAAATTACAGGGTGGGGATGGGGGGTTGCTCCCTGGAAAAGGTAAAAGATAAAGTGTCTGCACAGGGAGTACCAGGTATAGTTGAAGTAGGAGTAACATGTTAAAAACAGGGGCATGTCAAAGCAAGTATCTGCACACTGTTAAGACTACCACCTATCTCCATAACCGGGCTTCAAAGTCTGGTGGCAAAGAGCCTGGAGAAGACTTCTCTGTGGAAAACTGCCCTGCCCAATAAAAAAGACTAAAAGACATTAGGGCTTCCCCAAAGAAAGAGGCTGGCAGTAACCCTCACTGAAGCCTACAGTCAACCAACACTACCCCCTGGGCTCAGGGCTACCAGTCTGCTCTTCACTGCCTCACTTACACATACGGCAAACACACTGAGGATTACCAGAATCCGAGGAGAGCATCTAATACAAAAAAAAAAAAAAAGCTACAACTAGCAAGGTGAAGAAAGCATTACAGAAACAGGCTGTGGGGAGAAATAAATGAAAACCGCAAAAACAAAACCAAATCAATAAGATCAGAAATGCCAGTTTCACGTAGCCATGAATCAACAGCACGATGTTAAGAAAACTAAATACAAGGATTAGAAGATGGGAGTTACAGAAAGGAATTCCAGATAGGGTGGAGGAAAGAAAAGGACAACCAAAGCAATTTAAGAAAATTCCTAAGACTTGTAGAAAGTGAGTTTCTAATTTGAAAGGGCCTAGTAAGATGAGTAAAAATAGACCCACACTAACATAGATCACGATGAAATTTCAGAACATAATGGATGAAGGTACAACTTCCAGACAGGAAGCTAAAATAATCAGGTATCAAAGTGGCTATGGGCTTCTCAATAGCAACACTGAAAGCCAGGATATAGCAAGGTCTCCAGAGTTCTGAATAAAAATGGTTTCTAGATCAGAACTGTATAGTTGGCCAGGAGCCAGGACACCTTCAAAACTAGAAAGTCTCAAAAAATGTTCTTCCTATGCTAAGCTAGCTTCTGGACTATCTACAGCACCAAAGTAAGGAGTACTTGGGCATGGGTGAAATGAGTGAAGAGGGTCAAACAGCACAAAACAGCAAATTCCAGTTATGAAATAAGTGAGTCCCAGGAATGTAAAATACAGAATGTCAACTAGTCAGTAATACTGTGCTACTGTGACTAAATCTTAAAAGTTTTCACACAAGAAAAAAAAATTGTAACTGTGTTGGTGGACATTAATAGACTTACTGTGATCGTTTTGCAATATATACAAACTGTAAAACAAAAACCAAAACCCCACAAGGAGCGCTCAGGAAAAAGGATCCAGCAGTCAAGGGATCCAAATAGCAAAGAGGCAAGGCTGAAAGGGGAAGCCAGGATGCCAGCTGGGCGCCAGGCAGAGAGGGTGGCCGTGCTTCTGAAGACGGGTCCAGGAAGAGAGATTTCTCAAACGTTTGCTGCATCCAGATACACCAAGGGGAGATACAAGAGCAGACAACTTTTTAACTGAATTTTAGTGAATATTAAGAAAGCACACAGATACAAGGATTATTTTTTCAAGTGAAAACAAAGTTGTAAATTCAGGACAGAGGAATCACAGTATATCGCCTGGCTCAGCTGATGATACAGTGAGCACAGATTCTGTACTCAGGGAATCCCGAACACTGGTCTTCCAACACCTCCAGTATATGGGGCACATACGGAGGGAGAAGCAAACTGGACGTGAGAAGGCTTGAGTACAGGGGGTGGAGGGGGAGAGGGATGAAAGAAAGCTACATTTCCATCTTTCATAGAAGAAAGTCAACACTGAATCTAAAAAGAATCAAGCTGGTATATAAAGATAATTTGAAAATACGGACATAAATAATTTAAAATTAGCTAAAAGAGTTGAAATTGGTTCCTCTGAGGAAGAGGAAATCGAAGTAGGTGGTAGAAATTTGGGACTTGCTCAAGTATGTGTATGTTTAGCTCTGATAAAAATAAACTTTTTACAACAGAGCTGGAAGATGAGGAAATAGAGACATCGAGAATACATGAAGTGTGAGTAGTTTTGCTACCAAAACAACCAAAGCAGGGGGCAGCAGCGGGATGGAATGCCGTTCTCAGGACATACAGGCAATATTATTTCCCATCTGATATACTTGGAATAGTTTTTAGTTTATCTTGCTCATATTATACAGTATTTTACTAGGTTATCAGCAACTCATCAAAAACACGGGTGCAAAACCTTACAGTTTTTTCATAATTAACAGAAGTTGAATATATGAATTTCCAATTAGCCTATTTATACTGAAAACTCAAGATAGATTTCTTTGATTTCAGATAGTATGTAATTCAGTTTGTAAGAAAAATACAAAAACATAAAAAGTTATTCAATAACAGCAACACTATTTATCATAGCCCCAACTGAAAACAGCCCAACCGTGAATGGATAAACAAAATGCAACACATCCATATAATTAGTACTTAGCAATAAAATGGAATTACTGACACACCCAACAAAATGGAGACTCAAAACAGCATGCTAATTATAAGACACTATACACCAAAGACCACATACTGTGTATTTCCATTCATAGAAATTTCTAGAAAAGGCAAAAACAAAACAAAGTAGATCAGGGGGTCCTGGATGGCTCAGTTGGTTAGGCATCGAATTTCGGCTCAGGTCATGACCTCACGGTTTGTGAGTCTGAGCTCTGCATTGGGCTCTCATCAGGCTCTCTGTTGTCAGCATGGAGCCAGCTTCGGATCCTCTGTACCCTCTCCCCCATCTCTGCCCCTCCCCTACTCTCGCATGGCATACGCCTGCATGCACGCTCTCTCTCTCAAAAATAAACAAACATAAAAAGAAAGTAGATCAGTGATTGCCTGGGATGAGGGGGGTTCGTAGGACTATAGATTTGCCCAAAAACTCACTGAACAAGATACTAACACAGGTAATTTTTTTGGTATGTAAATCATACTGCAATAAAGCTGTTAAAAAAACCAGTTCAGTAGTAAATTTTAAGGTAACACAAATATGCTTAAAATTTAACACATTATGGTAACCCCGTAATTTGATTAGCAAATCAGTTACATTTCTAGATTTTTAAATTAACAAAGTTTTTAAGGCAACAAAGGATACTTTCAAATGTGGTATACATTTCAAAACATTTTAAAACTTCTAGTTCAAGAAAAGCTTTCCTCGTGGCTCCATACGCCCAACTGTAGTAGGCTCATGTCCCGAAGATCAAAATGACAATACACCTGTTTTCCAGGAAGAGGGCCACCAACGGGGTATTACCGTTAACCCTCGAGTGTAAAACAGTGTCTAAAATTTAGATTCTAAATTATGGTGAGCCCCTGAGTTTAGAGCAAAGACAGTATATTTTCAATAAAATTATTTCTGGGTTTAGCAGCAGGCAGATCCCTCCTCCTCTCAGTCAACTGCTTTGTTCCCTAACTTCATGGTGTTATATAATCTGTGAGCCATCTGCCAGTAACCCCAACCTGGCACCGCAGCAGCATCAACCTCCCACAGGGCTAATCCCAGCTTGACTTCCTGCACCCTTACTCTAAGCCTGTCTCATCTTTCTGTTCAGACATGGCTCTAGCTTTTCACCCAATGTGCAACACTCTCCGTCCTTTCAGCAAAGGCCTTTATATATAATTTAAAATCACTTATAAAGTTTATCTACACATATTTCTTTAAAAAGAAAGTCACAATGGCATTTAAAACACCTACTCTTTGTTCTCTCCTACTGATTAAAGAGTCCCCTAGGATACTACTGAAATCTTCACCTGTCACATAACTTCTCTGAACAGGAATTCTAAACATTTCCTTTATTGTTGAGATAAAAGCTAAAATTTCTAAGATCTTCTCAACTAAATCTGCTTTCAAAGTAACTATGTATTTCATTCAGAACCATACACTGACAAGGATTCAGTAGTAACGTTATGCATAAAATACAATCTTTATGACTTCTTAAAACCAGCAAGAGATCAAATATAAATTATGACAATAATTTTCTCAAGATCAGGTACTTACACGTCAGCCAAAACTATCCGTGTCCGTGTCACATTCTCTATGGTGAATTTGGTTTTTCCTCCTTTGCCAGCGATTCTCCCTATTGCTCTTGACAGGTGGTCTCCCTTTAGCGGCTTCACTAAATGAGAGAAGCAAGACTTCAGGAGGGAAGCCATGCCAGCATATCACCCATTCCATAAAGTTAACCATTTAACTAAATTTCCTTACTAAAACATGCAAAACATATATTGTATATTTTTAAAACCTGCTAATAATACAGGTCAAAGAATGCTATTAGAAAGCTACGAGACACATTCGTTACAAAGTCAGCAGTACAAAGGTACAATAGTAATAGAAGATCACCATGCACTCACCATCTGTAATTTCAAAGGACTCTAGGAAGAGGTCATCCAGCCTAATGAGGGCAAGTGCATCCTAAAACATAAAAATAAATGCTGTGAACCCCTTCCATTTAGGTATCTGAGAATGACTATTAAGTTAAAATTTACCAACTGTAGACCTAGAAAACTCAAAAAATTTTTTCAAAAAATGCCCAAATCCATTGAAACATTCATACTAAGTATTTTTAAGCCTCTATTTCAGATGTTACGAAATCACTCACCTCTACCTGAAACCCAAGAATAAAGGCTTTCACAAAATCAGCTGCTTTTGTCAGAGCACTAACATCCTTGGTTTCTTTACAAGTCTGTTTAAAAACAAAAAAGGTACAAATTAAGACTGGAGATAATATTCTAACAAAATACTAGAACTGACCTTCCCCATTATTAAAATTTCCTTTACCACCATCCTTCCCCAATATATTCTCTATAACCCAGTTTTTGGTGAGATAAGTGCTATGTTTAATTTACTCAAAATCTATAAAGAACTTATCAAACTCAACATCCAAGAAACAAACAACCCAGTTAAGAAATGGGCAGAAGACTTGAACACTTTTCCAAAGAGGACATCCAGATGGCTGACAGATACATGAAAAGATGCTGAACATCACCCATCACCAGGGAAATACAAATCAAAACCATGATGACACCACCCCACACCTGTCAGAATGGCTAACATTAACAACAACAAACAACAGAGAAAGGGGAGCCCTCTTGCACTGCTGGTGGGAACGCAAACTGGTGCAACCACTCTGGAGAACGGTATCAAGGTTTCAAAAAACTAAAATAGGGGTGCTTGGGTGGGTCAATTAAGTGTCCGACTTTGGGCTCAGGTCATGATCTCATGGTTCGTGAGCTGGAGCCCCACATTGGGCTCTGTGCTGACAGCTTGGAGCCTGGAGCCTGCTTCAGATTCTGTGTCTCCCTCGCTCTCTGCCCCTCCCCCACTCACACTCTGTCTCTAAAAACTAAACAAACAGAAAAAAAACTCCAAAACTAAAAAACTCCTAGAAACAGAACGACCCTATGATCCAGCAAGTGCACTATTAGGTATTTACCCAAAGGACACAAAAATACAGATTCAAAAGGGTACGTGCACCCCAATGTTTACAGCAGTGATATCAATAATAGCCAAACTATGTAGAGAACCCAAAGGTCCATCGACCGATAAATGGACAAAGAAGATGTGGTATAATATAATGGAAGAGGGGTGCCTGGGTGGCTCAGTAGGTTAAGAGTCTGACTCTTGATTTTGGCTCCAGTCATGATCTCACAGTTCATGAGATCGAGCCCCATGTGGGGTTCCGTGCTAACGGCATGGAGCCTACTTGGGATTGTCTCTATCTCTGCCCCTTCTCCACCTGCACCCATGCTTTCTCTCTCAAAATAAATACACTTAAAAAAAAATGAATGGAATGGACTATTACTCAGCTATCGAAATAATGAAATGTTGCCATCTGCAACGATGCAGATGGAACTAGAATCTATTATGCTAAATGAAATGTCAGTTAGGAAAAAAAAATACCGTATGATTTCACTCATGTGTAGAATTTAAGAAACAAAACAGATGAACATATGGGAAGGGGAGGAGAGCAGAGAGGGAAACAAACCACAGAGACTCTTAACGATAGAGAACAAGCTTGAGGGTTGATGGAGGCAGGTGGGTGGGAGGTGGGCTAGATGGGTGATGGGCATTAAGTAGGGAACTTATTATGATGAGCCCTGGGTGTTGTATGTAAGTGACAAATTGGTGAATTCTACTCCTGAAACCAGTATTACACTAACTAAAAATTTAGAAAGTAATAATTTGCAAAACAAAATGTTCCCAGCTTTAGAGCCGGGTAGTTCCATCCAGAGACTGCCAAATGACTATACTCCATGACTAATCTTCACTCTGGGGTAAAGAGCAGGATTTCCTCTGGCACAGAGTTGCCCACATGCTGAGGGGCCTCCATCCCTGGTCTATCCCATCAATGCCCAGGCTTGTCCTCTTTTCTTCTCCCTAAATGCAGTCTCCCTGGGAGTTCTGATTAATCTGACTTCAACTGTCGTCATATGCTGACGTTTCCCAAAGCACTATCTCCTGTACGAACTACCAAGGATGGTTTAAGCAAGGATCTTGTCTTCAAAGGCTTTACTGGATAACTGCAAAAACAGCTGTTATTCATAGCCAACCAATGAAAATCAAATGCACTGCAAAGATGCTTTACATACAGCAGCTCTAATCTTCATGTCAACCCTGAGGCTTAATATAAAAACCTTTACATTTGAGAAAACTAAAGTACTAAAATGTGAAAAAGGTAAAATTCCAATACAGGTCTGATTCCAAAATTGTCACTTCCATTCTCCCACGCAGACTCAAAATTTAGTTGAGACCACATATTTGACAAATTTAAAACTCTACGAGGTTGTATAATGGCATATTTAAAACCAGACCCCAGTTCCAATCCTATATGTGGCCTTGAGCAAGTCCTACACATGATGCAGGTCTTAAGTTTTCTCATTTGTAAAATAAAAAGGTCCGAGTAGGAGGTTCTGAAAGGCCTCCCCTGCATCAAGATTCACTTATTAGTGAGTGACTTTGACTAACATACTTTTTTCCCCTAATGTCTGTTTATTTTTGAGAGAGAGAGAGAGGGAGAGACAGAGTATGTGTGAGAGCAGGGGAGAGCAGGGGAGGGGCAGAGAGGGAGACGGAGGATCCGAAGCAGGCTCTGTGCTATTAGCACAGACCTAACAGGAGCTCAAACCCACGAGCCCTGAGATGATGACCTCAGCTGAAGTCAGAAGCTTTAACTAACTAAGCCACCCAGGGGCCCCAACTAACATACCCTGTTGACCCTCAGTTTCCTCACATCTAAATGATGAGGATTTGTGAATACTTCACAGGGCAGTCCTAAAGTTTAACATGACGCAGTGCGTGCTAAAGCACCACTACGTTTATGGCCTCCAGCAGGACCAACAGGTGTGAGTGGGATCCAAACTGATGCTGCTGGGACACGTGACACTGAAACTCGGGCGAAGCCTACAGGAGAAAGCACTTGAGCTGGACCCTGAAAGGTGACTGGAATTGAGGCAGGAAAAGAGAGTACAGAGGAGAGGGCCTCCTTTAGAGAGCAAAGCCCCCCGGAGCAGGGACATAGATATGTTCAAAGAGATGGTGAGATGAACTTGGGACTTTAACTCCTACTTAAAAGGCAAGTTAGGTCAAAATTGACTTTTGCTCTTAAGAGATTTTGAAGATACTAGGATATCATAGTAAAAAGCAGTGTGGGCAGGGAAAATGCATCTGGCACTGGCACAGAGGAAGGGATGGTGAAAGGAGATCTAAAGCAATGAAGGAAAACACTTGAAGAAACAAGGTGTTTCGGCACAAAGCCACAAAAACCTGCAAAGAGGAGTTCTGCTGCCAAGTGCTAGATTTTAAACTTTACCAACTATTCAGATAGCAGTGCATCTGCTTTATTCTAGTTCAACACAGGTGAGTCTATACCAGTCCTAATGATGGTATAAAAACCCTTAAAATGGAAGACAGAATTTTGGTCATTGATTCTAATACAAAACCTGCACCCAGGAAAAGAAGACCAAAGTCAAATAATACTGTCTAACTTTCGAACTGACACCATGAAAGGAATATATGTGTGTGTGCGCACAAACAAGTACTTTTGCTCCTTATTTACATACCTCTGTTTATGACAACCTCTTTACTCCGCCTTCTCTCATTTCAACACACAACACATCATAGAATACATGTACAGGCATGGCCAGTATTTTGGTATGACCTTAGGCCCACCTTATGAATTCAATTAATGTATGTATTGAATGCAAATTACAAAGACATTTAATAAGTTCGAGCTCACTATACTATTTTAGAAAACTGCATGACAACCATTTAACTAATCACCACTAAAGAAAGCCTATTCACGCCTTTTCATCCCTGTAGAAGAGAAAAACCCTAATATATTTGGAAATGGTTGACGTTCTCCTTACCCTGATCTCTACATTCCTCGATTTCAAGTTAAAGCGTATCTGAAGTCCCAAATGTTCCACAACAGGAGTAAATATCTTCATCCAGTTCTCTTTCAATGGCGTGTATCTGTTGGCTGGGACTGGAATTTTCCTTATTTCTTCTTTCCCACTCTACAATAAAAGAACACACAACTCGGGAGATGTCTCGAGGGAAGGTGATGGGCATGGCAAAATGACAGCTCTTCCACAAAAAGATTTAAATGAGCGAATTAAACTTCATGCAGGAAAGTCATTTCTCTAAGAAGAGAACCAGCAGTTTTAACATCACCCACCCAGAGGCCACCGGCTCGGCCCAACTTTGGCCCCGACCCCGTTCCTCACCCAGGGTTCCCGCTAGTACCAGGAATCCATCCCCTGCGAGGGGTGGGAAAACGGGCCTCTTCGCGGGCCGGGCCTCCTCTGTGTCCATGCGGGCCGCGTCCGCACTGTCCCCCGCCGCGGACAGCTGCTCAGCCTGCCGTTTTTTCGCCCGCCGGCCACCCTTGCGAGTGACTTGGGTGAAGCCGTCCTCTGCACCCGCACTCTGGGCCTCCATCTCCGCTTCCATCCCCAGGATTCTCCAGCCCCAACATGTGCTTCCGGCCAGAACGCGTGCACTGCTGCAATGCGCAGGCGCACCTCGCAAGGTCCAGCGTCCGCCAACCAGCCCCAAGGCTCCGCCCCCTTACCTAAGAAGGCCCACGCTGGGGACCTAGAGCGAGATTTTGTGCGTTTATTGGACCGGAAGAGGGTATATCCTAAGATATGCCTGATTCCTATGGTGCCCGTCTTTTCCGCCGTTCCCAGCCGAAGCATTTGCAGTCCACAATATGTGTATGTGCAGAAGGCAGTAGGTAAAGACGATAAGCAAGTTTATGATGTCAGTGAAGAAAAATCTTGCTTGAATTCAGTAGCGCGTCGGGCATTATCCGAGACAACTAAATCCAACTCGCCAAGGTTTGGGGGCTACTACGGCAAGTGGGAGGGCGAAGAACGTTCATGTTTGGAGTCTGGTTTCCTGGTTTGTGTATTGTCAGGATCTGGGTGGGCTGGTTGGTGGCGTGGAAGTTGGGTGGACATGTCGGCCTTCGAGAAGCCTCAGATCATCTCCCATATTCAGAAGGGCCTCAACTACACGGTGTTTGACTGTAAGTGGGTGCCCTGCAGCGCCAAATTTGTGACCATGGGCAACTTCGCACGGGGCACCGGCGTCATTCAACTGTATGAGATCCAGCACGGGGACCTAAAGTTGCTTCGGGAGGTGGGTGTCAAGCGGAACTGCCCAGTTTCAGGATCTGGGACTACCGTTGGTGAGGGGGCGAGTGCGGATCTGGGGGTGGGAGGAGTCTGCATTTCTTTTTGCCCAAGCCTCCGTCCAGCGTCCCCCAAAAGCACAGCTCGAGCTGCGCGGAACCAGCGAAGGTGATCGCAGATTGAGGAATACTTCCGACGTAAACTTGTTTTTTCGAGTCCTGAATTCTCGGCAGCCAGTTCATCCACGCCCTGCTGGCCCCTTCTTGCAGCCACCCTCGCAAGTCTAGAGCGGGGTCTCTGGGAAGTGACATTAAGATTTCGAATCTAAATTCGAGGTCCTTGTAGGCAGTGCGTAGTTGTTTGTGGAGAGTCTTTTTAATATCCCCTGTTAGTAAAATGCTTTTTCATACAAGCAGAGACAAAGCTGACACCGGGATGCCTGCACTGTAATTGGAGGAGACATCCGAACCGTTTATTCTTCAACGAGTATTAATTGGTTGTCTGATATTCTCAGGCATGTGAATGACAATGTCCCCGGTTTCATGCAGTTTATTTTCTAGTGGGAGAGAGAATTAGAGATCAAACAAACGATGCATAAATAAAAACAGAGATGAATTCTCTGACATAAAGGAACAGGGTTCTAGGAGAGTAAAAACAGATTTGGGATATGTAGGTGTTAACTAGGCCAAACCAGGAGTAGAGGAGGAAGTTTCCAGAGGAAACAGCGTATGCGGAAGCGCAGCCATGGGAATGGTAAGCAAGGTACCAGACTTTGCAAAGTCTAAGTTTTGTGAATATCGTTAGTGAAAGAATTAGAGAATAATTATGTTACCTGACATTTTTGTACTTGTTTACAGTTTTAAAAATGCACTGATTTTAGTTGATCAGTCATAATCAAGTATTAGGTTTGTAATAGACTGCAGGGAAGGTTGAGAGCTTCAGGGATTAAAAACTATGGAGATGGGGCACCTGGGTGACTCAGTAAGTTAAGCATCCGACTTCGGCTCAGGTCATGATCTCACAGTTACCGGGTTCGAGCCCCGCCCTGGCCTCTGTGCTGACAGCTCAGAGCCTGGAGCCTGCCTCAGATTCTGTGTCTCCCTCTCCCTCCGACCCTCCCCTGCTCACACTGTCTGTCTCTCTCTCTCTCTCAGAAATAAATAAAACATATACAAAAATTAAAAAAAAAAAAACTATGGAGACAATCTGCATGGAGGAGATTGGCTTTAAACTGGTAGATACGGGTTGGGGCGGATGGGTGGCTCAGACCAATGAGCGTCGGACTTTGGCTAAGGTCATGATTTCAGATTCCTGAGTTGGGCTAGCTGCTATCAGCACGGAGCCCACATGGGTTCCGTCCCCCTCTGCTCCTCCGTGCGCGCGCTCTTTCTCTCTCTCTCTCTCTTTCTCAAAAATAAATTAAAACATTAAGAAAAAGCCGTGGTAGATAATGAATATACTTTGGATAGGCAAGCTTGGATTAGAAGGTATATAATCTCACTTTAAATTTCTATAAATTCCAGTTTACTTGTTCTAGTTTGTTTTTTCTTTTTTAGTTGATTTATTTATTTTGAGAGAGAGCCGGGAAGAGAGGGAGAGAGAGAGAGAGAATCCCAAGTAGCACTGTTAGCAAAGAGCCTGATGGCAGGGCTAGAAATCACTATTCTGAGATCATGACCTGAGCTGAAATCAAGAGTCAGACACTAAACCAACTGAGCCACTCAGGCACCTCCAGTTTGTCTTTTCTAGCCAGTTACACAGAGTTCCTACACACGACTTATAGTTTTCTACCTTGCCTTGCTTATGTTGTTGACCACTTAGCCCCCAGGCACCTTTTCCTATTTTAGGGTCCAGTTCAGATTATTTGATTCAGGAAATCCCTAATCCCAACACCAAGTAACCTCTTTGCATTACATTACCCTGGTTCTTCTCTGCTACAGAAATAATGTAATTCTGCCTAATCTCTAATTAGATTGTAAGCTCCTGGAGAGTAAGGACAGTGTCTTTTCATCAGGTGGTTTGTAAAGTTCAACCACTCAATAAATTACTTGTTACAAGAATGAGTGAATGTATAGTCTGTAAAAGAATGTAACTTAGAAAATTTAAATATTGGTTTATTGATCACTAATCAACTGATGTCAGGGTTTGAACAAATGGAAACATTGGAATAGCAGACAGAAACTTACAAGTGAAGTATTAGGAACAAATACCGTCAAATTTAACCAGAGAACATTTACAGACTGTGACTTTTTAAAATAAGGTATAGTTTGTATACATTTAGGAACACACTTGTTCCACGGAGTGAAATAGTGCCCTTTGTTGACAACCTCATATTTCAGGATATTATGTTAAAGAAGGACCAAAGGTACTTGAAGGATGAGTCCCTTCTAAAGAGCCTATTGTCTAGACAGAGGGTAAAACAAATGCAGGAACACATTTAAGAACTTAGATTGTGTTTGGCTGTGATGGTGCAGTGGAAAAGAATAGAGGTTAAATACAGGTTCAGCGATTCTCCACTCTTACTGCGCATCAGGATCAGCTGAGTATTTTCTGTTGCTGTTGTAGATGTGTGTGTATGTGTTTTAAAACATTCATGCCTTGGTCTCACCTTCAGGAAAGCTGATGCAGTGGGACTCTTGCATTTAGAGTAGAGTGAGGCCTCGATATCAGTATTTTTTAAACTTCAACCAGGTGTTTCTAACAAGTACCAGTCTTGACTACCATTGGGCTAGATGAATTACTGAAATACTTCATTCTTTAGTGTGGAACCACCTCAAGTCATGTTTTCCAAAGCCCATGCATCCAAGGTAAAAATGTGAAGGAAGCAAACAGGTGTTTGTTGTGGCTTTCCTTATCTTGTTATTAAGGATAGCTAGGGAATGAGGACTTTCATGTACAGTTGAGCAGTTTGCTACACCATACATGGGGTTGCAGGGTTCAAGTGGAAACTGAAATCTGTCTCTCTCCACAAACTTTACAAGTGTGAGTCTTCCTCAGCCTGTGAAGGGCAACTTTTTTCTAACTGGCACAGAGGATTGGGATGGCCCTGAAAAATGGAATCATAGTGTGGATGTTTATACTTTAAAATGTAATAAGCTAATAAAGTTCTGCTTTTTTAGCCCCTGTGCCACTGAGTTCACTGCTTATTACCGTGTGGTTGACTAACTCTTAATGTTAATTAAAGTAGTGCCAGGATGTGGAGGAGGAAATACTGACAAGCTGTACTAGACCCACCCACAGATGGAACAAAAATAACTCTCATGGGAGTTATCCATCATGGGTTTCCTTAATCATGTTAACTTATTGTAGCAAAGAGAACCAACAGCTAGGTACTGGTCATTTTCAGTGTCCTACAGCAAAAGTTACTAATATATACCAATTTTCTCTTTGGAACAAATTTTGCAAATATCTCTTTTTAGCTGTTTTTTTTTTTTTTCCCTAGCAAGGAAAATTTAAGTAGCCACTGGATTTTTTTAAACCCTTGTTTCCCAAAGGTAAAGTATTTAACAGAGGCAGGGAGGGAGCCTTTTTGTGAACTATAAAAAATGAGCTTCACTCCAGTGCTCCTTCTTAATTTAGCTATGATGATGCCCATGAATATCTTAGAGAAAAGACTCCTGCTTCTTTAAGTCCATTTTCCAGCAGAGCTCAACCCTTCTCGGCCAAATGCAGTCCTCATTGCCATGCAAATAATAAGATGTTTATACATTTGACTTTTTAAAAATGTTTTTATACTTTCAGTTGAATTTGATTCTTGCACAACAGACAACTAGTATTCATAAATCTCTTTATATTTCTTTAGTATAAGGAGAAAAGAGAACATGAGGGAAGCATAGATAACTATATATTTATGTCTTGTAAAGATATGAATGAAGGTAGGAACCAGAGAACACAAATCTGAAAGTAGGTTCAGTTTGTGACAATACCATTTACTCACCAGTCCATTTCAAGCTTGGAACATTTCTTTGGTACTTCTAATGACTCTCTGGTTTATGGAATTGGGGCTTACATAATAAACTTAATTGATTTACCTGTAGGTCTAGGGGCAGCCACAGTTAGTATATTGGAAGTATTGGAATCTTCCTAGCTCTGTATGGACCTTGAGCAAGTCTTGGTTCTCTAAACCTGTCTCCTCATCTGTATAAAGGGGTGTTCTGAGCACTTAGCTTGCAGTAATAGAGAAGTGATGCCTCTTCTAGAAGAACACCTAGAACAGTATCTGACAGATGTGTTCCATATATGGATGCTGTTTTCATTATTGCGTATAAATAACACCAGAAACTATATGGTGTGTCATGGAAAAACGTGGGAGAAATGGGATCGTGAATCCCAGCAATGGTTTCTCTCCAGCACTAGGAATGAGAGGTTAATAGATATTTATATTTTTATTCAACAAATGTTGAGCACCTTAAAGGTGTTTAACAGATGCTGCAGGGCCCCATTCTCATGGTACTCATTCTAGAAAGGACAGAGATAGATAACTGAATAAATAAAATAATTTTATTGGTAAGGGCTATAAATAAGATTAAACAGGGTGGGTGATAGTGATTTGGAGGTTCCACTTCAGATTGGAGGCACAGGGAAAGCTTCTCAGAGGAGGGGAGATTAATCTGAAATCTGAATTGGGAGAAGAAAGACATGATGATATGAGGGAAGAGCAGTTCAGGCAGTGGGAATAGTAAATGCAAATGTCCTGAGGTAGAAATGACTTTGTTGTGTCTGAAAAGCAAAAAGGAAGCTGCAGATGTGGCTGCAGTGTAGTAGAGAGGAGAGAAGCAGGAAATGAGGTCAGAGAATCAAGACAAGATTTCATAGAGCTTTGCACATTTTGTCTACCACAGGCCTTGGTGACACTCCTGTGAATCTATGCCTCTAAATGTAGGTGCATTTTATTTCATTCCATTATATTTCAATAAACACGGACTTTCAGGGGCACCTGGGGGGCTCAGTTGGTTGGGTGTCCAACTTTGGCTCAGGTCATAATCTTACAGTTCGTGAGTTTGAGCCCTGTGTTGGGCTCTGTGCTGACAGCTCAGAGCCTGGAGCCTGCTTCGGGTTCTGTGTCTTCTTCTCTCTCTGTCTCCCTGGCTTGTGCTCTTGTTTCTCTCTCAGAAACAAATAAAAACATTAAAATTTTTTTAAAAAAGACTGACTTTCAGAATTTGTGCAATGACAAATGTGGGAATATCTAGTATAGGATATTCTATTGTAGTAGAGTGTCTCTCAGTTTGGTTTCTTTCCTTTTTTTTTTTTTTTTTTAAATTTTTTTTAATGTTTTATTTATTTCTAGGAGAGAGAGAGAGACAGCTTGAGCAGGGGAGGGTCAGAGAGAGAGGGAGTCACAGACTGAAACAGGCTCCAGGCTCTGAGCTGGCAGTCAGCACAGAGCCCGACGTGGGGCCCGAACCCACGAACCGCGAGATCATGACCTAAGCGAAAGTCGGACGCTTAACCGACTAAGCCACCCAGGCGCCCCATGGTTTCTTTCCTTTTAAGTTAGAGATTCTCAGATGTGTTCAGGTGCCAGAATGTCTGGACATTGTGGTGCTGTTTTTGGAACTCCATGAAATACTGGAATAGTTGGTTTCAATTCCGTACAAAGAAAGGGTTTTCCAGTAGAAAAATCTGACTATATTATACATAATGTGATCTCTTTATCACAAGAAGCAACCGTACATAAACTTTTTAATCTTCATTGCTAGGCTTTCTTATTGGAGTTCATTTGCTAATATTTTCTAACAGACAAGCTAAACAAAATATTGAAGAAAATTTGAGAAAAACATATCAATTAGCTTTTTAATTTTTTTTAAATATTTATTTATTTTTGAGAGAGAGAGACAGACAGACGGACAGGGCTTGAGTAGGGGGAGGGACAGAGAGAGAGGAGTACAGAATCTGAAGCAGGCTTCAGGCACTGAGCTTTCTGCCTAGATCCCAACATGGGGGTCGAGCCCACAAACCATGAGATCATGACCTGAGCCAAAGTTGGACGCTTAACCAATTGAGCCACCCAGTGCCCCCTATCCATTAGCTTTTTAAAGCTTCTGTCTGTGTGTGTAAATTTATGTTGGTGCTGGGAGATTAGTGTGTTCTAGGAGTGTGGTTTGAGAATCTTTGTTTCAAAGGCTTAAAAGGTGAAAGTTAGATGAAGAAATAACATAGGGAGGTAAGTTTTTGCTTCCTAGTTTTTTATTATCAGCAGTAAAATCTTCAAAGAACCATGTGCTCACTATAGGGACTGAAAAGTAGAGGCTAGCTTTTGTGGTATAACTCATCTGTGGCTTAGGAAGAAGAGAAACCCTCTCAGAGGCCCCAGGTCATAGTGGAATTATGAGAAGCAGAATGCTTCAGGTGCTTAATGAGGAGAAAATGGGAGACAAGTCTTCCCAGGTCCCTGAGAAGAATTTTCCTGTAGAGTTGATGCAACCTCCCCACAGCTCCTAACCCACAAGTCCCTGGAGCCATATTCTTGTCCATGAAGCCTATCTGCTGCTTCCCTGAGAGGCCCATCTTCAGCCTCTGCCTCAGACTGTGGGGGTCATGACCAGTGCCTTCTTGCTTAGGGCACCCAGGCCCAGTGTGAGATAAGTGGAGGAAGGAGTGGGTGTCTATTTCATTAGTTGGCCTAAGTTGGAACTCTGAATTACTTTAACCTTAGAAATTGTGTCCTAACAGTAATTAAGTGCTGTGCCACTACTGACATATCGTTTCAGTTACTTTTATTTGGGGGAAGTGGAAGGTGGAGAGCACATAAGTGATCTGGAGTTAGAAACTGCTTTGTTAAACTGCCAAATGTTTGATTCTTTGTGTTGCTGCATTATGATTTTAATATGTAAAATTGGAAAAATTACTGAGATAAGTGAATATCAGTGAGTACTGATACTATCTGGGACCACATATGTATTAAAAAGAAAAAAATATTGTGCAATTTTGTGCTCCTCATCAATACAGTCTTTTACAACCATGTTACTATAGATGACTGCTTTTGTTTACTGGGCAGTTTCCAAGGAGGTGGCCGATGCTTTCTTGTAGACCTGGCTACATAGTAACTGATCGTTTCCAGATCCGAAACGGTGTGCAAGCTTAACAAGCTGCCAGTTTACAAACCTTGTACCATGTAATAATATCTTTTGAATCATGAAAGAAAAGTTTAGTTTGTATCAAGTGGATTTTATTTTTTTTCTTTGAAAACTGCTATGTATACCCTATATGGAAGTGCCCAGCCCAACATTTAAAGTGGCAGGGAAATTATTTATTTAAATGCCATAAAACAGGCCAAACCTACTAGGAGGGATGACATTGGCCCAGGAACTGAAAAGTTTCAAGAAGAAATCCCTTAAAAACTAAATTCTGTGGAAGGAAAAAAGTGTATTCAGAATATTGTTATGTCAAAAAAAAAAAAAACAGTTAAAATATACGATGGGCCTCCTTATATTAAACCTATGTGTGCTTGTAAATGTGTAGAAAAATATCTAGAAGGATGGGGATTACTACAAAGAGAAACTCACTTTTTTACCTTCAGCTTTTTGTTTTGAATTTTTATAGGGAACATTTATTACTTTTGTACACATTAAGAATAGTGGCGCCTTGGTGGCTAAGTCGGTTGAGCCTCTGACTTTGGCTCAGGTCATGATTTCACAGTTTGTGAGTTTGGGCTCCACATCTGGCTCACTGCTGTCAGCCTGTCAGCAAGGAGCCTGCTTCTGATCCTCTGTCCCCTTCTCTCTGCCCCTCCCCTGCTTGTGCTCTCCCAAAATAAATGCTTAAAAAAAAAAAAAGAAAAATCTGGGACTCTTGGATAGGCTCAGTTGGTTGAGCATCAGACTCTTGATTTTGGCTCAGGTCATGATCCCAGGGTTGTGGGATCAAGCTCTGCATTGGGCTCCCCTCCACACCCAGGATGGAGCCTGCTTGGGATCTCTCTCCCTCTGCCCCTCTCCTCCGCTCGTGTGCGTGCTCGCTCGCTCTCTCTAAAAAAATAAATCTTAAAGTTTATAAGAGACTAAGACAATAGGTTTGCCCTGTTGAGGCTGACAGTAAATGGGAGGTGATATTTATTATAGGGCTAGAGTATGGAGTGGGGCAGGCATCAAGCAGGAGCCTCATCAGATTCCACACTGTCCAGAATTTCCAGGGGCCAAGGCAGCAGCTGACTCCAGGAGAGACATAAGTGGCCAGGGCAGGTGGGGTTAGAGTGGATGGGGGAGACAGAGAAATGGGAAGCATCAGGAAGTAAAAGGAGTTTAGTGGATGACCCACACAGGTGTGGGAGTAGATAAGAGTAGCGTAATGCATATGTATATGTGGAAAGAGTCAAATAGGAACTGATACATGGTTGTAAACTTGAGGGCATGACCAATCTCACTTATGTTTGTATGCTATTCTGCCCAGTTCATTGACTTTATTTAGTAGGAACTCCATAAAAATGTTGGAATGCCTGAGTTGGGCAAATATGACAGGAGGGTACTGTATGATATCATTTCTTTCTATTGTTGTTGTTGTTTATTTTTGAGAGATAGAGAGAGAGAGAGAGAATCCCAAGCAGGCTCCTTGTTGTCAGCGCAGAGCCAGACACGGGGCTCGATCCCATAAACAGTGAGAGCATGACCTGAGCCGAAATCAAGAGTCCCTTTTTCTGACTGAGTCAACCAGGTGCCCCTGTATGATACCATTTCTAAGGATCCTTTTGACAATATGGTCTGTACTTGATTTCCATAAGCCACGTACCTTAACTAGTGCATTGGTATGTGGTTGTTCTACTAATGTGATTATATGCAATACTTGGAGCATATAGTTTGAAGGAAACTTCAAAATATTGGCTAACCCCTACCACTAGCAGTGCCTTTGGCACTCACAACATCTACAAATCTCTATGCATTGACTGACAAGGTCCCAGGGAGAATAGTGACATAAACATTCTCAGTTTATAGGGTTCTGCAGGGAAAACTATAAGAGACATAAACATTTTTGTTCCTGTAGCCATCTGGAAAGAATAACATCTTCATTATGTTCTCATTCCTACTGAGGATCTTAAAGAAGAATACCACATGAAACGCTGAAATGTTCATAATTTGCAAACCAATGAAGATGGTACACTTGTCAGCATTTGAATGTCTCATTAGTGAGATGAGAGGAAAGGCAAAATTAAAACTCATTCTTTTTGACAGTTACATACTTTTAAACTACAGAAAAGTGATGCAAGGAAAAGCATAATTTTGATCAGAAAATGTTTTAATTGCTTTTTATATTATGTGCCTTATTTCCCATAGTAGAGCCATAAATATCATGAATTATAAATAGCTGCTTACATAAATAATGTATCCTCTCTCCCTCCCTCTGTCAAGATTGAAAAGGCCAAACCCATTAAATGTGGAACATTTGGTGCAACATCTTTACAGCAGAGATATTTAGCTACTGGAGATTTTGCTGGAAACCTTCATATATGGTAAGATGATTTAGTGACTATTAAGACACAAGGTAGGCAGTTTCTTTGATAGTCTTGTTACTGTCCCTCTGAAAGGGAGAACTCTAATTATAAAATGTTCCTTGTGCAATTTTAGCTATTTATAAAAATGTAAGAATTGTCCTTTAATACATATTTCTGGATTTCATATTCAAAATCCATTTAAAAATACTGTTTTCCTTTAGCTAGTTTGACCAATGTTACCAATATTTATTTCCACACATGCTCTTTGGTGCTAGCATTTAATCCCCTGTATTTGTACATAAAGGGCTATTCCCTGCACATGGAAAACATGGAAAACTTAAGATAATGTTTATATTTCAGTGAGACATTTGGCATTACAGAATGATACACTGGGTTTTTCTTTAATTTTTTAAATGTAGAATTCCCAATTCATTAAAAAAAATTTGTTACTGCTTTAGCTAACATCTAAGTACAACTTTTTAGGAACACATCTGTTGAGCAAACTAATATAAACCTGTTACAAATGAACAAGACCATAATTATGCCAAATGCTTGTAATTTTCATGTTCTACCTTGAGTTATTTCCTCATTTAAATTAGATTGCATGAACTGAAATTCCTCCTTAATTACTTTTCAAGAATATGTTTTATTTTCACTGTTTAAAGTATATAGTAATCTTCTAGGAAGAAGCTGTCTTCTCCACCTCATGTTTTCTAAGGTGACCTTCCTCGACTCTCACTTAAAATCTGCTGCTTTGTAATTAAATTACTCTGACATATTTATCTTCAAATCATAAAATAGAATGAAGCTATTTTAATTTCCCCTTGTTTTAACTGCTTAATAATTAAGTTAGCATTTATTAGAATGCATCAGTTCTTACATATGCTTTCAGAGAACTTGGGAGAGATCAGTCTAAATGTTCTTTTTAAAAGTAAGATTTCAGCATAAGAATGAGCAACAAATATAATTATTGACTGTCTCCCTAATAGAGTTTCCTAGCATAGTCACATGTATTACTGACTTATTTTCATTATTTCATGCTGTAAAACGCAGTGTTTTAAAGTCTGTACAAAGAGTAAAGCAATTCTTTGAAGTAGAATCTCAGTCCTGTTTAGTCTTGATTCTTTCAGGGATGCTACAAAGATAAACATTGTCTCTAAACTAGGTTGAGCTATCTGAAAGTTTAATTAGGGAGATTTTACTAATAAATCTTGGCCTAGTAATGAGTTGGGATTACATTTCATGAATAGCACCTTCATTTTTTTTAAAGTATAAGTTATCAGAAACTGACTTGTTAAAGAGAAGTGTGGATAGAAGCTTCAGTAGAAAAGAGGGAGGCTGGAGAAGGGTATATTAACGTAACTTACTTGAGCCGTCACCCTGCCATCTCGGGTAGACTCAGACTGTACTCATAGTAATGGGTACCTTCCTGCATTCCTTTCTCTTAACTAACCTGGATTTAGACAAGCTTTGGCCAGTTTGACTATAGATTTATTGTGACTAGCATGATACACTGAAAAATATGTAACTAGGTGAAAATAGTTTGGAATTTAGTGAGAAAACAATACATTATAAAGGAAGAAACATATACAAAGTAAACACTACTCATATTTTATCCTTCCAAAAGATCTCAAGATCAGATTACCAAGGCCTGCTTTGGAAACATTCTAAATCACTTTGAATTTACTCTGTGTTTAAAGTAGTGATTATCAGACTTGAGTGGACCAAAGAGTCAGTAGATTTGGACTCTTTATGCATTACATCTGTGGAGGAACCCAGGAATCTGTATTTATTAGTAAGCTTACCTGGTAAGTCATATGCAGAGGCCCCAGATAGATCATCTCTGAGAATCACGGAGTGTACTCGGGACTTTGAATTCCAGGTTGAATAATGGCAATTCTCATTGAGGACTCAAGAAGCTGAAGTGGAGAGAAAAATATTGGAAATAAATGTGTAAATTACCTTCATAGCAAAACCCTTATTTTAAAACAAAAATCTAAATATGGTATGCATTCTTAAATTTTAGTAGTGGACTAAATGTTTAGGACACATGGAAATTTGTAACTAAGTGTTGTAGATTAGTAAGTAAGAAGCTGTGATCTGTTGTCTAGGAATTTGGAAGCTCCAGAGATCCCAGTATATTCCGTAAAGGGTCATAAGGAAATTATAAATACCATAGATGGTGTAGGTGGACTGGGAATCGGGGAAGGTGCACCTGAAATTGTGACTGGCAGCCGAGATGGTAAGTATTCTGTATATTTAAATTTTTTTTTTCTCTAGATAAATCTCTGTGCAACAATATGTCCTCTCTGTATGGAAATCCTCTTCAGTAGCTTTGACTTCCTAAATCTAACAGTCGTTTTTTAATGGGCAAGTTTAATTGCATATCCTTCAATTGCTTCAGACTTTTGAAGTATTTTGAGATAGAGGCATAGCAATTACTGTTTTAGTTTTGAGCTACTTCAGCTACTAACAACCATAGTTTCCTATGAACCTTGAAATATTTAAAATTTCTTTACAGGTTTTTGAGGCAGCTTAAAATCAATATAAGGTGGGTGGCAGCTTTTCAGTTTCTTTTTTTAATAAGCAGAATTGGTACTTGTAAGAATTGTCATATTGACAGCTGGTTGAACATCAAAGCTGTGTGATCCTTCCACTGAGCATTGTAGAATGATGAAGGGCATCAACTCTGCTTTTCTATCACTCTGTGGTGACTAGCAAGGGACAGGTCTGTTGGTGTTCAAAGCTGTTCTGAATGACTGTAAAGGAGTCAGAATTTTTGCTGCTTCATGATGGGTACGTAAGAAATTTGGTGCCTTAGTGGGTTTGGCTCACTTTTTAATGGCTGCTCAAGACCATGAGGAGATTACTTTAAAGAAAAGAGGTGTTGGGGCACCTGGGTGGCTCAGTTGGTTAAGCATCCTACTTCGACTCAGGTCATGATCTCACGGTTTGTGGGTTTGAGCCCCACGTCAGGCTCTGTGCTGACAGCTGGCTCAGAGCCTGGAGCCTGTTTCGGATTCTGTGTCTCCCTCCCTCCCCTGTTCATGCTGTCTCTCTCAGAAATAAATAAAACATTAAAAAAATGTTTAGAAGAAAAGAGATGTATTTTTCTAATGGTTACTCAACAGTGTCTGTGTTTTAGAAACCAATTATCCGGGGTGCCTGGGTGGCTCAAACATTTGACTTCGGCTCAGGTCATGATCTCATGGTTCATGGGTTTGAGGCCTGCATCAGGCTCTGTGCTGAGAGCTCAGAACCTGGAGCCTGCTTCAGATTCTGTCTCCTTCTTACTCTGCCCCTCCCCTGTTCACTCTCTGTCTCAAAAATAAATAAAATGTTAAAAATTTTTTTAAAAAAGAAATCAATTATTCTTTTTAATCATAAAAGCAATATGGAATATATAAGGAAAAATAGCATTCAATCTACCATAGTAACATAACCAGTAGGTTTGTTTTCCTTTCCAATCTTATATACAATTTTGTGTAGTTGTCTGTGTGGACATGATTTTATCTTTTTTTATTTTCTGTTTTGTTATATGCAAATGTTACTGCCTTCACAATTAGCATTTAATGACTGTAATATTCCATTCTATGGATATATTACAATGTCCTTAACCATGTCTTTATTTAATAAGTGCTCAAGTTTGCTCTAAGTTTCTGTTTATTGTTTTGGGAGAGTGACTTTAAAATAATGAAGGAATGGGTATCATCATGTATGTAACTATTTTTAGAATAAACATGTTATATGATTTTTAAAATTTATTTTCAGACTTGCCAAAGTACTCACGTACATTCTAAGCTACAATCAATGAGGTAGATTTTTAGTCTATCTTATGAGCATTGGTTTTTCCCCCTAATTTTAAATTTAAAAAAAATTTAAAAAAATTATTTTTAAGTTTGTTTCTGAAAGAGAGAGAGACACACAGAGAACAAGCAGGAGAGGGGCAGAGAGAGAGACACACACAGATCCAAAGCAGGCTCCAGGCTCTGAGCTGTAAGAACAGAGCCCGATGCGGGGCGTGAACCCACAAACCACGAGATCATGACTTCATCTGAAGTCAGATGCTTAACCGACTGAACTACCCAGGTGCTTCGTCCCAAAATTTTCTTAATGTTTAGTTTTGAGAGACAGAGGGCAAGTGGGGAAGGGGCAGACAGAGGAGACACAGAATCTGAAGCAGGCTACAGACTCTGAGCTGTCAGCACAGAGCCCGAAGTGAGGCTGGAACTCATGAATTGGGAGATCATGACCTGAACCGAAGTTGGATGCTCAACCTACTGAGCCATACAGCCATCTCTCTCTAATTTTATAAGTAAAAATAGTACTGCATTCCAACTTGTGCTAACTTCTTTCTATATTTGTTTACTAGTTAGTTTTTCTTTGTAAATTGTCTATTTATGTTCTTTGCTCATTTAACTATTGCAAATTTCATATGAATTTTACCAATTTGTATGAACCCTCTAGAGTAATATAATAACCTCTTGTCACATTTGTGAGAAACACTTTTCTCCTTAAAGTAGCCTTTTTAATGACCAACTTAATTTTATCCTTAGAGATAAATCTAGTGGGATATCTCCTCTTTTCCTGAGTTTATTATTCCCTTTAAGGATTTTTTTGCCCTTTTCCTGTTCTCGCTCAAGTACTTGCCTTTCAGCCATTTTATTAAATGCATTTGTATTTCTCCCAGGCAGTGATGAGTTTAGTTAGTAGTCTTGCAATTTGCAGTAAAATGAGGGGATTGAAATTCAATTGAGAAGAAATATGTGTTAATTTTATTTAATATTTCCCTCATGTCTATTGCCACAGGGAAATTAAGCTTAATTGTATGTGAGATAGTGTTCTAAAACCCCATATAAGAAATCATAAATGTAAAAATTAGAGTTTATTCTTCTGTGTAAGAAAAATGCCAGTGATTATATGGGTAGTATGGCAAAAAATAAAAATTAAAATGGCACCGATATTACTCAAAATAAATAGTACATTAGTTTTAGGCTCAAAGAAAATAAGACCTGATCTGAATTACATACCATTTGTGTTTGCCAGCAATTGTCAGTCAGACCTTGTTGATAACTTCAGAACAGTTGTTGGCTCTTCTGTGTATCTATTAATTTGGAAATCAAGTCAGACGGTAATATATGGGTTATATCTCTGATATTAAATACAACTTTCCCAATTTGAAGTCAGAAATACGTGAACAATTTTCAAGTTTTTAGTATCTGTAATATCGCCATGTATGTAGGAAGTCATAGGAAGAGAATGCAGAAATGTCCTCATTTACTATTGAATTTTGCCAACTCACTTGTATTCATAACAGGAACTGTGAAGGTGTGGGACCCAAGACAAAAAGATGATCCTGTTGCTAATATGGAACCTGTACAAGGAGAAAACAAGAGGGACTGTTGGACTGTGGCATTTGGTAAATTCTTGAAGAACTCTTGCATTTGATGTATCAGATGGTAAAAAGCACAGTGCTTCAAGAAGTCCCTGATAGTCTCTTTACAGTCTGTTTTTTGGATTATTCTGATAGTTTATTGAGGCAAATAGAGATGGAGGTTAATGTCAGCCTCTGGCACCTAGTTTTGAATCCTCACTTTTTTATTTCTTTTTTATTCTTTATTTTTTTATTTTTTATTTGGCTGAGTGAGGTGGGCAATTTAGCAAGCTTGTCTGTTTCTTAGTTGCTGGAGGCCGAGCCGGCTCCGGCAGGTCCAGGGGTCCCTGAAAGATGGACGGTGTCGGCGAGAGAGAGAGAGTGAGAGAGCCCCGAGATTCTTTCTGATCACCAGGCAGGCATCTCTGTCCTGTGGGTTTTTGTGTCTTTATTTAAAGATTCAGCCACAAGATGAAGTCAGAGAAAGGAATTTCTTAGAATGAGAGGCCTTTTGTGATATCAATTGCAGAATTATTCTGACCAAGGAAATAACAATGTTCTTAGTGAAAAATAGGATAACATATAGGTCAAATTGTATATAGATAAGCCAGGAGTATTTTGTCTGGCTCTCAAGAGGATGAATGTTGCTGAATTGGTTTGTTTGTGGAAACTAACATGGGGCCCCTGAATGGGTCAGTCTTTTGCCCCTGGGTTATGTTTTAGCTACTCTTATCTATCCTCATCCGAGCTGCCAGTGTAAGAGAGGGTGTTTGTGGAATGTAGGCCTTGAGGAAGGGACTGATATGATTCACCAATTAGCAAAGATAAAAGAAGTAAATATGTTATGCACTTAACCCCAAAATAGGCCCTTAGTCTCAGGGCCAGGCTCAATTGTAATTCTTGTGTTCTTAACCCCCTAAGTCTCGGAACTGCAAGGCCCATAGGAAGAGCCTTTTGACAATCAACCAAAGAGCTTTCATCTAAAATCTCTTATGTAAAGGCAGGAATATGCTTTTACTTAAGAGGTATCTATATTCAGAATATGGGTCTGATATGGAATATTGTGAGGCCTGGTCAATACCAGTAGGCTTATATCCAACATGAGCCAGTAGTAGCAGAAGGAGATACCAGTCTTCATTTCTCATGGCAGGAGTTGCAAACACTGCCATTTCCTTGCTGTGACTGCCATCCAGAGAGGCCGGTGCGGCTCCCGGCACTTAGTTTCTTCATTTATAAAATGAAACTAATAATTGAATTTACCTAATAGTATTATGAGGATTCAATGAAGTAGTACATATAAAGTGCTTAGAATTGTGCTTAAACTATTAAGTGCTCAAAAATATTTGCTACTATTACATACTTGGCTTTAACAAGACATTGTGGACCTAGTTTAGAGTCAGGTGCCATTAATGGAGCTAAGCAGGGTCTCAAACACGAATGGTGACCTAACAAATCTTACATTATACTCTACACAGAGGATGTTTATTTTCTAGAACATAGTTATGCCATTACAGAATTATTTGTTATAATTCAATAATTGTATTCCTATGTTACTATAACTGAAGTGAATATTGATTTTGTAGGACTAATTGATGCATACCCTAGTATCTTTTACTGGGAGCCAAAATTAAAATAATTTTTGCTACTACAGCTTATGGGTTATACTTTGTTTGAAATCTGTATGTTCTTTTTCCTTTTTCATAGTATAATCCTGTATAGATTAACAGACATTAATAGTGAGATTTAACAGTATATGTGAACTGCTTAAGTTTTATATGTTATTTTAAAATTGCACTGTTACTTAATCAGAGGAAAGTTTAAATTTCCAAATTAAAAAATAAGTTATTGTATGGGAATTACTATATGTTTGTATATAATGAGCAATTATATGTAAACTTAACACATGTATACTTTGGGGAGAAATTTCAGGATTTGTATTTAGAATCATCATCTAAAATTTGAAGTAATAATTAAAAAGTAATTATCTGTGGGTCCATTAAAGCCTTTCATCTTTGATCTAAGGGACATAAGTGCAATTTAAAATTGGAGACATTACGTTTGAAAAACAGTCCATTGATCTGACCCTTTTATGTCAGAGTACTGCACTGTGGGCATGCAAAGTGAGAGAGATTCATATTCTACCCTCCAGAAGCTTAGAGTTTAGTGAAGAGGGCATAGTATCTACACTAATTATAGTACAAGGTAGGAGTGAGAAAGGTCACAAGAAGTATGGATAAATACAGAAGGAATCTTCGAGTGAGAAATGGCTACGGAGGAAGAACATTTTGACCTCAGACCAAGTATACATAGGATGTCAATCGCTGAAATTGGGAATAAATGTCAAGCATAAGGAATAGCCTGAAAAGTGCCCCAAGAAAGTATGTTAAAAGAAGTAGTGGTAGAAGTAGCCTTAAAGGTGGCTCAGGGCCACAGACAGAAGTGTTGAGACGGTGTGGGGGTAGTGGCAAACCTTTGAAGGTTTTGCAAGGCTGAGATGTGATCACAGTGTTAGGAAAATCAAATTGGTGGTATGTAGTGGGGAGAGATGAGTGGCAGAGGTACTCCAGGACACATCCTGGATCCAACCAAGCAGAATGAATTAAACTACAGATTATAAACTCACTTCAGGTGCGACCATCCATACAACTGAAAATGTGTAACAGTGTATTACAACATATTTCAGATTTCCTTGCAAAGATGAGATAATACCAGACAACATCTTGCAAAATAAAAGAGTTTGAAAGTAGTTTCTATTTACATTCAAATAGTTACTACCAAGAAAGCAACAGAAGCATAGCTGTATTTATTCTACCAAACCCTCCTATGTTTGAACTGTAATTAACCTGTTAGTTTGTAGATATAATAGGGAGAGACCATCCATTCAACTTAGACTCCAATAAATATTTTTCACTCCCGTCTTAAGCATAGAATCTCAGCAAATGAGCTTTTTTTTTTAAAGCAATATTAGATAACCAACTTAATAATCTTAATGTCGTCCTATCAGGTTTAGCAAAATGAGATTCTGCTTAGTGTGATTTTGTAAAAGTTATATGTGTAGTTTCAAATTAGCATTTATAAAGATATTCAATGTTGTATCTTGATTTCCAGGCAATGCTTATAATCAAGAAGAACGTGTTGTTTGTGCTGGCTATGACAATGGGGATATCAAACTGTTTGATCTCAGAAATATGTCATTGCGGTGGGAAACGAACATAAAAAATGGGGTAATGTATATTTGGGTTCTGAGCATGTTTTTGTTCACTTCCGAACTACTTCAAATTGAGAGTGCCTTTAATAACTCACCTCAGTACAGCTCCTCTGCCAGTAGTTTTTTAACCTTTTTCGGCTGTGGAGCCCTGAATTTAATGAAAATCATGGATCCTTTCCTCAGAAAGTGAACACACACTCAGATGTGGTAGGACAACTACTGGTGAGTCACCGGCCCCTGTGTCCTGTCTGTGGACCCCTGTGGGCTATGCAGTGTGATATTAAAATGAGCTAGTAAGAGGCCTTTTTTCCCTGCTAACATTAGAATAGTAACAGCCTCCGCAAGTTCTTTCAGATTTTTGGGTCTTGAGTTGTACACTTTTAGTGAAGAATGTGGTTCCTTCCTGTTTTCTCAAATCAGCTTTGACTGGACTGTATAAAATAATTATGTAATAACAGGGATGCCGGGGTGGTTCAGTTGGTAAAGTGTCTGACTTCAGCTCAGGTCATGATCTAGCTGCTTATGAGTTCGAGCCTCACTTAGGCTCTGTGCTGACAGCTTGGAGTCTGGAGCCTGCTTGGGATTCTGTGTCTCCCTCTCTCTCTGCCTCTCCCCCATTCATGCTTTGTGTGTGTCTCTCTCTCAAAAATAAATAAACATTAAAAAATAATAATTATTATGTAATAACAGTAAAAAATTATATGGCTTTCCAAATTAATCTACCAGACAGGGGAACTCAAGATGATTTTATTGGATCCTATAAACCAAGAAGAAATTTTTTCATTTAAATATATTTGATGTATTGATTCTCAAAAAATAAAATGATTATTTAAAACCTTTCACATGAGCTGATAATTTTAAAGTGGTTTTACTTAGTTTAAAAGAACCTCCTGAATAATAATCATTAGACCGTCAATAATAAATATTTTCTATTACAGGTATGTAGCTTGGAGTTTGACAGAAAAGACATAAGTATGAATAAATTGGTAGCTACGTCACTCGAAGGAAAGTTTCATGTTTTTGATATGAGGACACAGCATCCAACCAAAGGTTTTGCCTCTGTTTCAGAAAAGGTAAATATGAGGGAAATACCTTTCTGTGAAGAGGAACATTCATAGCTTGTTTTAGACTAATAAATAGAATTAGTCATCCAGGTTCCTTCCAGGTCTTTATATGAAAGGAGCTATTTTTAATATATTCTTGTGGGAACTTGACAGGTTTTTCTGTGCAGAGTACTTCCCCAAAGTTTATCAGTTTTAGATTTCTTGACTATAATAAAGGCTTCAGTTCACCAAGAATCTTATTTTGTAGTTTAGGAGCAATCACAAGAAAACTAGCTGATGTTGAGAACTGGATCAACAAAACCTAGCCTACTGTATTCTAATATACAATATTTGTATTAATATATAATTATAGTTTTCAGAACATATCAACATATGTACATTATGTTATTTCATCACATCTTGTTTTATATTCTGATTTGCTATATTAAGTGAAATTATTTCAAGCCTTAACCCTTGATACATAGTAGGTTCAAAAAAATAAGTCCATCATTCACACATACATACATACTTTACCGTGTCCCAAAGAGTGTATGAGGTAGCTTAGAAGGAAACATATGGTATTACCACATCAAAAATAGATGAAGAGAAAACAGAGCACAGGGACAATACTGGTTTAAAAAAAAAAAAAAGAAGAAGAAGAAGAAGGGAAAAAAGATGGTGATGTCTAGAGTAAGGGGATTGCATCAGGTTCATGCTGCAACACCTGTCATTTGCCAGAGATGGGTTGGGAATGTGACTCTGACCTTCCTTGAATGTAAAAGTAAAGATTAGTTTACAGATTTGTAGTTTCCATAAGATTAAACTATGTAAGGCTCAAGAAATACTCTCTTGCTCCCTCTCCCTTCATTGTGGATTCAGTAGTACTTCTCAAATCTTCGCATTTTGTCTTTTTTTGTTATTGCTGCTAATAATAATAATAATTATTATTGCATATAAATTACTGTCACTGCCTGATGAACTAAATTCTTAAGGTAGCTATAAATTGCAATATTGTTTTGCCTTTCTTATTTCAGAATATAGTTAAGTATCAACAACATAAAGCAGTTTATTAAATTGTCCCTTATACAATTGTAACATGGTTCTCATCTGCCCATTATAAAGTGTCATCTTCAAAAATTTTTGTTATATTTACTTAATCCTGTAATGGCTAAATCTGTCAAATGATGCCAGTATATTTTAAGAGGTCATGGCCCTTCTTTTTGTGTTTTTATCAATTTCCAGAAGAAAAAGAGAAGTTTAAACTCCAAAACAAAATAGGTTTTAACAACTTGGACCCACTCATTTGAGGACTCTCACACACTTAAAGGGTATATTTTGAGATATGCATTTTTAATCTGTCAATGGTAATCCCCTTTACAAGACTATTAAAGCAAATGCCAAGACCAATCATTCCCCAAAATACAGTGTCTAAGAATGACTTAGATCAAGTTACTTGATTTCACTGCTTCTGCAAAGCAGAAATCTTTCCTCCCTCTGTCTGTCCCTCCCTCCTTCTTTCTCTCTTCCATTCTCCCCCCTTCTCTCTCCCTCTCCCGTTATCTCTCTCCCTCCCTTCCTCTCTCCCTGTCTCTCTTTCAAATTCTTGGCAGTGAATATTACACCATTAACACTGATTTATTAGCTGTTGTGGTAACAAGCTGTTAACCTCCCAGTTGCCATTTTTGTCTTTTAGTTTAATAGGACTGAATAAAGACCCTGGCTTATTATGACCTTACACCCCATAGGGTCCTTATTTTGAAGACTAGACAAGTCAAATGGTACAAATTAAAGATAAGGCTCTTGCAGCTTTAAGTTAAAATCCATCCTGTATATGGGAACTCTCTGAAGTTCCCACTCAGTTTGCTGGAAACCTGAACTGCTCTAAAAAATAAAGGCTGTTTTTTTATTTTTATTTTTTTAAATCAGTCTATCCTTTTATTCCCTTAGGATGAACAATATGTGTTTGTGTTTTGAGTTTTTCTTCTCCCTCAGAGTGAGCTAGGGATATTTACATATGTAAAATCTATGTATATGGTACTATAAACTTAAATGGACTTTTAACCTGGTAACACCTCCTTTTATAATCCAGTAGAACTGTTTCATAAAGCAACAAAGAAAAACGATGCTTTTCTTAGTTGTGACGAACTCTTAGAAATCTCTGTAGCCCTTATAAAGAGATGTGCCAGAAATACTTGAATTACTTTTGTAATGGTTGTTGAAATTATAGTGGTAAAAATTCTCTTTTACAGTGTTTCTCTTCTAGGGCAGTCTTTGTCCTTTAAACATAAAAACTAGTTATGTGCCTCTCATCCTGTTTAGGCCCATAAGTCAACTGTGTGGCAGGTCCGCCACCTGCCACAGAACAGAGAGCTCTTTCTGACGGCTGGAGGTGCCGGCAGCCTTCACCTCTGGAAGTAGTAAGTCTCCGCTGGTGCTCGTGGGTCCTCGTTAAGTTACTGGTGGGCGGAAAGTAGGATTAAATTGAACTTGGTTGCCTTTCTTCCTCCTTTGACTTAGTTCATTTTGATAATGATTTTAAACGGTATTAAGTTAAGTGTTATTTTGTCAGCTTTTTAAAATTAATGTACTTATTTTACACTTAGTATTAACCTTCTTTTGACACACTAAATATATTTATCATTTTTGTTGTGTCTTCCATCTATCGCATTAGCTTAGGAATAGTTCTTTTCATAGTTTAAAATCATGGCTTTGGCTAGGTTTTTATTGTTGTTGTCAGTTTTTGTTGTTGTTTTGTTTTGGATGTGAAAAATGTGACCAGAAGCTTTTGTGAAATACTACTGTCTGGCCATTAGAACACTGCCTCTAGAGAATACGAAATGGGTTAGAATTCTTAATTTTAGATTCTGATCACTCACTTGACCGAGTTCAGATACCATTGTTGTGAAAGAATCCAAACAGCACTGAGGCGATGGATGGGTCTCCAGGAAAAACCCCATCCTTGAGTTTGCTTTCCGTGTGCTGGAGGCAGTATGAGTTACAGCCTTGACTGTGCTCTCACTTCCCGGTGCCCTAAGGTGGCACATACTAGGTCAGCTGTTCATTTACAGGGCCTGATGAAAATGAGACTTAATGGTATTTTTTTCTCCATCACTCAAGGGGAAAAAAAAAACCCCAATAACACAAGCCCATAAATGAAAGATATTTCAAAAATAAAGTTTGATTCATGAAATAAGAAGAAAACCACCATCTTCAGTATGGCTAGGACTTTCACACCTACAAAATACTTCTGTATTTATTAGCTCCTTTTAGAAGATAGCAGGGGGTGCTGAGAAACAAGGCCACAGTTGGAAAGTGTTCAAGTATTTAGGGATCTGGCCGACAAAAAAACCAGAATGCTTGAGATCAAGACTCTACAGTTCCTGTGAGTAACAAGCAGAGGAAACACTTTACAAGTGTGGGAGGATGCCCAGTAGATAGACTGTTTGATAACTTCTCTTCCCTTGCCCTTTGTCCTTACTGGATTCTCCCAAACCAGGCTGTGCTCCCTATTAGCCTCTGCTGATCAGACCATGCAGCAGCACATCACTGTTCTGCCTGGGACCAAACTCTTTGGGCTGCTTCCTTGAAGAACTAGTTCCAGTTTTCTCTGTAATCCGCATATGGAGTTGTAGTCTGTGTGATGTACAAACACGTTTG
Source organism: Hyaena hyaena (assembly GCF_003009895.1). Classification (NCBI taxonomy): domain Eukaryota; kingdom Metazoa; phylum Chordata; class Mammalia; order Carnivora; family Hyaenidae; genus Hyaena; species Hyaena hyaena. Next base: position 2,899,845 of record NW_024080790.1, read on the forward strand.
TAGCTAGAATTTTTGACGATAGTTTAAGTGGAGTCTTGTATGCGGTTGAAATTTGAAGCTAATCTCAGGGCACCTGGGTGGCTCAGTTGGTTAAGCATCTGACTCTTGATTTTAGCTCAGGTCATGATTTCCCTGTTCTCAGGATTGGGCCCTGTGTCGGGCTCTCCGCTGACAATATTGAACGTGCTTGGAATTGTCTTTTTCTCTCTGTCTCTCTGTCCTTCCTTCCAATAAATAAATAAGCATTAAAAAAAAACCCACAGAAATTTGAAGCTTATCTCAATATGAACTTTAATCCTTACCATAACAGATCTCCAAATTGGCGTGGAGCTTTGCTGTCATGTATTACACCAACAGAAGACATCTGGTTTAAGTAAAAAGATATTTAGCTCTATTTCCATTTGCCAGTCTCCTTTGGTAGTAATGCACTTAAATTATAAATATTTATTGGGGACCAGAGAGTTCCTAGAGCAACTCATCTAGTTAATTCAGAAATTGTTTTTTGAATGAATGAACCCCAACATGATTTTTTGTATGTGTTCGAAACACACAAACATAACATTCTTAAAACTTTAATAGACAATGTAGAGGGTTTACTTTATGTTATGTCTTAAATACTAAATAATTGCATCCTTTGCCAAGAGACCTAAAAAAATATTCTGTAAACTGTTTCATCATCTGAATATCTTATTCGTCTTAATCAAAAGAAGTTGTACGGTCCAAAAAGGAAAAAGAATAGTAGATTATCTGCCTATCACTTCTATTTCTGCTCTGCTTTTGAGTTGCTTTTTACCTTTTAAACTCTTAGCCTTTATTAGAATTTAGGAAATGAAGGTAGTATCATAGTCAATACCTAGCAGGCTTTAAACACGTTCAGGGGCAGATTATCCCTGTATTTCATGAGGGACTCATCTGTGGTAGAGAGGGTTGTTTCTTTTCACCCTCTCAAATCTAGACCAACTAGTATTTATAGTTGTTAATCTTTAGCTCTACTTATTTTATAAATTGATATTTTCAGCTGAAAGAAAACAAATGCTCTTGGAATTGCTTTTTTAAAAATTTTTCTTGAGGCAATGATATTTTAGGGTCTAAAATATCTGAGCAGCACATTCCCATGGAAATGGTATACAGAAGGTGTGTAGGCTCAGGTCTGTGTCATGGAGCTTGAGGGTTAGAAACAGTGTCTGTTCTTCATTCTGGATGTGTTTAGGCGAGGTTCTGCAAGTGTTACTGACAGCCTTTGCTTTTGCAACTGTTCTGCCTGCAGTGTCTAGCAAACCGAATCTAGAGAAGAATTGCATTAAAAGATTATCAGGAACACAAGTAAGTTTCATAAAGAATGCTAGATCAATCTAAAACTTTTATATGAGAAGAAAATATAGACTCATGCTGAACAGAGATGATGTTTAAGAGTTTTTAGGAGAGGGGTACCTGAGTGGCTCAGTTGGTTGAGTGTCCGACTCTTGATTTTGGCTCAGGCCATGATCTCATGGTCGTGGGAGTGAGTCCCGTATTGGGATCCATGCTGAGCATGGAGTCTACTTGAGAGCAGGCACTCTCCCCCCCGCAAAAAAAAAAGTTTTCAGTAGAATCAATCCCTTTTTAAAGCTGTTGAGGTTGAAATAGTGTCTCTTTGTATGAAACTCAACATTAGAAAGCTTCTTTAAGTATTTATTAGTTCTAGTAATCAACTGAGAAGTAAAAACAGAGTCACAGATTATATATATATAAACACAATGTGGAGAATGTTAAGATTTCTCTCCTTACCACTCTGGTCTCGTTTGCAGCGAATACCCTATTCAGCGGTCAAAGAAAGATTCTGAGGGAGTGGAGATGGGAGTTGCTGGCTCTGTCAGCCTTCTGCAGAATGTCACCTTGTCTACCCAGCCCATTTCCAGTTTGGACTGGAGTCCGGATAAAAGAGGCCTTTGCGTCTGTAGTTCATTTGATCAGATGGTAAGAGTACTGATTGTTACAAAACTCCATAAAATCTGATCTGGAGACTTTGGACTTAAACCTTCCAGAAGAACACTCATAGTATTTAGAACGTGCCCTGGAATCCTCTGACCTTCACTGAAAAACCTGGATTTGACTGAGAAGACAAGCCCCAGATGCAACATCCAGACTAGCCTGTCTCTGGGTGTGAAATGCCAATGCCGAGTGGTGTGTTCCAGCGATCTGACGACACCCGTTTGTGGTTTGTTAGTGCACGGGGCACCACTGTTTCCATGGCCAGCTCTGTTCCTTTCCCCTCTGTTTCTAAGAAAAAGTTGATACTTGTCTATATTTAAACATATTTTTAATTTGTTCTTCATCACCAGAGTTCTAATACTTTACCATAACACCTGGTTTAAAATTGTTTTGGTAAAACTACTGTGAATTAACCTTCATAAATACACTTTGAGAGATTTCAGTGTTAGTAAGTTTCTGGAAAGAATAGTACTTTATAAGATATCAAAATGGCATGGCCATACTAGATTTGGGTAACAGTTTTTAGCTCTCTAGCTCATAAAATGAAATATTATTTACAAAGTGAATATTTACAATGACCTCTTTTTACTTTAGAAACAAGAGTCAAATTAGACTTTTGGTTATTGAGTGGTAAGTGATGTTGAGATGTATAAGATTGTGAAGTTTTCTAGCCTTCTATTGTGTCATATCTTTTTATACATTTTATGAATAAATTTTTTTTTCTGAAATCTATGGAAGCCTTGATTCTGACAATTTAACAGTGGTAATAAAGCTGACACCATCACTTCTTTGCTGTATAAATGCTTAGTAAGTATCTCTTAATTCACTTTGTTTCCTTAGTGCTCACCAGATCTTTCGCTAAAGCTCAGAGGCATTCAATTTATCACTCTTTCAGTATGCTCACCCTCCCTCCTCTACTCAAGAGTCAGAGCCCCCTGAAGCATTTGTAATATGTAAGCTTTCTGTGATCTCATGGGTTCTTGCTAGTTCAGAATACGAAATTCAGAAAATTAACCTCTTAAAAAAAACCAAGATGTTTTATGCTGTGTACAGAATTATGGAAGTAAAAATGAAATTGAACTTTAGGGGTGCCTGGGTGGCTTGTCATTAGAAATGTGTCTGACTTTGGCTCAGGTCACTATCTCACAGTTTGTGGGTTCAAGTGGTGCATCGGGCTCTGTGCTGACAGCTCGGAGCCTGGAGCCTGCAGCCTGCAGCCTGCTTTGGATTCTGTGTCCGCCCCCGCTTTGGCCCTCCCCCACTCATGTTCTGTCTCTCTTAAAAATAAATAAACATAAACAAAATTTAATTGAACTTTAAAAAAGCCTATACCTGCTGGGTTTTGTTTTTGTTTTTTTCATTTTTCAAAGAAAAATTTTAAAAATTGTGAAATTCTCAGAAAACTTGTGTTTGGTGGTATAATTAGAGAGGCTTAAGTCAAGGAGAGTAAATACTTCTGTCTCATTAAATCTAAGATGTCATGGAGCACCTGGGTGGCTCAGTCGGTTAAGCGTCCAACTTCGACTCAGGTCATGATCTCATGGTTTGTGGGTTCCAGCCCTGCATTGGGCTCTGTGCTGACAGCCAGCTCAGAGCCTGTTTCAGATTCCGTGTCTCCCTCTCTCTCTGACCCTCCCCTGCTCATGCTCTCTCTCTCTCTCTCTCAGAAATAAATAAAATAGTAAAAAAATTTTTTTTTTTTTTAAATCTAAGATGTCATGATTGTAAGATGATCTTCTGCCACGGAGAAAGGAAAACGCTGCCAGTGACCGATGCACACACTTATTACTTTGCATTTCTTTAATATTTCTTGAATGGTCTTTTAACCTTAGATCATCCTTATAAAGGAAACTATATACAAGATAAATTTGGTATGGTATTCCTCAGATTTCTACCTATTCAGAGTCTGATCCTTCTACATCACCTTTCCATCTTTTCCTTATAGTATTGTCCTTTGTGCCACAAAAAATGTTGCTGAGGCAGGATTTCTTTAAAGCATGCTTCCCTGTTGTCTTCAATTAACTGTCACTTACTCTACAAGTTTTGGTGTACACATGCCAGCTGTGACAACTGTCCTCATGATTGCTGCGAGCTTACCAGGATCTAGCAGGATCCTTTCAGTTATCTACTGCTGTGTAACAAATCACTAGGAAACTTACTGTCTGTGCTCCGGCAGCCTCAGGCAGCCAGACTTAGAGCTGGAGGGTGTTTCCAAGGTGGCCTTCATATGGCCTGCAAGTTGTCAGCTGGGACCTCAGCCAGGCGTTAGAACCAGGGGCCTCTCCACATGGCATGTGCTTCCTCTGAGCAATGGTGGCTGGGTTCCAAGGATGAGCATCTGAAAAGAGAAGGCCAGGTAGAAGCAATATCATTTTTAAATGGCCTAGCTTCATAATTCATTTAGTATCACTTTTGCCACGTATTTCTCACAATCCTCCCTCCCCCCCACCCTGCCACAGTTCAAGGGGAGAAGACATAAATTCTACTTCTTGATGGGGGCTTGGCTAGGTTCTGGAAGAGCTCATGAGACTTAAAATATTGTGTCCATTTTTGGAAAATACAATCTGGCTTGGTAGATTACAAGATGCATCTCAATTTCAAAGATGTAAAAAAGGGGATGAGGGTGATGGGCTTATTAAAATTGATGAAGTTTGTTAGTTGGAATGCAAGTCCTCTCTCCCACTCATCTGCTAACACCCCTCCCTACCCCTAATTTATTGCGGCCATTACTAATCTATCATGGTACTCGTTTTCTCGGAGCCTCCAAGCTTTATTACACAACTAGGAGCTACTATCAACTGTTAGTGATCCCTGTGAAGTTCAGCTAGTCTCCTCGACCAGGCATTACCTCACTGTGGACCCCATGAGTCCTTGGCTCTCTCTTTCGGTATCTCACACAATGATGAACGTCTCCTGCATGAGACCATCCATAGAAACCAAACATGCAAAAACAAAATGGCACTTCACTTGTATACCATGAGAAGTGAGTCTCAGCTAACACAATGCTTAGGTTTGCCAATAGGTGTACCCTCTTTCAACTTACCTGATGTGCTGTATTGTTCTAAAGGCTTCCTGTGAGGGCCAAATTAGAAGCAGACATTCACAGCATTTAAAAAGAATTCATCCAGGCCTCAGTACAGCCTAAAAACCCAATTTAGATATTGTGTACATATTTGTGTATCTGTTTCCATTCTTCTTTAGCATAAACATGTAGGTGTGGTAGTAAACTTTGCTAGGTGTCTCCATACTATCAAAATTTTTTGTAAGGGATCCCTGGGATAATTCTCATCACGGAGTCTAGACCCTTCCAGGCAAGTGCTACCTTTGTAAAGACAGCAGCATATAGGCTTTGGATATAAGGCTGGTTTATGCAACCTGAGTATAATATCTCAGTGTGCATTTAATTGCTATGACTAATTTGGAAAATAAGTGGGCAATTGGCTTTTGGCTATGTTCCTTAAAAAGGACTGGTTGGTTATTTTTGCTCAAGAAGACCTCATCCCTGAAGGTCCACCCTTGTTTTATTGTGTGGTCCCACCTCATTAATCTGGGTGGGATTAGGCTGCCAAGTTCCTATTTGCACAGAGCTCTTCCCTTAGAGCTGGGCCACGCTTAGCAGTCCCTATAAGCCAGGGGGTCTGGTGTTGCCTTCTGAGAGAGCCTGGGAGCACTGAGCCCATGCTGTTCTTAGACCTGCTGGGATCTGCTGATGGAAGTACTGTCCCACACCCAGAGAGCCAAGGACTCAGGGCTGCTAGGACAATGCCCCTTACCCCACTCCACCTACACTCCTGTATGCTGCCTGGAGTGGTGGGCAGTTCTTTGACTGGTAGAATCACCCCTCCATCTGTCCTACAGGGCTAGGGTGGACAAGCAGCTGCACAAAAATTCTCTTTTTTCCAGATCCTGTGAATCCGTGTCACTGTGCTGGGATCTAGACAGAAAAAGACCTGCCTGTCCTTAACCTTGAACCAAAAAAGTGGGTGGTTCTTAATCAGGAACAATACAGAGAGAGCAGATGCAGATTGGCCTCACAATGCCATGACCATTAATATCCATAGGTTCTGTATATTTAGCACCAAACGTCAAGTTTGAATGCAGGAACAGATTCTGGCTGTGCTTTAAGTCATAAAGGGAGATACAGGACAAACACAACCTCTGCTGCCAGGGAAAACACAGATGTCAGAAACAGCTATGGCTGTGACCAAATACAGCTGCATTTATTTATATAGTAGCACTGAAGCAATTTTCAGGAAGGATTTTTTTTTAACAACTGCAATTTGTTTCTGGTGGTCTTGATCCAACTCTGTCCTTAAGTCAACTTAAAGCCAGATCATCTAGCAGTGGCCTCCACACAACATTTGATAGATATTTATTGGCGATAAAAAAATTTATGAAATTATGGCAAAACACCCAAATTATTTTTATTTATAGGTAGGCAGTCTAGGCTGCTATGGTGGCTTCATAATGAAAGACCTGACTCTATCATGTTTTTCTACTGTCTTCCTTATGTATCTTTTACCTCATCATCCATCATCATTGGGGCTGTTCCAGCTCCAACCATCACATCCACATTCCAGCCATCAAGAAAGTAGGAAAAGTAAGAGAAAGGATACCCTGCCACTTAAAGAATACCACTTCTGTTTTCATTTCTTTGGCCATGGTTGGTCACGTGGCCACACCTGCCATAGGAAGGCTGAGAAACAGACTTATTCTGTGCAATGATATACTCAACTCACACCCAGGAGTTCTGAGGAAGACAGGGGAATGAATATTAGGAGACAGAAAGGATTTGGCCAGTGTCACAGAATAATAGTCTAGCGTAACATCTCCCTAAGTTCTCCCATGAGGTGAAAACCAGGGAGTGATCAATTCATATTTCCTCAGGCTGGATCTAGATCTTGGCACCAATAGACACTTTTGGCAATTGCATCTTCTCCCTCAGCTCGTATAGACATGACACAGTTGAATCACTTGTTTCCCTGACCCATTGAATCTTTTATTATCCCTTACATACATTTAATGGAAGCCTAGCCCTGTACAAAAATATGAAAGGGATGTTCTCCCTAAAGCTGAAATTGATCTTCTATCCTCAATTTCTTTCCTTAAAAATTTGTATTTACTTGATAATAAATTGTTTCAAATGCTAAGCACTGCTTCTGTCCACTGGGCGGTGCAAAGACATGCAATACAGCATGAATGGAACACTTGATCTCATGCATTTCCATAAACTCCAAAAGAAACTTGAAGGGAAAACAATGTATTTATGATTCAGTGTATTGGTCTCTGTCTAAAATTGCTCTTGTTGTTGACTTAGGTGGATAAATTTTGTGTACGTACAGAAAAAATGATTTCTGTTAATATCAAAGAATTGTCCCTCGCACAAAATTATTTCATCCTTTTTCTATGCGGGAACAGCCAAAATGTTTCTGGCAAATACTTAGGCTTTCAATTATGCCTAGGCACTATCAGATCTGCCTCTTAACAGCTTTTAGTGAATTGTCTTTCTCCCTGGGAAGGAGCCACTCTTCTAGGGCTGTGCTTTCTGAATCCCAGGCCTTTGTTATACCTAAAGACCCTGTGGTGTGCTGCCCCCTTGTGGGAACGTGTGAATATTGTGGATCACTAGAAGAAGATGGATTTTGCCCTTCATATGCAACTGGAAAAATCTTCATTATTCAATTCACAGCAGGCACACAAGTCAAACTGGACCAGAAGAAAACATTACCTTATAAAAATTTCTTCCAAAAATGAGAGCATATTTATGAAGAGAAAAACACTTTCCATCACGGCAAAGCTTGTACACTATGGATTTATTAGCCAAAACTTGTATAATTAGATTTATTATAGATTCGACCTTTTAGTGCACCATGAGAGCTGGCTTCCAAAAGGAAACATTTAGCTTTTTATGAAGTGGGACATTATCTTGTAAAGTAAATAAGTAATCTATGCCCCCACTTCCCACCACCATTCATTCTGGAAGTTCTGATGGTAATATTTCTCCAAGTAAAGACCTCTTTATACCATTGACTATCTTCCTGCAAATATTCTAGAATTCTTCCCTTCCTTGTTTCATATTTATATGGGATATAGTGACTGATTTTACAAGCTATTTCTGCACGAACAAGTAATAAGCAGGAGCCCTGCATCTGCTCATTTTTGTCATTGTGACCACACAGGTGAAAGAGGCAAGCAGAAAATAAAGTGTGGTCAAAAGAGATTCACAATTCTCCCTCACACAAGAGGCTGAAGACACTTACATTCTCTGCTCATTTTAAGCCTTCAACTTTTCTTCCTTACCCCTAAGAATGTTCCCGCTGGGCTTTCTGTAGCAAAACAGAACGTCAGCTCTGGAAGAGGCCTTCAAGTCTGCTGAGCCCCATCCCTCCACTTGGAGATAGACTCAGGGGCTGCATGTCCTGACCCCCTCGTCCAGTGCTCTTCGCCCTGCACCACCTGGAGGCTGTTCCATCCTCCACACCTCACCGAGAACCAGGGCACCTTTCAGTCTACCAAGCCAGAAACTGAGATCAGGTGTGCAAACACCACCACCATCAGAGGCGATAAGGGTAAGCAAATAAATACCAGGGAGGAACAGAAGCAGGGTTTGGCTCTCAGCACCCTGGAGATAAACAAGTGTTTGATCTGGGCTGAGCACATCCCTTATCTGGTGAGAAACAACATTCACACTCAGAGGGTGCCTGAGCTTGCAGCAAGCACATCTGGAACCATATGACTGCTGGCCTGGTCCTCACACTAGCTGAACAACGGATTAGGGGCAACTGTTACTACCCACTCAGGGGTCCCTGAACTCCTGGGAGATCACAGGCTAAAGATTCCAAAGAATACAGAGCCAAAGGTCTCAGCAGAAGAGTCCTGGTGGCCCTTGTCTCTCCTCATCCACTAAGCGCCACTGGGGCATGCCATGGATTATCCAAGTCTGCCCGGTAAAGATTCTTAGAAGTGTCAGAAGCCTCATTCTCTGTCTCACCATTGCAGTCACTGAAGCTGAAGACGGCAGTGAAGAATGAACCCAGAGAAAACCGTCAGCATGTCTCTAAAGAGACTTGACTAAGATGATGTACATAAGATAATAATAGTGATAATAATAGCAGCTAATATTTACTGGGCATTGACTATGTGCCAGGCACTATACTAAGTGTTTCTTCTGCATTATATTCTTCAATCCTAACCACAAAACTTTGAGGTCAGTCCTACTGTTGAAATTTGCAATTGAAAAATAGGCTTCAGGAGATTAAGATACTTGCTCAAAATTCTACAGCCAGGACACAGGACATCCAGCAGTAGAAACATGATTTATCCATCCCTAGAACCCGGACTCTCAACTTCTTCTTTTTCATATATTGGTGTAAGCTGTTTGATGCATCCCTGCCCCCCTCCCCCGCCCCAATCTGTTTCACTACATTAAGGATAAAAGTCCTGTGAAAGAGTGTTATCACAGTGAAAGGAGCCTTTAGTAGGGATTCTCATGAGAGCAGGAGAGACGGAGAGAGCATTGATTGAGTGCAGGGTTGGGAGGGAGGTGGGAAGGAAAATGGGTTCTAGCATAGACTGGGCGCTGGCTTCCTTTCCACCCTGGCACAGCCCTGTTTTCTCCCATTACGCAGGCAGCAGTGGCCTCCCCTGACTACTCTTTCCTCCTTCCTCAATGACAGGAACTCATTTCTATTGTAGCACACAATAAAGATTATATTTGCCAGCCTCTCTTTTAGCTAGGTGTGGCCATCACTGACCGTGAGCATGGGCTTGCCCTCCAGGGACAGCAGAAGGCTAAGTGTGAGGAGTCTGGGGCCTGATAGTGAACCATCACACCTGCCCGAGGTGGTTTACCTCGACTTTTTCCACATGATGGACAAATTTACTTGTTTTGCGTTTAAGTTCATAACTTGGGATTTTCTCTTGTATGCATGGACACCTGGTCCTAACAACATTTTTTCTTCTTTTTATAATGGGGGAAAACAGGGTCAAAAGGAGTAAATAACTTTATCTAAAGTTGTACAAATGTTACCCGGAAGAATTCAGATTTAAATCTATCTGTCTGACCCCAGAGTTTGCCTTCCCAGCACAGTCTCTACGAGTGAAAATATTAGAGAACATGCAATCTTTAGTACATTGTAATTTGAAAACATTTTCATGCATTAAGCAATGTGTATAATGCAAGCAACAGCAGTAAACTCTAGATAAAGTTACACTAAAGTGGACTCCATTAAGAGGACCTGGGGATGTGTATCAGTCAGCCTTCACTTAGAGAAGTACAACCTCTTGAGAAGCAAAATCATGAGGGATTTATTGCAGGAACTTGACCTTCTGTAGTTGTGGGAGCCGGTTAGGCAGTCTCTGCAAGGCCACTGTCCTCAGGTCTGAAGCTGGGGCTTACAGTCCAGAGGGCAGACAGCTGGAAGGGCAGCTGGATGCAAAGGGGAGGAGAGCAAGAATAAGCTGGAACCTACATGCACCAGCTGGGGATGACAAAGATGGACTGCAACGCATGCCTCTGATCTTGGTGGAATGGATATCCTGCAGAGATCAGAACCCTTCATTAGGGGTCTTGAAAAAAACACACACACCCGGCCCAGAAGTTGGAAAAGCTGAAGGAGGATCCTGGGAAAGGCCACTGCCTCATGTTAACAAGGAGGGCCGGCAGATGAATGACAACAGGTATGGGCTACAGAAATAGATGCTTCTCTTTCACCTTCCATATCTCACCCCAGAATCCCTCTCTTGGCCCACAGGACACAAAAACATCCAGGAAAGAGTACTTGGAAGTGTAGTTCAGCTTAGTAGGTTGGCATATTATAAAGCCACCTCAGGAAGGAGTTGCTGAAGAATCAGTCTGTGGACAAGAAAGAAATCAAGGAATTTCTGGAGATCTGGCAGCTAACACTCCCATTTTCTCTTTCCCAGGTCTCAGAGTCACCTCCATCTACATTCCCTCCTGTACTGCTCAAATTCCCAGGACACAGTCTCATTGGCTGGTGAGGTCATGTGCTCATGCCTTGGCCAAAGGAGAACAAACTCCTTGGTTGACTGTCCAAATAACAGTGCACGAAATGGTGGAGTGGTGGTCCCCCAAAGGGAAATCAAAGTGCTGTTATAAGAACAGGGGTGTGCATGCTGGAAAGGCAGATAGTGGATACCCACTGCACCTGGTATTGGTCTGGATTGACTGCATTCTCGAGCAGGATCTCCCCACCTGGTATCTGAAGAGACCAAGTGTATGTCAGCTCAACTGAGCAGCCCCTGTGGGGCAGAGGGCATGTTCCCTGACCAGATCCAGTAAAGATCTTAGGATCAAGGCTCATTGGCCTTGGTGGTCCCAGGCCTTCCCTGAGCTAACTTGTGATGATCAGGGACAATAAGTGCTCTCATTATTCAGGCTTAATCCTGAGCCCACAAAGTCCAGACAAGGTAGAGAAGATCAAGTGGTTCCCATAGCAAAGTGAGGCTACCATCAATACAAGATGCAAGGGAATGGCAGCTGGGCAGGCCAAAACAACATGCTTCAGGGAGGCTTGGCCCCAGCCCTGCTCTTCACATGCTGCAGGTTTAGCTGGAGGCCTGTACCTGCAAAACCAGCAACTAAGACAGTCTCCGGCAAATCTAAAAGGTCATAGCTATGAAGAGACTAGCACAGAAGACATCTAGAGCATGAGTAAGGGAAACAGGGTCACCAGGATGAGTGTGGGCAGAACTCTGAAGAGGATATAGAAGCAAAGACCTCAAGATCCCTGGGTAGGGCAACAGCATGCATGCTGAGTAATTGATGTTGGATACAAGAGCATACATCACCAACCGATAAATAACTTGCAAAAGAACCAACCCAGTAACAGCTGCAATTCTCAGCCCACAGACATTCTCATTAGGAACCAGTGGGGAAGACCTGGCTACAGTTCTGAGCCCCCTGGGCTTCCTGCCCTCATAGCTCTGTCAGGAGTAGCCTGAGAAAGCAAGAAGGAAAAATGGGACCTGTTAATTACTGTAGCTCCCATGTGCCTGACTGCCATGGGGAAAGGACACCCAAGAGGGCCTGGTCCCTTGGCTGGGCTGTTATTTACCTGGCCCAGTGAGGCCTGAGGCAAGAGCACTCCGGTGACCCTGGTGTTAGTCCCCAAGGAGGAGCAAACTCTGAAGCAAGATGCAAGGCCAGTGCAAACCCAGTAAGTCAAGCACCTAGTGGTGGCCATGAGGTCTGCTCTGCATACGATAGGCAAAGGTCTCTTACAGAGGTTATTCCAATCCACACACCAGGACTGCTAAGCATGACCACCTGTCCTGGGATGTTGCTGGGCTTTTAGTGCAAAACCCATAAAAGTGCCAGGTAGACCAGGAGGAGTTGGTCATTCTATCCACCTTCTAGATTGAAGTGTCCTCTGACGATTCAGAGGAGCTGACCAGGAGGAGCTCATGTGTGTGGGGGGAGAAAGAGTCAACAGGGCTAATTTGGATTTTGCTTGTCCATGCTTTGGGGGCCTCAAAAATAAGGAAGGGAGCAAAATTGTGTGCCTAGTTTGTCATCCACTTCAAGGCAGGTCAAATCTTTGCCATCAAATATGGAGTACTTGCAAACTAAGAGAGGTATTCCACAACAAATTCAGAGGGGAAGCAGAAGTGTTGCTCACAGATCATTCATGGGCCACACATCATTCATGTGCTCCCAGTCAGATAAAGAGGAAAAGCATTAATAAAATGTTGTCATGTAGGGAGAAGTGGAAGCTCATGCCCCTTCCTTGAGGCACAGGTCCTGTCCTGTCAGTAAACTGAACAGATTCAGAGTCAACCAGCCTTTCCTGAGGATCTGCCATGTGTCAGAGGAATTATACTCTTTTATTACGTAATTATTCCCACTCCAGAAAGTAGAGATTATTAACCCCACTGTACCAATGAGGAAACCAAGGCTCAGAGCAGTTGAGCAAATTGCTTCAGGTGACACTGCTAGAATATAATAGATCCTGGACATCCCTCAGTTCTTCTGCTCTGTATCTCATGTCCCCTCTCCTGCAGCAGGCTAAATAAGTCCGGTACTAATCATACATTACTCACAACAGAGATCCCCTGGGTTTGACTGCATGGACTGTGATCTTTTGCTGCACTTGCTTCCCATTTGACAAATTTTACAGGACCTCATGTAGATGAAGAAAGAATTTTATTTGCTGTCTTTACCAGGCAAAGTGGGTCTTGGTTTGGGACTCAGGCACTTGTCAGGCACTGTCTGTGACACCTGTCACCTGCAGAGTGGGTGTTCCTGATATGGGGTGGGAGAGGATCCCGGGGAGGGAGGTGATGGGCCATTACAATGGTCAGGAAGGATCCTTTGGGGATACATGAAGAAAGTCACTCCTGCTTGATCCTCACGAGGGACAGGAGCAGCCTCAGCTGCCAATAAATTCCCATTAATCTTTGGAAGGCTACAGCCATCACATTTATTCAATAGCAAATATGGATTGTTAGGCTAACCAGACCATAACTTAGAAGAGTAGTCTCTAAGTTGTGCCTTTCGTATTCATCACTGTAATAAAATTGTCTAACTGGAAAAGTCCATATTGACAAATCAACAGTAAGCACATTGATTTAATAGTAGCTCTGAGTTATTAATTCTGCAATTTTTTATTCCATAGACCTATTACATTTTTCATCAGATGGGACTTCTCTTAAAGAGGGCTGAAGGGTTTTTCTGGAAAATCTCTGAGACTGAAGTAAGGAAGTTTTATGGGTGCTGTGAAAAGTAATTTGGCTTTTGTATGCACTGGTGTGTGTGTGTATGTGTGTGTGTGTAGATTGATTTCCTTAGGTGATCTGAGCCAAAGATAGGAATTTAAAGTTTGCTCTATTAGTTCTGTGGACTGAGATTACCATTTGGGGAAGAAGAGATGGGAGTCCATATAAAAGGTGACAATCCTGGCCACACTAACCCCTCTGAGGACAGCCCAATTTGGGCACAGGCAAGCTTACTATAGTGATAATCCATAGCATATGACTGGGCCCATAACAAAGACTGGCTTATTGGTTAAGTGATTAAAAGGGACATTGTGTCAGTTAGGAATGCAATTCCTAACTGTGACAAAGACTCTTGAATGTAGTGGTTTATTCTCTTATATAATGGCAGTCAAGACACGGGCAGTCTAAGGTTGTGTGGCTGTTCTCCATTATTCAACTTCCTTTGTTTCTTCTCTACAATCCTTAGTACATAGTTTCCATCATCAAGATCATTTCTAAAATGTTCCTGTCTATGGAATACTAGCCATAAAACCACTACAGGGGCACCTGGGTGGCTCAGTTGGTTGAGCATCCAGCACTTGATTTCAGCACAGGTCATGATCTCATAGTTTGTGGGATAGAGCCCCACATCAGGCTTTGCTCTGTGTGGAGCCTGCTTGAGATTCTCTCCTTTACTCCCTGCTCCTCCTCTGCTCATCCACATGCATGCTTTCTCTCTCTCTCAAAATAAAGAAATAAACATTTTTTTAAAACCACTACATATGTTGAAAGAAGGCATAAAGGCAGAAGGGCAGAAAGTGGCATAACTTCCAGTAAGCAATATTGCATGATATATCAATAACATTGCCGCTCAAAGCTCAGGGGCCACAGATAGTCATGTGGTCATACTTCAATGAAGGGTAATCTTTAGGTAGGCATCTCACCATTCTGAAATAAGTTAGAGAATCCCTACTCAGGAATTAGGGGAAATGGCATCGATTTTGCATTAGTAGTTTGTTACAAAACACCATTACATTAGCATGGCTTTTGGAGGAGACAATTTGGCAACATCCACCAAAATGGTAAATATTCATATTCTTTGAACTAAAAAAAAATATTTTCAATGCATTTTTTTTTAGAGAGAGAGAGTGCAAGAGGGAGAGAGAGAAAAAGAGAGAGAATCTTAAGCAGACTCTATGCTCAGTGCAGAGGCTGATGCAGGGCTTGATATCATGACCCTGGAATCATGAACTGAACTGAAATCAAGAGTCAAACACTCAACTGACTGCGCCACACAGGTGCGCCTAAAAATTTAATTTTTAGAAGTCCTTTCTATATATTTACTCTCACATATGTATATACATGTGCTTATTATAGCACAGCACTACTTATAGTATCAAAAAATTGGAAACAGGGGTGCCTCAGTGGCTCAGTCAGTTAAGCATCTGACTCTCGATCTCAGCTCAGGTCATGAGCTCATCGTTCATGGTTCATGAGCCCCAAGCCCCATGTCGGACTCTGCTTTGACAGTGTGGAGATTGCTTGGGATACTCTTTCTCTCTGCCCCTCCTCCACTCTCTCTCTCTCAAAGAAATAAACACTAAAAAAACTGGAAACAAACTAAATATCTATCAACAGTCACATTGTCCAAGAAACTATAATATACACGATGGGATACTATGGAGCTATGAAAAAAGTATTAGATGACTACAAGTACTGAGATGGATATGAGGCATTACTAAATTAAAAAACAAGGTACAGAATATTACACGTATTATAATAAGTGTAATATAATCTCATTAGCAGAGTTTTAAATGTTTATTTATTTTTTGATATAGAGAGAGTGGGCAAGGGGGGGTGGGAGAGAGAGAGAGTGAGAGAGAATGAGAATGAATCCCAAGAGAAGCCCTGACATGGGGCTTGATCCTACAGTAAACCATAAGATCATGGCCTGAGCCAAAATCAAGAGTTGGATGCTCAACCAACTGAGCCAGGTACCCCCTAGTAGAGTTTTATTATATATATTTCTGGAGGTGTATCAAAATCTTTGTGGGCAGAGGAAAGAGACTTTGTAATTTGAAAGAGCTGCAAGAAACTCTAAAAGAGAGAATCATAGTTAATGACTGTGAGCTGAACCCCTGAGAACAAATAAATGAGTGGAGTCCATGGTCAGAGAAAGTGTTACCAATCTGGTTTCCAGAAGAGTTCTGCTTATACCAAATTTGCACCAAAACGTTGGGTGGAACAATCAGATGTAAGGCCTTTGTGGCATACTTTAATGCTGAAACTGGGGTGGTCCCCGGCGAGATGGTGAACAAGATATCCTGATGTAATTCTCTACTACAATGGATAAGTAAATACAAATCCATTTTGGATGAGGGTGTCATTAATTCAGGTTTTCAGGATTCCCACAGATTATGTAAAACCAAATAAAGAATCACAATAAAAAATTACCAAACAAGACATAGTGATTATATCACTTAGAACTAAATTTAACATCACATGGCAAAAAAAAAAAAAAACAAGCAAAAAAAAAAAAAAACCCCAAATAATGGTGGCTTTTTTTTTTTTTTTAATTTTATTAATGGTGGCTTAAACATGCATTTATTTGTTTTCATTTTAAACAAACCAAGAAGTAGGTATTCAGGGAAGATATATCACAAATTCATCAGGGACCTGTATTCTTATGGTTCATGAACCCTCTGAGATCTTGGTTATGATCATTATTTTTGTGATCCCAGGTGTCTGCTGGAGCTCCAGCTATCCACATTCCAGATCGTTAGGGAATGAAGAACGAGAGGAGCATAACTATTCTCTTTAAAAACATATTTGGGAAGTTGTACATAGCACTTCCACTTATAACTTACTGATAAATTCTAATCCCAAAGGCCACATCTGGATATCAAAACAAAAACTAGGGAATTTTAACTGGCTGGAAATAAGCCTGGCTAAAAATTAGTATTTTCATTCCTAAGAAGGAATGGGAGATAGATACTTACTGGCCACTAGCAGTCTCTGACACAACAAGTGTATAGTAGGCTGAAAAATGGGCCCCCAAAATATCCCAGTCCCAATTCCTGGATCCTGTGAACATTACCATGAAAATAGGGACTTTGCAACTGTGACCTTAGATGCAATCACAAGTATCTTATAAGAGGAAAGAAGGAGATCTGACTTATAGAAGTAGCACATGTCATGATGGAAGCAAGAGGCTGGAGAGATGCAAGGCAGGGGTCTCAAGCCAGGGAATGAGGGCAGCCTTCAGAAGCTAGAAAAGGGAAGGAAATAGATTCTGCCCTACAGCATCTGGAAAAAAATAGCCCTTTCAATACCGTGGCTTTAACCAAGTGATTCTGGACTTCTGGCTTCCAGAAATGTCAGAGAATGAACTTGCACAGTTTTAAATCACCAGTTTTACGATAATTTGTTACAGCAGTTATAGAAAACTAATAGAGTCAGAAGAAACAAAAAACAAATACAGTGCTCCTCCAAGAGTTCAGAAGTTGTAATGATCAGATACTGAAAACACTTTATTTTTAATTTTTATTTATTTTTATTTGAGAGAGAGACAGAGAGAGCATCCTAAGCAGGCTCCACACTCACCATGGAGCCCAACATGGGGCCCAATCCCAGGACCCTGGGATCATGACCTGAGCTGGAATCAAGAGTCAGATGCTCAATTGACTGAGCCAACCAAGTGCCCCTGAAAACACTTTAAAGAAAGTTCAAAGATAATTTAAAGATAAAAAAATTTCACTTTAAAAATGTATGTGGAAGAGACTGTCAATAATGACCTAGAAATCAGAAATGGAATCCATTTCAGAAATGAAAAATTATAATCTTGATATGAATAACAAATATATGGGTTAAACAGAAGATTAGAAATGGCTTAAAAATTGATAAACTATAGAAAAGAGCTGAGGAAATTATCTGTAAAACAGTACAGAAACATGGGGAGATGAGAAGGATGACATATAAATTAAACAGTATGTAAGACAGAGGAGGGACAATGTTTGAAGTGATAAAATATGATGAAAGCCATGAGTCCACAGCTGCAGGAAGACCAACACATAGCATGCAGAATAAAAAAAATCTACACCTAGACACATTTTTGTATGATTCCAAAAAACACCAGAGATCTTAAAAATAGCTGGGGAAAAAGGATCACCTATAAAGGAAAGGCAAATGGGGTGACAGTTGACTTCTTAGTAACAAGGGAAAACAGACAATAGGATATCTTCCAGCTCGTTAACATACTGTCAAAATGAGTTTGCATTTCAGGAAAGGTATTTTTTTTTTTTTAAGAATAAGAGCTAAATAAAGATATCTTTAGAATAGCAAAGAATGAGAGAATTTACAATCAATGGCCCTTAACTAAATAAATTTCTAAAGGATATCATTCAGGAAGAAGAAAAATGATCTCAGTAGAAAGATCAGAAATATAAGCAGGAATGGTAAGCAAAATACCAGGTAAACATGAAGGCTAAACGGAGGTAAATGTGAACAAACATCATCTGGATATGATTAATAATAATATAACACAAATATCATAATATAATGATATACAAATACAAGTTGAAATCAAATGAAATACCATTTTACCCACCCACTTTTTAGCAAACACAAAGAAGCCTAATAATACCTAGTGTTGGTGAGAATGTGGAACAAGGACTCCTACATATGGCTGAAGAGTGTAGACTAGTGCAAACACTGTGGAAAATAATTTGACCCTGCAGTACCCTAGAGAAATTCTTGCACATATGGACTTAATGACAGGTTCAAAAATGTTCGTAATAGCATTGTCTGCAACAGCAGAAACTGGAGACAATCCAAATGCCCCTCAGTGGGAGAATGTATAAATAAACTGTGGTCTATTTACACAAATGGAGCTCAGCAGTGAAAATGATGACAGCACAGTCAGCTGACACAATAGGGATGACTTTTAGAAACATGATGTTGAATTTTAAAAAAGGTAAGTCATAAGAGATTGTGTATAATGTGACTCTACTTTTTAAAAGCTCAAAGTTCACACTAAAACTATGATTTTAAGGGTATTTACCTATGTGGTAAAGGCTGTTTTATATGCCTAGAGGGTGATAAACACAAAATGGTGGTTTCTGCAAGGTGTTAGGCTGGAGATGGAATGAATAGAAGCAAATAAGTCACTTCAAAGATATTAGTAGTGATGGAACTTTGAAGTTGCATGTTGGCTTATGTTATTTTTATGATTTATAACATAAATGCCGTATTTATACATTTTATGTGTCAATTATTACATAACAAAATAAAAAAAATAGTGAGGGTCTGGCTCAAAGCCAGATTGCCTGAATTTCAGTCCTGGTGTTAATACTTAACTGGTTGTATGACTTTGGGTAAATCCCTTAACTCCTTAAATCCCAGAATTTTCACCATTAAAATGAGGACAATGATAATTCCTATCACCCAGAGTTGTTATGAGGTTTGTATAAGATAACACTTGCAAAGCACTTACTAAGTGCTCAGTAAATGTAAGGAGTAGTTATTGTAATTGCTCTTATTTTGGTCACTGTGTACAATCGAGCCCAGTTGGTGTGCAATCCACTCATTTTCACCTCTACTTCCCCAGTACATCTCCTCTTTCATGCCCAAATCCTTACCCTCTCCTCCCTACTCCCACATACAAATATGAGCACGGGCAGCATCTAGGGCTTGCCTGGCAGAGCATTTAAAAGCACATATATGGATGCCAAGAAGGGAATCCTAAGCATAAAGGGACAGAATATTCTTTGTGTTAAGGCCCAGCAGATGTGGCTTTGCTTCAGAATGTGTTTGGATGGTTCTGTTTGGCTCTTTATAAAACTCTGAATGACTAATGTGTAAGTGATGCATCCGTAGGGTTGCAACGAGGACATTAAGCTCTGACTAAATAAAACAAAAAGGCATCCCTTTAGGGAGATCTGGATGCTGATGAGGTCTGAATGGGTTGTGGAAAATGTTTCCAGAATGGGGATCCCTGAGGAATAATGAAGCCACAGTTGGTCAGGGCAGTCTGACAAACTCTGCTAGAATACTGGCAGCAAAAGTCTTGACCTGAAAGGTCTGTTTCATTGTGCCTCAGGGACTAGAGAAAAATAAGTACAAACTCACCCTTTCCCTCCAATTTCTTCTTTTTTTTGGCTCTCATGTAGCACAGGCCGCTTGCATGTGGCTCAGGAACTAGGCATTTTGCAACCTGTTTTGGAGTGCTTCCCTTTATGTTCTCTGGAATTGCAGCTGGTTTCCTTGGCTGGAAACAGAGATGGAAAGAGAAGCTCATATCTAGCTGCCTTCACTCTCCTCTAAACCCCTAACTCTCAGTAAGTACGGTCTATGGCGAGATGCCTAATGTGGTTCTTCTGTCCATGCCTGCCAGCTCCCAATTCCTTCTCAGACTTTTGTCTTCTTTGCCTGCTGCCATTGTCTCATGCAATGGGTTGATCTGCATCCCCCTAAAAGATATGTTGAAGTCTGTATTCATCAGGGTTCTCTTGAGAAACAGAATAGGAAGTAACAGATACATAGGAAGAGATTTATTATGAAGGACTGGCTCACATGATTATGGAAAATGAGAAGTCCTGTGATCGGCAGTTGGCAAGCTGGAGGCCCATAAAAGCCGGTGGTATAGTTCCAGTTCTAACATGAAGTCTTGATAACCATGAGCATCAGTGTCAGTGGACAGGAGAAGATGGATGTACCAGTTCAAGCACAGAGAGCAAATCTGCCCTTCCTCCATATTTTGTTCTAGTCAGACTCTCAACAGACTTGATGCCCACCCACAATGGGGAAGGTAATCTTCTCTACTCAGCCCACTTATTCAAATATTAATCTCATCCAGAAATACCCTCACAGACATGCCTACAAATAATGTTTAACCAAATATCTGCATATGTATCCTATGGCCTAGTCAAATTGACAGGTAAAATTAACCATACACTGCCTCTGTGAAGCCTTACATCTGGGAAGTTAAGTCAATCATTAACTCTATTTTGTGGAAGAGGATACAAAGGGTAAGGTTTTAAGTAGCGTGTCTGAGGAGACCTGGCTATAAAGCTGTAGAGCCAAGAATCAAGCCAGCATATCTGACTTCAGAGCCGGTGTTCTTGGCCAGCTCAGTCGTGAGGCCCATCAAAGGTGAGGGACTGCAGATGACCCACAGAATTTGTCTTAGGTGGCGGCTGTGCAATATCCTTCATGGCCCCTTTGTTGTGGTCCTTTTCTCAAACTTTGGCATATATAAGAATCATCTGGAAGAGAGGCTCAGCCACTGATCCAAATTTCTACCCTACCAGAAAGTCCCTTCTAATAGGTCTGCGATGGGGCCCAGCAGTCTGAACCATGTAGCTTCCTAGGAATTACAGGATAAACTTTTTTTTTTTTTTTTAATTTAAGTAGGTTTCAAGTTGGGGCTTGAAATCATGACCCTGAGATCAAGAGTTGGATGTTTAACCAAGTGAGCCACTCAGGCAGCCCAGGATGAGCTTACTTTTTTTTTTTTTTTTTAAATGTTTTATTTATTTATAGGAGAGAGAGAGACAGCGTGAGCAGGGGAGGGTCAGAGAGAGAGGGAGTCACAGACTGAAACAGGCTCCAGGCTCCGAGCTGGCAGTCAGCACAGAGCCCGAAGCGGGGCTCAAACCCACGAACCACGAGATCATGACCTAAGCGAAAGTCGGACGCTTAACCGACTAAGCCACCCAGGTGCCCCTGGGATGAGCTTACTTTTAAACAGCATGTTACTTATCTTTTCAAATAATAAGCTAATGTATTTTTAGTTTTCAATTAAAGCAAAGGATAAAACTGTTAATCTGAACAAAATATAATATATACATTCCAGGAAGTTCAAAGGCTGTTCAAAAGGTCTGAGAAACAGCTGGAAAATAGAGTATTTACTGTATCTTTTTAAATTAAAAATTGGACTTATTGCTTTAAATTTAGAAATATTTCACTTGGAAACATACTGATCCTATTTTTTTGAAAAGAGAACATCTGTTTACAAGTTTATCTTATCATTACCAATTTTTGAACACCCTGCATTTTGTGTGGTCTCAGACCACATCTTTTGAAAAATGTATTTATTTCCATGCCCCTATGGTCCTGTCTACAGGCAGAAAGAACCACACTACAGGAGTGAGGCTGCTCCACAGCTAGAGCCGTTTTAACACGGATCGGGGAGGACCCCAAAGGGAATACTTTCAACAAGGTAAGCATTGTCCACTGTGTTGGAAACAGAATTTAGAGCCTCTCAACTACTTTTCTGTAGGAGGAGATTGCATTAAGGTCCTATCCAGATTTCATTTCTCCTGGGCTGGTGACTAGGACATTTCTTTGTCCAGATAATTGGTTATATACTGTTCTTTTTGCTTGTTTGGCCCCACTTGTTCTACCTACTCCTTCCTTTTTCCCACTGACAAGCCTAGCCTTTATTTACAGATATACTGTTCTGAAAAACATCCCCAGGCCAGAGGCTAGGTTGGTGACAAGAGTTCCAGGCTAGCCCTCTCTTCCCACTAGCTCTCTCCCCTTCTCCACAATCCCCACCCATCATGCTACTTCCAAAGAAAATTATCACTGCAGTTGGAAAATCTTAAACCCATGAGATTTTAAACCAATTAGTTATTAAAATTGAGTCTGGGGCATCTGGGTGGCTCAGTTGGTTAAGCGTCTGACTTTGGCTCAGGTCATGATCTCACAGTTTGCGAGTTCAAGCCCAGTGTCAGGTTCTGTGGTGACAGCTCAGAGCCCAGAACCTGCTTTGGATTCTGTGTCTCCCTCTTTCTTTGCCCCTCTCCCATTTGCATTCTGTCTCTCTCTCTCTCAAAAATAAACATTTAAAAAATTTTTAATGAGTAATACTTTAATTTTGTATAGATATATATATACAAAACATAAAGGCAGTTGAAATAGCTAGTCCAAAATAAGATGTAGTATAAGTGCAAACTGCACACTGGATCTTGAAGGCTTAAAATGAAAGAAAAAAGAATGTAATATATCTCATTAATATTTTTTTTAAGGTTTATTTATTTTGAGAGAGAGAGAGAGCACCCAGTGCAAGGGAGGAGGCAGAAAGAGAGGAAGAGAGAGATTCCCAAGCAGGCTTTGTGCTGTCAGCGCAGAGCCTGATGAGGGGCCCAATCTCATGAACTGCAAGATCATGACCTGAGCTGAAATCCACAATCAAATGCTTAACTGACTGAGCCACCCACGCACCATCATTAATACATTTTTATATTGATTACATGTTGAAATGATAATATTTTGGACATACTGGGACTAAGTAAAATCCTTTGTTAAAATTAAATTCACCTGTTTCTTTTTTTTAAATTAAAAAAACCTTAGTGTTTTATTTATTTTTGAGAGAGGCAGAGAGAGACAGCGTGAGCAGGCGAGGGTCAGAGAGAGAAGGAGACACAGAATCTGAAACAGGCTCCAGGCTCTGAGCTAGCTGTTAGCACAGAGCCCGATGCAGGGCTTGAATCCACTGAACTGTGAGATCATGTCCTGAGCTGAAGTCGGACGCTTAACTGACTGAGCCACCCAGGTGCCCCTCTTTTTAAAAAAATTTTAATGTGTATTTATCTTTGAGACATACACACACATACACACACACACAGCACAAACGAGGGAGGAGCAGAGAAAGAGGTAGACGCAGAATCCAAAGCAGGCTCCAGGCTTGGAGGTGTCAGCACAGAGCCAGAAGTAGAGGTCAAACCCAAGAGCCCTGAGGTCATGACCTGAGCTGAAGTCGGACACTTAACCGACTCAGCCACCCAGGCACCCTGTGTTTCTTTTTGTTTTTTCAAAAATGTGACTACCAGAAAAATGTAAATTACATATGTGGCTTGCATTGTATTTCTACTGGACAGAGCAGTGCTGAAATATTCAGGAAGAGGAAACCACCCCTTTGCAGACTCAAAGGGAAGACTTAAAGAAAGTGGAGGCAATGGTGCATGACACGTGACATAGAGCAAACTCTCATAAATATCAGGCAAGGGATGAACTGATTTTCTGTTTAACATTTAGTTCCTGTTAAGTATATAAAAGTGAACATGGAGACCATGGCTTGTCTTCTACCTTCAGTCAGATATTCTGCTTTCACACCTATGGTTCAGATCTATCAGAACTCCTCAGCTAGCCTCCTGCTCCGCCCCCCATCTGGGCACTGCATGCCTCCTGCAGAGACTCGGCCCTCAGTCACAATCTTGAGGAATTTAAGACTGCTTCATTTTGTTCCCAGAGCTCTTTTCCTTTTATGAAAACCTGGCCCACTGACCCTATAAGTCCTTGTTTAGAAAACAAGCATGCAAGCCTATCTTTTAAGATAAGGAAATCTAAGCCTTCCATATATAAATGTTTAGCTGGTTTACAGTGAGCCTAAAGCTGAAATCAATACAAATGGTGTCTTGGATAGAATTCCTTAGAGGCAGAGCTTGACACAGGGACTTGGGTACACATGATTTATTAAGGGAGTACGTGCTCTTTAGATAGATAGATAGATAGATAGATAGATAGATAGATAGATAGATAGATAAAGAATTAAGAGGCAGGGAGGCAGGGAAGCAGGATAGGGAAGGGGAAAGATCTGAGCATGGGCATTGCCTAGGTGGAATCTAACTTTAGCTTGATCCATAGTGGGTCCATAAAGTCCCATAGAGAGGACCTCTATTTGAGTTTATAATATATACTACAATCTTTGAGATAGCTACCCCAACAGCTCTACAAAAGAAGAAATAAAACCAACTTTGCCCCTTTTCACACTGAAGTGTCACAGATCTGAAGTTATAAATGAAGAAACCTGAGTTCATGTTTTATTTATACCTATTACACTTAATTTATGGTGTTAGAAAACATATTCAGCTTAATTTATGTAGGAATTAACTTTGGTAGAGACTAATTTTGAATCTATGGCCTCTTCCTAAAGTATATCATCTCTTTTTGTAATCTTGGCTTGCAGACAGAGATGGTAGTGAATGAAAAAAAAAAGAAAGAAAGAAAAACAAAACCATAAACAAAACCAAAAAACTTTCAAAGGGAAATACCTTAGGTCCTTAAAACGAGAATAGTAAGATGTTTTAGAATTAGAATACCTTTAGAATTCACTGATATAGCCAGAATTTAGAACTTATATAATGGTTCTTTCCAATGAGTTCAGACATTCAGGTTTTAGATGAAAATACATAAAACAGAAAAAAATAAAAAATAGGACCTTGGCATATATTAATACTTAATATTAAGAATTCAGGAACTCTGAAATATTTAATCAGTATTACCCATATGTTATCTATGCTACACCTTTATAGATTACCAGGTAAGTGTGTGTATGTAGGTTAAGAGAGGAAAGGGACGGGAAGGAGAGGGAGATCACTGTGTCAAAAAATCAAAGGGAGGCACCTGCTGGCTCAATCAGTAGAGCATGTGACTCTTGATCTCAGGGTCATGAGTTCAAGCACCAAGTTGGGTATAGAGATTAAAAAACAAAAACAAAAACAAGAACTTAAAAAATCAAAGGGAAGCACAAAATATAGCATTGAGTCTCTTGACAGTCAAGGTAAAAAGGAAACAATAGATACCATGCCTAATCCAGGAAAGTATATTAGTTTGCTAAGAGGAACTAATTTTGGTTTTGTTTCAGAATGTTGTCTATCTGAAAAAAGAAAGCTGTTCTTTATAAAAACAAAACAAAACAAAACAAAAGGAAAACCAGGGATGCCTGGGTGGCTCAGTTGGTCAAACATCCTACTTTGGCTCAGGTCATGATCTCACCACTTGTGGGTTCAAACCCCATCTCAGGCTCTGTGCTGACAGCTCAGAGGCTGGAGCCTGCTTTAGATTCTGTGTCTCCCTCTTTGCTCCTCCTCTGCGCATACTCTGTGTGTGTGTCTCTCTCTCTCAAAAATTAATAAACATTAAAAAAAAAAACCCAGAAAACAAAACAAATAAATAAAATGGCAAATGATGTCTTTTTTTTCTCTTTTCTTAGATCCTGACAATCTTTGTTGCCTTCTACCTGGTCCATTTCACTCACTGACACTACCTGCCTGGCTCTGGCTGATACTTGTGTTTATGACCCCTGGTCCTGAGGATGCTATTCAGAGCTAGTCACACCTCCGGTTTAAGCCTCATGCAGTCAGTGTCACTAGGTGGATAGAGGAGAGACAAAGTGAGTTGTCCCCCACCTTTCCCAAGGCAGATGACACCCTCTCTCCACAGCCATTATGGTCTCCACAGCTGTTATGGTTTCCTTCCCTGAGCTCCTGACACTGTCTTCACCCCAGCAGCCAGCTGGGACCCAGAACTACAGGCCACCTCTGGTGACGGGGCTGGGGTGCCAAAGGAGGGCATCTGGGGAGAGGGTACCAAAAAGTACTCCCTCAATGATGGGGTCTTATCTGCTAATTTTTACTTGAAAAAAGGCAGGGGCATTCTACCTGGCTATGTGTTTTACTGGACAAAAGCAGAGAGTATATATAATATTAAGTCATCGTTCTGTAGATTACCTGACCCAGTGAGTGATTCTGGTTTGCTTCTTGACTGTGTCATTGGCGGTTGCATGGTTTAGTTCTGAAAGGGAGAACAAATCTCTGTCCTTCACCAGCACTCCACAAAAAGCGATGCAGGAAGCTTAGTCAAGTACGCAAATCTCTACTATGAACTTTTCTGCCACATATGGGGGAATTACTGGCCCTTGAAGGCTATCACAAACAGATAAGAAGCAAGGTTATAACATGATTTGACACGGAGTTTTGACAGGCCCCACTCAGAAATGCGGAAAGTGTGGCTTTAAAGGCACCATTTCAGGAGATTAAGATTTGAAATTGTGTTGCTTTATCCTGCCGTTTTCTTTCCACAGGCTTTTCCTTAGGCCTTGCGGTGGAGTTCTTTTTTTTCTTCCTTTCTTTCCCTAGTGTACATATGAAGGTTTGCAATGCTTCACGCTTGAAGACTTGAAGAAAACTGAGTAAATTTAATATGACTGACTTCATAGTCACTGGCTCCACATGCATTTATTTGCTTGCTGTGAAGAGAAAAGCATGTGAGGAAAATATATTGCCACTGAAGGAACGGATCTGTCTCAAGTATAATTGCTCATTTTTATCCATTCCTTGTGTCTTACCAGAGTAGATTACTAAAGAGGCTACCCCTGCTGCACGAAACCCTCTCAGCCACAGTTCTTCAGGATGGGCCACATCTCTAGGCTTCCTCACTCTCCATCTTAGGCACACTAGCAATAGCTCAGCGAACATCAATTCCCTACATCCCTTCTCAATTCTCTGACATTCCTTGAGCTTCTTTTTTTTTTTTTTAAATTTTTTAAATGTTTTTTATTTATTTCTAGGAGAGAGAGAGACAGCGTGAGCAGGGGAGGGTCAGAGAGAGAGGGAGTCACAGACTGAAACAGGCTCCAGGCTCTGAGCTGGCAGTCAGCACAGGCCCGACGCGGGGCTTGAACCCACGAACCGCGAGATCATGACCTAAGCGAAAGTCGGACGCTTAACCGACTAAGCCACCCAGGCGCCCCCATTCCTTGAGCTTTTTAAAATGCTTGAGTCCCTGGGCTCTTGGCAGCTGAAACAAAACCTGAAAGAAATCCACTAAGCTCTGCAATCAGTGTGTTAAACTCCTCCAACAGCAAGAGGCGAAACCCTTCTGTTTCCAGTCATGTGGATGCTGGAACCACTGGGCTCAGATCCTTGGGTTAATGGTCTTGGAGAAGTTGAGCTCAAACTCTCCATCCAGGAAGGAAGATCAGATTCAGCCCTTAGCCCAGAGTTGCTTCTATTTCCTGAGAAGAAATGAGGAAGCAATCACTCATATCAGCCTTTCTAGAGCAATCCTGTTTGAGCTTTCTTAAGTATTTTGTGGGCTATAAAAGCTCTTCTGTCCTTATTACAGCACATGCTCTAACTGTGGCAGGGGGTGTGAGATGGAGAGGTTGGGAAAGTGTAGATCTATCAGCTAACAGAAAGTGAAGGTGGA
Source organism: Hyaena hyaena (assembly GCF_003009895.1). Lineage (NCBI taxonomy): Eukaryota > Metazoa > Chordata > Mammalia > Carnivora > Hyaenidae > Hyaena > Hyaena hyaena. Next base: position 2,927,523 of record NW_024080790.1, read on the forward strand.
GAACTGCTCCTATTGTTTCTGGGAGGGTCCACTGCAACTATTAGGGCCGTATGTTGTGAGGAAGAGCTGTGGACCAGGACGGCAGTTGAAACTGGCTTATCTGTTTAGCACATTCTCAGCCTTGCCAATTAAACAGGAACTGAGGCTCTGACAAGTGTGGAGAAGGAAGAAGAATGGCAGGGCATGGAGCCGGGAGCACTAGTGAAGGCCTAAAGCCTCTGGCAGCATCGCATAGGTTGTGATGAGCAGGCAGAGACTTTCCAAATTGGCCCTGGGGACATAGGATAGAGGTTAAGAGGGAGGGAGACTCAACAAAAGGAAAGTCTGAGACAAACTGTGCCTAGTCCATTGTTTCTCTTAAATCAACCTTAATCCCTGGGGGTTGAACTTCTGCATAATGAACTAAAAATATTACCAGAAATAAATAATCACCTAAGATATTGATCTCAATGATGTGACATATTTCCAGGGACTTTGGTCAGGTCTGGTGTGGTTTTGACAATACGGCCCTAGTCTGTCTGTCTCAGTACATCTTTTTTCCTGCCCTCCCGTCAATCCCTTGTTCTTGTCCTTTCCGATTCCTCCCCTTTCCCAGGCAGACCCTGCACTTACAGAGCCATGCTGAGAGTATTCTCACTGCCTGACAGAAGTCCTCTCTCTACTGTCTAAAGAAGTTCATTATCTATCTGTTCTTCATGTTCTCTGTCAAGTTCCTTCTATAATGACTTTTCTAGCTCCCCAGACAAAATTAATCCTGTCCTTCTTTGAATTCCCATTTTTATGCTCTCAAGCATATGTTGGATTATGATGATTTCTTCATTGGTTTTGCTCTGCTACATCCATCATGTATGCTTTAAGTGGAGGGGTGGGAGAAATCAAAGTTAAGTTTAGTTACATTGTCCTGCTTTAAACTTAATGAAGTCTGGGATATGTTAAGTACTGTCTTAGTATTTGGTAGATGTTTATAAAAGGAGGAAGAAAATAGAAATAGAGAAGCTCTATCTTTGTTATCAGTGTTGCATACTGGCATACACACACAAAAATAAATATATAGAAGTACTTACTATGTACCATATCCCATGCTAGGCAATTTTACATGGATTTTTTTTTTTTTTTTTTTTTTTAAGATTCACAAGGGTCTGTTGTAAAGGTGAGGAAATAGAAATGATTAAGGATTTAAATAATTTGCCCAAGGTCACATAGCTAGTAATAGAGCATAAATCCAAATTCAGATAGTCTGACTCCAGAGCCCAAGATTTCATCTGTTACTATTAGTTACCACCCTGTATCATGTTGGTAATAGATAGCTGTTATTTTCTTGGCTGCCTGCCTCTCACTTTAAAAGCTTGTAAATTCAGACATTGTCCTGGCCTCTTTTGCATCTAGGATGCAGGCACCTGACCCGGGCTTAACAAAACAGATGTTCCTGCTAGTGACTTTGAACTGGGACCTGGTGACATAAAGGGGCAGAGACAGTGGAGAATCCAGAGACATCAAAATGGTGGTAGCAGTAGGAGTGCCATCGAAAGTCCAGTGTCTGTGGCTATCCAGTAACCTGCAGCATCCATTTGTTATTTGCTGGTAGAGGCGGTGGTGGTGGATTCCTTACCATATGAGTTGAGTGCTGTGCTCTTGGCTGGGGACCACTTGCTGCCTAGCTCCCTTGTTTGGTCTCCTTTTTTAGCCTGGTTCAAATCTTTTTGGAACATCCTTTAATTATTTAATAACTCAGTAAAAATATATATATAATCTTTTTTCCCTTTTTTCCCTACTTAGCCAGAGTTAGTTTCTGTTGTTTGTAGCCAAGACACCTGGCTGGTATAATATCCAAACCCATTATCTTGGATATAGGTTCCTATATTCCTACCTGGAAAAAAAAATCCCACATATGTGTCCAGAGTTTTATGAAAGTTCAGTTAAGTAGAGGATTACGGTGGCAGACTGTGTATCACTGGGAAAGAAGGATTTCTAGCTCAGCTGACTACCTATTTATGATTCATCTAGCAGTTTACATGGATGAATATGGGAATTTTCAGCATGTTGCTACTATACTAGAACCCAGAAATGAATTTTTACCTCATGAGTAAATTTGATTTCCAGGTCTAACTCTGATTTCCAGGTCTAATTCTAAAACATTTTTAATGAATTTAGCCTTTGAATAATAATAAGAAAAAGTACTAAATATCTTTCTTGCTCATTACAGGAAAAATGGCTTCCCAAAACTGTATAACTTACAAAACTAAGATCACAGGGGAAGTTGAATTGCTGAATTATTTAATATAATCTGACATATTAGAATCTTAGTTTCTGATATGGAAGAAGATATGATAGCTTACATAAAGATTATTGATAAATTCCAAGATGAAATTCACTTTGAAGAGAATGAAATGTGGTCGGATGTAACTAATCTCTCTGGCCTAATTCAATGAGGGAGCTGAGTTTGCAGTTTGATAAAGGGGTTATAATTACAAGACATCTTGGGACTTCTGGAAGAAGCTACTGCTTCAGATTGCCAAGTGGCCCCACTGAGATGTCAGATACTAGACAGGAATAAACCTTACAGAGGCCAGGGGTTTAACCTTGGTAAGTCTAGACATACTAACATGATTATCATCACTTTAATCAGATTATAAAGTAAACATACACTCTACAAAGCAAAGAATCTCATGGGGTTGTTTAGAGGATGATGAAAAGCTGTTTTCTATCTCTACTGAGGACACAACAGGAAGATATGGGGTGGTTTTTAGCATTAGAGACTTTGTGATGATCAATGGTTCTGAACCAGGATTAATCTGGAGATATTTTTGGTGGAAGGGGGAGGGAGGTGTTACTGGCATCTAGTAGGTAGAAGCCAGGGATGTTGCTAAACAGCCTATAATTCACAGGACAGCCCCCACAACAAAGAATTATCTGGTGCAAAATGTCCAATAGTGCCACGCTTAAGAAACCCTGAGTTAGACATAAGAAAGAAATTTCTGAATCTGAAATTATATAAATAGTGGAATGGGTTTACACGTCCAGAACTAGTGTGAGGTGAGTTAAACATTTGCCTTGGGGTACAAAATTTAAGTCCCCAAAACATCAGTCATCAAGATAAATAATATTAAAAAAAAATCAATGGAAAAAAAATCTATGATGAACAATACAATAAAATTTTAAATAAAGAGAGGATTCAACAGAGAAGGGATTTGGGCATACAAAGTTGAAATATTATTTATCTTGATTCCCCAGGCTTTGGCACCTCCTTCCCCTGTCCCCCTTTAAGTTTGTGCCTGAGGCAAGTGCCTCATTCCCCTCATCCTAGTCCTGGCCTGTTGGATTATTAAGGGTATGAAATTGTTTTAGCTAAAGAGTGATTTGATTTGTTTATAACTAAACTGGGCTAAGTCAGGTCTCATAAAGGCAAAGAAGAAGTCCTTTCCAGGTCTAGAATTTTACTTCTTAGTGACTACATTAAGTAAGGAAGTAATCCAGTTATTAAACCCCATAGAAGTTCCCTAACATGGGCTTTTAATTTCTCTGATTTATAGCCTGGACTTGAGTAGCCAAGATCACCTTCATTATGAATAGTAATATATGAATGGCATCCCAAAGAAATATGTGACATTAACTGTGGCCTTAAGCAATACTCATCTGTTGTAACTCATCCTTCCAGAAAAATAACCCTTGTATGACTTTTCCATTTTACTTAGCAAGTAAACTATTCCTGCTTCTTATCCTTTCCTCTCCCCAATCCCACTTCACCTCAAAAACAACTATATATTCTTCCTTTGGGCTCTATTGATTTTGACATTATTGTATATTACTTGTCCCTTTTGTCTCCCAGAATGCCTTAGATAGACTTTTTCGGGGGGGCAGAGGAAAATATTTTAAATATTTTTCCTTCTAATTGGCTGGGGAAGTGATCTGTAATTACTAAGTTTATGTATGTGCTATATAGAGTACTTACAACGTAATGCTGACCCCCTCAGAAATGCCAGATGGAAGATCCAGAGATAATTTACTATTCTGGGCAGAGCAAGATAGACAGTTATAAAAAATTACAGTAATATTACTAATTAGGAGAAATGTGGTCTTGGATCCATATCAGAACAAACACTCTAACCATTATAGATTGCTTTCCATTAATTTCCCTGGTTTCCGTCTATGCGTGGCTAGCCTGTTAGAGTACCTGCATTCAGCAAATGTACTCGTGCATAAAGTAACTGGATATGGGACCTACCACTTCCCCACATCCTGTCACTTAGTCTAACTGACATATGTACAATTCCTTTTGATCTATGCTAACCATCTTTATCTCAATGCAGATCTCAGCTTCCTATCTGTTATTTTAAAAAATGCTTTAATCAGGGGGTAGCAACAAGTTGGGCTGAATTATAGGGTTTGGGTTTAGGATTTTTTTTCTTCATTCTGTTAAAAACAAAGCAACATCAAACTTGGGCTCCTTCTTTCCAACTACACAGTCATTGCTATTGTGATGTTATTTTGAGTTTATTTCTAGAAAAAAAGAACAAAAAGAAAGAAAGAAGAGAAAAATGACCTAAGGAACTAAGTGGTAGATGGGTAGATAAAGAATAATTCTAATATTATTTGAATTTATGATATATATAATATGCCAAAGCCAGACATATCCAAATGTTTTCTTTTTTCTTTTTCTTTTTAATTTTTGGTCCAAGGGTAAACAGAAGTGCATGTGCGTTTGTCTACTGCTTAAATAAAGGATATATTTAATCGTCTAGGATTTGGGACCCTGAGCAGCCTAGATGTGTGCTATCCAGAAAACCTACTAGAAAGGTCAGTACAGAGCACTGAGTGGAATGGGTGTTGCCCTGGGGAAGAAGTCACCTTAGTATTATGCATTTTGACTAAGGACAGGTCATAGGATCAAAACTGTATGTTTTGATACATACACAAAATAGGTTTTTGTGTAGGTTTTTCAATCCACAAAATAGTGATGACAACGCTTAAAGCTTCCTTCATAATAAACCATACACATGAATATTAACTTTGTGGCCTACCTATTGTTCTGTTGCAGAAAAAACAAAATAAGACAACTATGTTCCCTAGAGAATTTTAGCTAAGCCTTGAAAGAAAATCAAATGAGGGGCGCCTGGGTGGCTTAGTCAGTTAAGCGTCCGACTTTCACTTAGGTCACGATCTTGCGGTTCGTGGGTTTGAGCCCCTTGTAGGGCTCTGTGCTGACTGCCGGCTCAGAGCCTCGAGCCTATTTCAGAGTCTGTATCTCCCTCTCTTTCTGACCCTCCCCTGCTCACGCTGTCTCTCTCTCTCTCCTAGAAATAAATAAAAATATTAAAAAAAAAAAAAGAAAGAAAATCAAATGACACAAATGAGGTGTTTCTAAATATAGAATACCTTTCTTTCCAAATAAATGTTACTCTACCTATTCTTATAACATATCCTGGTCAATTGTCTAGTTAATTTTCTTCTCGAGATTTTTTTTGGTAGTAGACTTCCAAAGTAAAATAAAACAGCTTTTTAAAAAGTACATTGAAATGAAGCATGATATTCTATTGATGGGGCTATTTAATCCAACCATTGTTTCAATATGTTTAGGTTTATAACTGGCCAAGATATTTCTAGTTCTTAGGTAGAAATGAAATGATCAAGTCTTTCAAGCAACCACTTGCAGGACTTGGACACTAAAGCTTGAAGAGATGGGAACTCTGCAGAACCACTGAGAAAAACAGAACATATTCCTGAAGGTTCCTTGGAGAGAAGTTGGAAGGGTGGTACCAAGATGGATTTATCATCTTGTTTTGTGAACCTCAGAGAAGGAAAGAGGACATCTGCAAAGCATTTCCATGCTTCTCACCACACAGGGTATTATAGCAGAAGATTCTGCTGATAGTCAGTGCTCAGCAAATGAGATGCCAAGAATAAGGCTCTTAAAGATTATGTGAAGGCTTGACATGAGCTGGCATGTGAGATTCTGGATCTTTGCTGCAGCTGGTGGGTTCTTTGCATCGTTTATCAAGTTTTAAGGACTAACGACTTTGAGACAGGGAACTAGAAGTACTGTGAAGAGTCATGGCTTCTAATTACGCTTCTTAAACATCTTATTTTTGCTGTTTCAAACAACTGTCTTTTGTTTTGCCTTTAGTGCTGACACCTCAACATTGTCCCCTTTTAGAGCGGTGGAGAATATAGGGCAAAGTCAAGGAGTCTTTTCTACGGTGAATGTCCCCTCCTGTCCCTTGATGAAGGGTGAGGAATTCTGAGAGTGTGATGCCAGGGTTAAGACAGAGCAACTAACATACATGACAGGTGAGGAAAAGTTTCAAGTCCAAATACTTATTAAGTAGTGAACACAATTATTTAAGACCACAAGAACTTTACACTATTTTTTCTCTTTAAAAATGATATTTTGATTTGATTATGCAGCTACTGATTTCAAAAAGGAGCTGATATTGGAAACATTAACCTGGAACTATATACTTTTCTGTTGCTTTATATTAAAAAAAAAAAAAAAAGAATACTATAGTGAATCTCCTGTGTGAACTTTGCCCTGAGATCTGAACCAGATCAGAGAGCAAAGAAAAGTGGGAAAATGTTCACATAAATGTTGACTGAAATAGTAGAGATGGGATCCTTTGTGAAGAAATATGACACTCTGGCATTTTTTCAAGTGTGTCTGTTCAGTCCAAATCAGTTATAAGGGTGGTTGTGGAAGTGTTTTAAAAGTGACCCTGCTCCTCAGTGGTCTTGAGAAGAATCAAGGCCACAGACTGCAGTGAAAGATTTTCTAAGATACTCCTCCCCTTGATGGAGCGAGTGAGAGGTTTCATGGAACATATCTGGAAATACAGCTTTAGAATTCCTTCAGCCTCAGAAGACTGGCTCTGGGCAAAATCTCCAAATCTCCAAACAAAACAAATTACTAAACATCCACAATGGAGTAAGAAGAGAGGCTCCCTTAAGGTATGTTTAATTGAGCCATTAATGCACAGTGAGGAGTAGCCCAAAGCACTTGCATTTCAACTTCCTGGCTCATTCACTGGGCATCCTAGGCATGTCAGAACAGCCTCGTAAAACACAACCAATTGTCTCTTATTCCATAATTAACACCTTGTAAAGTTGACAATATGATTATGGCTGAATTGAGCCAGAAATGAATTGGCACTTTTATCTGCATATAACATAGCTTCCTCTTGGGAACTAAAGGAATAATGTTGATAGGAAGGGAGCTGCCCACTGTGTGAGGACAAAGCAAAAGTAGTGTTATCAGAAGCTCCGTAAAACCTTTAAAGAATAACAAAGTTAAGTAGGATCTTAAAGGCTCTATGATTCCTTTATCAGCTTAATCAGCTTCTTCCTCCTCAGCGTAAGACTGGCTTCACCAAGGCAGAGTAGGAAGAACCAAGTGCCAGGTGCAATTTTACCTTCTTTTTCTAGATTATCTCAACCTGCCAATCTGCCAACCAATTATGAGGAAGTTACAATTATCATTCCTTTTACAGGTGAGGGAACTAAAGCACAGAGAGGGAAAGTAACTTCTAAAAATTCACACAGCCAGAAGTTCTGTGCTAAGGTTACCACCTGGAATTCTGACTTTGTAGTTGTGCTATGTACCATTATACCACACTGCCTTTTCCTCTGCTAAACTCTTTTTATTTTAATTTTATGTTTTATTTATTTCTGAGAGAGAGAGCGAGAGCGAGAGAGCTAGGATAAGCAGGGGAGGGTCAGAGAGAGAGGGAGACAGACTCTGAAGTAGGCTCCAGGCTCTGAGCTTGCTGTCAGCACAGAGCCCGATGTGGGGCTCGAACTCCTGAACCGTGAGAGCATGACCTGAGCCGAAGTCGGATGCTTAACTGACTCAGCCACTCAGGCGCCCCTAAACTCTTTTTTTGTTTGTTTGTTTTTAAACTAAGCTTTACACCCAGTATGGGGCCTGAACTCATGATCCTGAGATCAAGAGCTGCATGCTCTATGGACTGAGCCAGCCAGGCGCCCCCCCTACTAAACTCTTAAAGCAATGTTTCTCAAGTTGGGGGTCCAAAGACACATTTTCCTTGGCTCGAATTCTGTGAGAATTAGCATTTTTAATGGTCTAATCTTTTGTGACAATCTGAAATAAATTAACATAAGAATGTTTGGGGAATCACATTATAACTGGGAATGGGCCTGTGTTGTGACTTCTTTTTGCCTATGTAAATCCCTGCCTTCTGTGAAGCCACAGACTTGGGGAGAGAGAGATTTAGTCATTAAGGTCACAGGCTTCTTATAGTCTTATGACATCATTTATGCTCTATGGAAGGAAGAAAATCTCCAAATACAGATTGTATTCCTTGCTTACTTCTCCGTTGGGAGGGAACTTTTCCTTTTTTCATTGGTTGCCAATTCTCATTGGCTATTTTGTTTCCTTAATTTTTTAATATACTTACAGTGTGGAAAAGTGGAGATACAGGGTTCCCTTCCTTCCCAACATAATTATCTGTATTCTTATAGTTATGAGGTTGAATATTTTATTTAAAATAAATAAACTTGTAAAATTAGTCTTCCCTCAAACATCTCTCCCTACTTACTCTAGAATCTGTCACTTTCCAAATGCCCGGGGTGGGGGAAAGCAGTTTGACTGCAAAATGCAATCATGAATATTGCAAAGGATGCTGTATTTTTGTTGGGCAAAGTGATGGAAAAAACGGAAAGTCATGGATAAATGAGGACTGGCAGAGTTAGATCAGTTATAATTAAAGAGGAGAAAATCTACAAGGATTATGATAGGATAGGTGCTTTAAAAGAGAAAGTGTCAAGGGACGAAGGCCCTTGGGAAAACTGGTATAGTCTTCACATATTTCTGTACAAATGAATCTCTGTGGTTATGTCATGTCATCCAATAATTTTGAAATAAATTTCTCATTTTGGAATATGTTAGATTTATAGAATAGTTGCAACTATAATACAGAAGTCTTGTCTACTTCTTACCAGTTTCCCCTAATGTCAGTTTTTAACTTACCATGATGCATTTGTCAAAACTAAGAAATTGACACTTGCATATTACTTTCAACTAAACTCCAGCTTTTCAGATTGCACTGATTTTTTCCCTTTTTTTTTTTTTTTTCCTGTTCCAGGATCCAATTCAGGATACCACACTGTATTTGGCATCTCATAATTTTGTTGGAAATATTTTAAACACAAAAATCCCTACCAATATTTGAACCTGTCCTTCTTCATTCTAAGAATCAGTGTGTTGCAGTTATAAGCAGAATTTTGCTAATATGTAATGAAGTGAGTTTTTAATAATATTTTTTCTTCCATTTTTCAAATTGGGAGTACAAATCAAGACATTTCTCACACAATTTACTACCAAATTTTAACTATGTTACTTTAACTGTTTTTTTCATCCACTATGTTTGGATGACTAATATAGTTGGCTAGAGGGGCTTCTTTAAAGTATGAAAAATAGGTTATTAGGATCTATGGATAAAAGGAATAAGTAAGTTTATTGTCTGTATAATCAGTAGAACTGTGTATAATGTGCATATTCATTATTTGAGCTAAAAATTTAATTAATAAACTGGTAAAACATAAATAGTTTTGATGCATTCTAGCATGCTCAGGTGAATACCTGGACAGTAATACATTGTCAGATGAATTACTCTCTGCCTTCCTCATGATACATAGATGTATACCTTCCAATAGACATGCAGCAATATGATTAAAAAATTAAGTTTTCATCTATTTCAGCAGTATATTTCACCACTATTAATTTTATAATATTATGAAATAAACCCCACTGAATATGTAGCTTATATATTAGAGGTAAGTCACCTTTACAGTTTTGTTTTTCACCTTTACATTTTTTTGGTTTAATAAATAACTCGTAATGTCTAACAGAATTAACACTTCCCAAGAAGCCAAACTCACTTCTCTTCCCTTTTACATATTTTAAGGAATTGTGGCTGTTAGCTACTGCCACAAAACTGTGTGCTGTGTGGCATAAAACTATATATTTCTTTGGTGTTTGAAGAATACAGCTAAGTTGGCCTACCTCTGATGCTAACCGGGCTCACTTACGTGTCTGGGCATGGACTGTGAGACAACTAGTTTGTCTGGGCTTAGAGAGATGACTGAGTTTTGCTCCATGTGACTCTCACCTTCCTCCTGGGAAAATGGGCTAGCTGGGCCTATCTTTCTCATTGTGACAGCAGAAGCACAACAAAGCAAGCCCAGATTTTCAAGCTTTCTCTTGCATCATATCCACTATTATTCCGTTGGCCCAAAGAAGCAAATGGCCAAACTCAAAATCAAAGGGTGGGAAAATAAACTCTAAATCCTGATGGGAGGAATAGCAAAGTCACCTGGTAAAAGGCACAGACAAAGAGGGCTGAAAATGGATTGACCTGTTTCTTTCAAGGACTTAGCTTTCTGGTAACAGGGGCCCATCTTACAATGTTGAAAATGAGGTAGGGCCTGGTCTTGTAAGGAATACCGAATTTTTAAAGCCTTAAAACTGCAAAATACAGCACCTAATTTCAGTCATAAAATTTAGGAAAAGCAATTAGTAGTTTGGAAATTATGATTTTGTAGATTTTTATCGACTAAGTACAGAGCACTTAACTGAATCCCACATGCCCACACTATGGATGGGGACTGATTTCTGAGTCCTGGACCATCTAAGAATGCATTTTCCTTTTACATCGTTGACTGTCATTCCTTAATTGTTATTCCTCATGTGGGATTGGCAGGGGGCACAAAGCTACATGCAGTTCATAGGATGGATTCATTCTGGGTAATAAATATATTTATTTTCATTATGCCTATAAACATTGATTTTTTTTGAAGGATGTTATTATGTGGCAAGGTTTCAGGGTATTTTTAAGGAATATGACAGGAATCAATTTCTTAAATAAGCACTGAACTATCAGCTATTTGTTCAATTGGTTAATTCTAGGAGGGTTTTTAAATCCTGTCTTTCTTTATTCCTTTAAAAATTTTTTTTTTAATTTATTCAGTTTTGAGAGAGAGAGAGAGCGAGAGCGAGCGAGAGAGAGCGAGAGCAAGTGAGCGCATGAGCCAGAGAGGGCAGAGAGAGAGGGAGACACAGAACCTGCTCCAGGTTCTGAGCTGTCAGCCCAGAGCCTGACGTGGGCCTTGAACTCATGAACTGTGAGATTATGACCTGAGCCAAAGTTGGATGCTTAACTGACTGAGCCCCCCCAGGTACCCCTACTCCATTTTTTGATGTAAATAATTTAGGAAAATAAAGTACAGTGAGGTGAAGATGAGTGTTATGGTTGAATGCTTGTGTCTCCCCAAATTCATATGCTGAAACTCTAATGCCCAAGGTGATGATACTAGAAGCTGGGGTCTTGGTGGGGTCATTAGGTCATGAAGGAAGAGTCCTGATGATGGGATTTTTAACAAGGTCTGAGAGAACTAACTCCCTTCTGTCTTCCGTAAGTGAGGACACAAGAAATTGACAGTCTACAACTGGAAGACAGTCTTCACTCAACCTTACTGGTGCCCTGATCTCAGACTTTCAGACCATAATTGTGGCAAGTCTATTGTTGTGGCTGTCTATTGTTTATAAGGCACCTAGTCTGTGTCATTTTGTTATGGCAGTGTGAAGGGACTAGGACAATAAGGGAAGAAATATAACTTTTTTGTGTATTTACAATGACTTATGAGCTGACAACCTAGCTTAAATTTCCCCAACCCACCAGATGTTTCAAATGAATCAAATATTCTTTGACACCCAGAAAACAAAAAACAAAGCCAAACAACAACAACAACAATAACAACAAGGAAAGGAAGGAAAAAGCACAAAGGCATAGAAAGAAGAAGAGGAAGTGGCTTATTTATTTAGGTTATTTAGATAAACAGTAGAGATGGTGATGGCATCAATTGCTTATTCCCTAGAAACTCCTATCCCTGGTTTCAAGATAGAATATAAGTACCATCTGGGCATTCTTCCAGGGTGTCATGAAATGCTAATGACCTCCTCTGAACTAAGCCTAATTTGCTCCTAAATTCTCGTTGTGTGGAATTTTTCTGTTTCTTACAGCAGGAGTCAAATCAGATGGAGTTAGATTGTGGACTGTCTTCTGAACTAGGAAGTCAGGGCCCCAAGTGAGGCTGGGCATATGCAGGGATTTCCATCCTTTAGTACTTACCCATCTGAGCAAAGCTTTCTCTCCATCAGTCCCCCCCCTGCAAGCCTGGAAGACGAGTGGAGTGTGGGGAGGCTCAGTAAAGCAGCTTCACCTCCTTATTTATTCTCACTATCCAGCCTGAGAAGTAGGGAGATGGCGATTTGGCTACTTTTGGCTCAATGACTAAAAAAATGAGATTAATGAATGAGAATATGTTTCCAAATGCTGGTATGGCAAGTTCAGTTATTTTTTAACTCATGATATATGAAACAAAGCCCACTATTGTAATTGTTAACGTTAGTATAATCTGCATTTTACTTTTCAAAATTGAGGGAGGGTATGGCAGTGGCAATGGGCAATATTCTGCAAAGTAATATTTTGTACACATAGACCATAACCTGTGGTAAGTTTTTCATCCCAGGTCCTTAAAGCTCACAAACAAGATGCGAGTTTTGTAAACAAACCACCTATAAAGTGAAATCGCTGCATTTCAGAGAAGGCTCTTCCCCTCTGGCTTCCCATCCATCTTTCCCCCTCCCTTTCTTCCTCTCCTCCCTCCATTCCTTCCTTTTCTCCCTCCCTTCCTCCCTCCCTTTCTTTTCCTCTTTCTTTCTTTTCTTCCTTCCTTCTTTCCTTCCTTCATTTTGTATTTTACATTTATAGCAAGTTGCAAGAATAATACAGTACTCTCTCATACCGTCCACCTAGATTCACCAATTATAAACCAAACACTTAGCCACATTTGATATCTCTCTTCAATATAATTACTATTATTATTACTATTAATATTTTTTGAAATTATTTGAGAGTAAGTTGCAGACAACATGGCCCTTTACCCTTTATCTAAATATTTTAGCATGCATCTTCTGGGAGCAAGAACTTTATCTAATATAATCATAGTGCAATTTTCAAACACAAAAAATTTAACATAGATTTAATACTATTATTCAATATAAAATCTATATTCAGTTTCACCAACTGCCCCAATGATACTCTTTATAGAGTTTTTTCTTCTTCACTGATTTGGGATTCAATCTAGAATCATGCACTGCCTTTTGTTGTTGTGTCTCTCTAGTTTCTTAATCTAGGACAGTTTCTCTCTTTTTTCCTTTCATGACATTACCATTTCTGAAAGAGAATGTGGTTTTTTTTTTTTTAAGAATGTCCCTCACTTTGGATGTGTTTAATATTTTCTGAGGATCATATTCAAATAATACCCTTTGGCAGGAATAAAACATTAAATGATGGTGCCATATTTCTTAGTGCATCATGATAGGAGGCATGTGATATCAGTTTGTCTCATTAGTGGTGCTAAAATAGAACAACTGGTTCTATATCTACCAGAGTTTGCTATTGTAAGATTACCATTTTTACTTTTGTAATTCAAAAACAATCTGTGATGAAGTGTTTTAAGGTGGTGTAAATGTCCTGCTGTCCATCAAACTTTCACCTAATAGTTTTAGCATCTACTGATGAATCTTACCTGAGATGATTATTATTGTGATGGCTGTAACAGTGATTTTCGTAGGTTATCATTCAGAAGTTAGAAAAAAATTATAATATTTTACTCTGATATTAATTGGGAGCTTGATTTTGTTATAGTTTGAATACTAAGACCTAAGAAACTCCCTAAATTCAACATCAGAATATTCTTTTTTATCAACATTGGAATTTTCTAATTTCCTTCATTTTTAGAGATAATATTGTATAGTGATAATTAATGTTACTAATAATTAATGTTTATTAAATGCATACTCTGTGCTGGAAAGCACTTAAGGTGTCTCATTTGACTCATAGCTATTATTAGACTCTATTTTCCAAATGAGAATACTAAGTATCAGAGACTTGTAACTTGCCTAGGGTCACATAGCTAGATTGTCCCAAACGGCTACTCTTGCATAACCCACCGTTATTTCTACTGTGAAATAATCTAATGGGAAGGAATTGATCTACTCTGGCTGGGAATGTTGTCAGTGCCTTTATCTTCCAGTTCCAAGGCCAGGTATATTGTTATCTATTGAGTCTCTTTTCTTGCTCTTCTCTTGACTACTCAAGAGGTGGAGTAGTCACTCGTACTGAGGTGAATTCAGTCTCTTGATGTGAAATGGAATAAAACTGTGATGTAGCATAAGGCAGTGGTTGTCAAATTTCAGGTTTTCAAAAGCCCCCATGACCGGAGATTTTGGTTAACTTTTTTTTTCTTTTCCTCCCCATTCCCTCACCCCTGCCTGTTTTATTGAGATATAGTAGACTTATAACTATATTAGTTTAAGGCATACAATATAAGGATTTCATATATATATATATAAACTTAGGAATATAAAAATGATGCTATTAATCACTTACAGTAGTCCCCACCTTGTCCTTAGAGAATATGGTCCAAGACCCAACACCTGCCCCCTGCCAAACAACTCTATGCCTGAAACTGCAGATAGTATCAAACACTATTTTTTCCTATACATACATACCTGTGATAAAGTTTAATTTGTAAATTAGGCACACTAAGAGATTAACAACACTAATAATAAAATAGCACAATTTACAATATACTGTAATAAAAGCTATGTGAATGTGGTCTCTCAAAATACCTTATTGTACTATACTTACCCTTCTTGTGATGATGTGAAATGGCAAAATGCCCAGGTGATGAGATAAAGTGACATGAATGATGTTGGCATTGTAACATGGTATAAAGCTACTATTGACCTTCCAATAATTCATCATAAGGAGGATCATCTGCGGTTGATGACTGAGGTTAACCTCCGGTAACTGAAAGCAAGGAAAGTGAAACCATGGTAAGGGGGACTACTTCTACATTTTCAATTAACAGTTTTTCCTCTTATGTACTGACTATATTTATTTAAATATAATTTTCTTTGTTGAAGCTAATAATGAAAAATCTGGACTCGTATTTTGCCTTTTCCCCATTTTTCAAGAAATTCCTCTCTGCTGTATTTTACAAAAGCATCTTTTAGCGATAAATTGTAAAATAAAGAACCTGTGCTTTCGCCACAGATAATTTGGGAGTCCGCTCTAGGAGGTTAATTTTGAGGTGGGTTAAGGGGAGGGTAGTAAGAACCAGGGTCTCGGAACCAGCTTGAACAAAAATAAAAACCTGACCAAAGCTTTAGTCAGTAACATCGTTTTCTGGTTCAATATGCTCAACTTGTATTACGGTGGGTGTCGGCCAAATACAAATCTAGTCAACAGGTAACCGCTTCACGCCCCAACTCCTTGCACTGCGTCAGCCTGAGACCTTTGAGGGCGTAGGCTCGGGAAAAGGAGCCAGGGGCGGGGCGAGCAGCGTGAGGTTATCAAAAAGCGCCGCTGGCGCCCTGGACAGAGCCGGCGCCTCATTGACGTCACCACCGTCCGACTGCGTTTCCCGGAGACCGGAGTAGAAGGCCGGCGAGGTATTATTGGAAGCTGGGGTTTGAGTTTTTTCTCGGGTTTCTGCAAAAGTTCGCTTCTTCTGGGAGTCCCGCTTTTTATCCCCTGGAGGACTGTGAGGAGCGTTGTCGAGCTGAGTAGCCTTTGCGAATGCGTTCCCTCACACCCGAGCGTTGGGGCAGTGTTGCTTCAGGACCCTCACTTGGGCTTGTCCTGCGGCTGCTTGGTGGCTTTGGCCAACCTTGGCCCCTTATCTCTCTCTCTGTGTCTGGCGTTTACTTTTTCTTCTCAGCTCCTCCTCTCAAATACTGGAAGGTGAAGGAGAAATTCAATGACTTCACAATTTTCAGTTGTCGTCAAATCTTGTTTAGGGATGAAGGCCAAAGTGAAAAGTATAGAGTAAACTTGACTGTGTTATCCACATTTATCATTCACATGTATGATCACAAACTGCCTGCTGGTGCAGTATTAGCCCATCTGAGTCGTTAGGCTGATCTCGATTTAAAGGTGAAATCTAGAGTGGGTACTCTTCAAGAAAGTTATCCTTTATGCCTCAGGAAGGTTAGGTGCGATTCAAACTTCTGTTTAAAATTATCTTTAGTGTCTTCCTGCGTGTTGACCGCAATTCAATTTTTACTTGATAAAGATGTGTATGTCCCATTTATTGACTTCTTTGGACTGTCTGATAATATACTGAAGCGAGAATTAATTCTATGTTGACACTGGTTCCAAAAATGTTGGATCCGAAAAAAATTCCAACAGCTATTGGAATTGAGAGAACCGTTTGTGATTGGTGGAAATGCTAGAACTCATTGTTTTGTTGAAAGATGAAATAATGACAGTGTGAACAGTGGCTTTCCAAAATGCTATAGGATATTATAGCTGCCTTCAAATAGCTATGTATGTATCATAGTACAGAGGTGATGCAGTTTTCCATAACTGCTTTTAATTTTCAAATGGTTCTTTTTATGTGTTGTCTCAGCTACTGCTTCCAAACATTGACTGTTCAGGTTTGGCTTTGAATAGTCCACATTGGATTAGGGTATTTGATCATTTTCACTTTAGTAAAATAATTACTACTACTAGCTAATAGTAATAACTGAACCATACACTGTTCTAATAGCTATATATCTTAGGAATCTGAGCTCTATTTTATATTTTTCACAGCATCAGAGTATTTTATTGAATGAATATATCATAATTTAACCAGTTCTTGTTAATGGCCATGTAGATTGTTCCCTTCTTTAAAGTTTCAGTATTTTAGTGTGTTGCAGTAGATGTCCTTGAACATTATTTTGCGTGAAAATGTACTCTTTGGGAAGTAAAATTGCTGGGTCAAAGAATTTGTACATACACAATTTTGAAGCACAGTGCCGAATTCCTGCCACTCCCCATGCTCAATTTACACTCCACTTAATAATAACTGAGAAGCTATTTCTCCTCACCTTTGCCCGTATTAGGTACTATCAGTCTTCTTAATTTTTGCTTGTTTGACAGATGAAAAGTGGCATCTTGTTTTAGTGATTTATGTTTCTTTATAAGATTGAGTAGCTTTCTTTATGTTTATTGGTCATCTGGATTCCTTTATGTGTGAACTGCTGATTTTCTTTGTTCATTTTTCATTTGGATTATTCTTTTTGTTATTAAGTCGATTTGTAGAGGTTCCTTTTTATCTGCCTTTGTTGCAAATATTTTCCCTACCTTTACATATGACTTTAGACTTGGTTTGTTGGTTTGTTTATTCATTTTTGCATGCATACATTTTTAGGAGAGGCATCAGGAGTTTTTAGAAGGAGATTTGTGACATTATTGAAATAATTAGACACTCTGGAATATCAGCCTTTGTTGGGAATGTTATTAATACACTCCTCTTTTAAGGCCACAGGGTCTGTTTTGTTTTTATAAGCTTTGTTCAACAACTATCACAGATCTGGTGAGCACACCCAGGAACCTAGCTTCCTGTTACCCCCAATTATATTTGGAATTGAAATGAGATTTAGTAGAGCTGCTTAAGTATTCTAGACTGTACTTTCTATTTTAGGTGTTTTTCAATTTATGAACTGAATTATATTCTAAATGTTAATTTGTGAGTTAGCCATCTGATTTCATTATAGAAATAATGTACATAGGTTCTTGACTCTCAAAGTGTAATTAACTCATGAAGGCTAGCTTTTTTTAAAATGCAAATTCAAGATGTCTTGTAATTTTACCCCTATGTACTTATGTACCCTTAAATGATATTGTTTAATATAACTATAATGCCATTTTTGTAGCTGAATTTTTTTTGTGTGTTTATTTTGAGAGAGAGAGAGAGAGAGAGAGAGTCAGAGTGAGACTGAGAGAGAGAGAGAGTCCTGAGCAGGCTCGGTGCTGTGAGTGAAGAGCCTGATGCATGGCTCGATCACATGAACTGTGAGATCATGACCTGAACCGAAATCAAGAGTCAAAGGCTTAACCGGCTGAGCTACCCAGGTGCCCCTCATAGCTGAATTCTAATTTCATAGCAAAATTATCAGTGATCTCTTAGTGTCATCTAACATCTGATCCATGTTGTGATTTCTTTGTCTCAAAAATCTCTTTTTACATGTGATTTGAATCAAGATCCAAACAATGTCTACATATTCCGTTTGGTTGTTAGCTCTCCCAGATCTCCTTAATCTCTTTTTCCTCTACCTCCTCTCCGTTTTCTTAGTTTTTCTTCATCCCATTTATTTGTTACAGAAACCAGGTCAATTGTCCAATAGAGTATTTCTCATTCTAGATTTGTCTTTTTGCTTTCTTGTGATGTTGTTTTAGCTTCTCTATCCTCTGTATTTCCTGTAAAATGGAAGCTAGCTTTAAAGGCTCAATTAAGTTGATTCAACTTTTTTGGGAAGTTGGTCATGCTACAGAGATGGTGCTGTGTATATCACATTGCTTAATATCAGGAAATTCATAATTTGTGTCCTACTTTCAGTGACGTGAAGATTGATTCCTGGGTTTAAGTAGTGACAGTTGCAGGGCGCTTGGGTGGCTCAGTTAAGCATCCAGCTTCGGCTCGGGTCATGAGCTCACAGCTTGTAAGTGAGTTTGAGCCCTGTGTTGGGCTCTATGCTGACAGATCAGAGCCTCGAGCCTGCTTCGGATTCTGTGGCTCCCTCTCTTCTCTGTCTGCTCCTCCCCACCTCGCAGTCCGTTTCTCTCTCAAAAATAAATAAATGTTAAAAAAAAAAAAATTAGTGACAGCCCCACCCTTCCGTTGTAAACTTCCCCATTACCCCTTTATCTGTCGGTTTTTGTTGCCTGAATGTATAATTTCATTAGGGGTTGCAAAATGGTGATACATATTTTTTTAGTTTGTCATTCTTTCACTTTGTTAGCAAGAATTTGAAGTCTAGTTTTATTGGTTGGGAATCTGACAATGAGGAATAAAAAGGCTATTGTAGGGAAATTCTGTCAGAACAACAACTTACAGTGCTAGGAATGTACCTTTTCTGCTGTAGTTTTGGAGGCTTAAAGGAGTGTGATGGTCTTTTTGATGTGACAGCTTAGGGAGGCTGCAGCCCCCAGAGACCCCAATACCAATCTAGGTGTTGCTGTAAAGGTATTTGTAAATGTGATTAAAATGCATGAATCAATTGCCTTTAAGGTAGAATATTCTAGATAATCGGAGTGGTTATGATTCAGTTAAAAGGCGTTAGAAGCAGAGCTGAGGATTCCCTCACAAAACAGATTCCACCTGTGGACAGCAGCTTCCACTTGTAGCCAAGAGGTCCTGTATGCCCTTCCTTGAGGGCCTGCCCTGCAGAATTTGGAATCATTTAGCCAGCCCCCACAGTTGCACAAACCTGTCTCTTGCGATAAATCTCTTTATATATATCTCCTATTGGTTCTGCTGCTCTGGGGGAGCTCTGGCTGGTGCCAGTAGTAACTCCCCTGAATCCTCTTCTCTAACAAAATGGGGTGGGGAGTGGTGGTAAGGGTCAGAGAACCTACTTTTTTAGGGTGACCCTATCATTTATTATCCAAACTGTCACTTATGAAAGAGAAATGGGGAGCTGAGTGAATGGCAGACTGAAACAACAGGTATACACTGGGATTGTCCTGGGCAGATCAAGACATAGTCATTCTGTGTGTCAGCCAGCAGTATGACACAGCCCCTTCAAGGAGCTTGTAGTCAAAGGGAAGTCAAGTTCATCTTGACACAATTACAAGCGGTCATGTCACCTAAAACACTATCTGGTAATGTCTATTTTGTAACATCTCAAAGTTGAGAGTCGAAACTATTGACCATAGGGAGACTACTCAAAGGCTCTTAAAATGATCTAGTCAGTGAGAGTGGAGGGAAGCTTGTGGTGTAAGGACATTAAGGAGGCCAAATTGATGGGATCTGGGGCCTGAGGAAGGGGTGAGGGGTGACTCCTAGGTTCCTGGCTGGACTGACCTCCCTGAAGTAAGAGAATGAAGGGCAGGAGATGGGGGATGGCTTCTGTTCTGTGTTTGATGGTGTGCACCCTTCTTTTCTCTTGCCTGTGCTATGGTTTTCCTTACCATTGAGAGGAAGAAGTGGCAGTAACATTGTGTAGGAGTTACTAGGGAGGGTTCCCCTCCTCTCTGCGCTTTAGTCTCAGCCAGACCTTAGTGGATGGAAAGAGGCAAATTTTCTCATGCCCTTCTCCACCTCTACTTTTGCTGTTGGTACTTTAGAAGGAGGAGGTGGAAGGGTGAGAAATACCTATAGAACTTGGGAAGGGGTAAGGAGCAGAGAGCAGAAGAGGGTGAGTTCTTTTCTTTGCTCCCTTCTTTGGACATTTTACCATGTACAACTTTGGGCAAGTTATTGAATCTGAAGTAAATGAGTTAATGTGTATACTTAGAATAGTGTCTGGCTCATAGGCAGTGATTTTCAAATGGTTGCTGTTGCTGCTCATACCATACATGCATGGCATCATCCTGGGATCTGAGTAACAAGGGAATGGGGAAGTTTCTGCAGTTCTCTCCCTGTAACTTTTCCTGTGGAAAGAACAAATATTCAGGAACTGTCTATATAAAATGTTAGAAGAAGTCATATGAATTGGAGGGAATTTCTGATAATAGAAGAACCATTATTTTGTAGTCGGCCTTGCCTTTATTTTTTAGTTAGGAAAAAGGCAAGTGGTTCAGTTCATATTTAATGAGGGTAATTATTCTTACTGCCTTGCTTTCAGTGTTCACCTCCACCCATTTTAACAATAAATAACTACTTGTTTATTGGGGCTTAGGGACCAGGAATAATTGCAGGAAAAATCCCCATCGTGATTCTGGGGAGGAAAATTATTCTGTAATAGAAAATTGGATGAAAAAATTCACATTTAAATAAAGGCCTTTTTGTGTTTCTTATACTTGCGATATTTGTTAAGAGCCAAAATACTTTGTTAAAATATGCCTTTATTTAAATTTAATGATTATTTATTTTTATTACAATTTTAATACATGCTTTTTGAAATAACAAAATTTAAACAATGAAGAATGAAGAGTTAGAAAAATGAGTCCGCTTTGATCCTCTTTCCTAATCTGTTTCTTCTCAGAGAGAACGTCTTTTTTATATATCTCCTTCCAGACCTTTTTCTACATATTTTCATATTACAGGTTTTTAGAAACAGCATATGTTAGATACATATTGTTTTGTATACAATATTCTGTGATTTTTTTCACCATGTCTCATTGTGTGTTACTACATAAAGATTTACTTCTTTGTTTTTAATATTCTCTTGAATGGATGTGCTGCAGTTCATTTAACTGTTTCCCTATTGATGAATATTTAGATTAATACTTCCAGTATTTTGTTAGAGATTTTTCATTCAACAAATGTTTATTGACTGTCAGGCAGTGCTAGTGAAGAAAACACAAAAATTTCAACTCTCCTGTATTTCCCTTCTTTTGGAGGTGGTCAGGCAGTAAGTCAGATGCTACTAAGGACTCGGAGGCAGAGGAAGTAGGGAGTGCTGGAAGTGGAGTGAGTGTGTGCCTGTCAACAAGGGTGATCAGGAAAGGATTACCTTCAGGTAACCTTTGAGTAGAAATCTGGTGAAGGTGAAGTAATGAGCTCTGAAGCTCCTGGTGGGAGAGAAACATTCTAGGGAGGGAAGAAGTGCAAATGCCCTGAGGTAGGGGCATACCTGATGTGAAAGGAAGAGCAATGAGGCTGTTATGACTGGAGTGGAATAAGGAGATGAGGTCACAGAGGAGGCAGGAGAGAGTCAGGGCTTTTTAGGCCTTGTAAGGGGTTTGTCTTTTATTATTTTTTAAAATTTTTACTTAAATTTTTATTTTAGAGAGAGCCTGCACATGAGCATGGAAGAGGGGCAGAGGGAGAAAGAATTTTAAGCGGGTTCCGTGCTCAGCGCAGAGTGCAACGCGGGGCTCAATCTCATGACCCTAGAATCATGACCTGAGCCGAAATCAAGGGTTGGACACTCAACTGACTGAGCCACCCAGGTGCCCCAGATTTTGCCTAGATTTTATCTTTTATTTATTTTTTAAAATATTTTTTAATGTTTATTCTTGAGAGACAGACTGTGAGTAGGGGAGGGGCAGAGAGTGAAGGAGACACAGAATCCAAAGCAGGCTCCAGGCTCCAAGCTGTCAGCACAGAGCCCAATGTGGGGCTGGAACTCACAAACTGTGAAATCATGACCTGGGCTGAAGGCAGACGCTTAACCAACTGAGCCACCCAGGTGCCCCCAGATTTTGTCTTTTATTGAACGGGGTGTAGTGAGCCTTTAGAAATTTCCAAGCAGAGTTAATGATATAATGTGACTTAGATTTGTAATGATCACCCTGCTTTCTTGATAAAACTATCAGAATGGAAACAAGGAGGCCACTTAGGAGGCTACTGCAACAATCTGGGTAAGATACAGTGATGGCTTGAACTGGCTTGGACCAGGAATGTTGCAATAGAAATGGGAGGATGAGGTTGGATTCTAAATATGTCTTTTTTTTTTTTTTTTTTTTTTANTTTTTTTTTTAATTTATTTCTAGAGAGAGAGAGTGAGCAGGGGAGGGTCAGAGAGAGAGGGTCAGAGAGAGAGGGAGTCACAGACTGAAACAGGCTCCAGGCTCTGAGCTGGCAGTCAGCACAGAGCCCGACGCGGGGCTCGAACCCACGAACCATGAGATCATGACCTAAGCGAAAGTCAGACGCTTAACTGACTAAGCCACCCAGGCGCCCCGGATTCTAAATATGTCTTAAAGATAGGGTGAGAGAGAAGAGTCAAGGTCCATATGTAATTTTAGGTCTGAGCGATTGGAAATGTGGCTTTGGGCACATTATGTTTGAGAATCTGTTAACATCAACCAGAGATACTGAGCAAGCAGTTGGAAATATGATTTGGAGGTCAGGGTTGGAGATAAAGACCTGGGAGTCATCAGTATATTAATGCAATTTAAAGCCCTGAGCTCACCTAGTGAGTAAATTAGAGAGGAAAAGAGAATCAAGGACGCCTGTGGGCATTTCAAGGATAAGAGGCTGAGGATATGAGAAGGATGCAGCGAAGGAGACCAAGAAAGCATCCATGAGGTAGGAGGAAATCAAGAAAATGTGATGCAAAGGAAATGAAGAGAGTGAACAATGTCAAGTGATGAGAACTGGGAACTGACCATTGAATTTAACAATGTGGCTGTGTGGATGACCTCGACAAGAGCAATTTTGAATCAGAAGGAGGCGCCCTGATTGTGGCTGATTCAAGAAAGAATGACAGGAGAGGAATTGGGACTGTTAGTATAAGCACCTGTTTTGAGGATTTGTTCTAAAAGGAATTGGAACTGTTAGTATAAACACTTCTCTCAAGGGATGGAAAATGAGGCTTTTGCTGGAGGGGGATATGAAGTCAAGATATTTCTTTTGTTGTCAAAGATGGAGAAATAAAATGCTGTAAGTTTATGGGTAATGATGGAGCAGAGAGAAAAACTGATGCAAGAGAAAGTGGGAGAGATTGAGAGAAGAGTTCAAGGAATCCATTTCAGTAAATTTGTATGTATGTATGTATACAGAGATTTCTCTAGCTAGATTCTTAAGAGGATTTCCTGAGTCAAAGGGTATGTACATTTAAAAAATCTGTACCAGTTTATATTCCAACCTTCATTGTATACCCTTGCCAACAGTGAACTTTGCTGATCTTTAAAATTATTGCCAGTCCAATGGATGATATCTTTTTTAATTGGTAGGAATTCTTTATATAATTGGACTAGTCCTTTTTTTTTTTTTTTTTTTTTTTTTGTATTCTGGCAAATATTTTCTCCCAGGCTCGCTCTTGCCTTTTAAATTGGCTTTTGGTATACTTTTACCATGTGGACTTTTTCCCAGTTTTTATGTAGTTAAATCTGTCATTTCCTTTTATAGCATTTGGGTTTCATTTGGATTATGTAAATATTTTATATAATCTTTTAATAAGTTTATACATTTACCTTTTTAATTCATCTGGAGTTTATTTGTGTGTGTTATGAAATAGGTATCTAAGTTTCCCCCCCTTTTTTTTTTTTTTAATGCGTTCTTAAACAGTTAGTTATATACTCTAAGAAGTAACTGTTGCTTAAAAGTTTGAAAGAAAATACCTATATCTTCTAGGCTTGGAGTCTTTTTGAAGGGTAGATCTTTGATTTAAACATTTTTTCCCCCTGTGGTTAATGATCTTTTTGGTTTATGTACTTCTTTTTAAGTTAATTTTGGTAATTGATTGTTTTCCCCCAGCACCACATTCTTTTCATCCAGATTTTCAAATTCATTCGCTTAAAATTCTACATAAAGAGAAGAAATACTAAGTCTTCTATGTATTTGCAATGCATCCTTTGTACTTACACCTGTATTTGGGCAGCAGATGCTGGAACCTTTCATAGATCTGGAGATTGGTTTAGCTGTTTTCAGCCCTCATGGCTCAGCTTTTATTGTCCTTCATTTTAGGGTTATTCTTATATTGTTCTCTCTCTCTCTACTCTCTCGGTCTCTTTCTCTCTCTTTGTAGGGGATTTCAGGCTCCTTGGATCTCTTTCCTATCACTCTGGTCCTGTTTGCTCTTTAGCTTACAAAAATTTGTACTGTTGAGGTCTGCTGATGGATACAAGCCCTTCTTGGTTTCCAATGTTCCTATGGACTTATTTTTCTATTCTGTCATTTTGGAGAGGTTTTGTGAGGGAGGAGAGGGAAATGTAAATTTTCAATTAGCTTTTTGAAATAGGAAGTCACAATTTCTTCCTGTGGAGTTTTCTTTTATCAGAGTTCTTTGTTTAATTGCTGGTTGCACAGCAGTTAGAGCGTAACTTTACAGCACAAGTAGTGATCGTCAGTCAGGTGGACTTCACTTTTTTTTTTTTTTTTTTTTTTAAATTTATTTGTAGGAGAGAGAGAGACAGCGTGAGCAGGGGAGGGTCAGAGAGAGAGGGAGTCACAGACTGAAACAGGCTCCAGGCTCTGAGCTGGCAGTCAGCACAGAGCCCGACGCGGGGCTCGAACCCACGAACCGCGAGATCATGACCTAAGCGAAAGTCGGACGCTTAACCGACTAAGCCACCCAGGCGCCCCTGGACTTCACTTTTTTTAAGTGAAACCATATGTCTCAGCAGAATATACTTGTTGAATAGAAATGTTGATACATTGTCACTAAATATTCCAATAGTACTTTTTAAATTTAAGTGACATGGTCATTATAACATATAGGGACTTTACAGATCATTAGACCAACTATCTTATTTTATGGATGAAGTATTTGAGTCCCAGAGACTTTCAGTGATTTATCTAAGGTGACAAAGTCAGTAATCAAGCAAGACAGAAAGCCCACGTCTATTTACTTCAAATCTGCTATGCTTTGCTATTTCACACATTCTTGGTGGTTCTACTTAGCTTTGTAATATGGAAGAGGTTATTTTCAGCTAATAAACTTTTTTTTTTTTTAACCTAAAGATGTTACACATGTCTTGGGATTGCTTCTAAAATTGGGTCTTGGGTATCATATTAAATGCCATGATGTGGATTTTGTTTTTTCTCATATAGATCTTATATATTAAGATATAAATGTGAATTTTAAAAGACTGGGCTATCAAGGTATACTCTAGCCTAAATGAAAACCATTGTAGTGTATTCCTCCCAAGTTTCCTCTTCTCTGCTTGTAGACTTTATGTGACATATGGACTCTCTGAATTTGTTATTAATATTTTAAGCAGGCTTAAAGAACATATATGTGTGTATATATGGACTTAAAATGATTTTAGTGATAAATATCATAAGATATTTCAGACCAACGTTTTCTAATTTTTGAGTTTAATATACCATGGTGCCAGCTCAACATCTAAATTTACAAGGGCTGTGGGTTCCGTGGTGGCTCAGTCTGTTGAACGTCCGACTTCAGCTCCGGTCATGATCTCATAGTTTGTGGGTTTGAGCCCTGTGACCGGCTCTGTGCTGACAACTCACAGCCTGGAGCTTGCTTTGGATTCTGTGTCTGCCTCTCTCT
The DNA here is from genome assembly GCF_003009895.1 of Hyaena hyaena. Taxonomy (NCBI): domain Eukaryota; kingdom Metazoa; phylum Chordata; class Mammalia; order Carnivora; family Hyaenidae; genus Hyaena; species Hyaena hyaena. The sequence continues at coordinate 2,953,492 of NW_024080790.1, forward strand.
CTGCCTCTGGCCTGCTCACACTGTCTTTCTGTGTCTCTCTCAAAAATAAACCTTAAAATTTTTTTTTAATTTAGAAGGGCTAAAATATATATTTTTGCTTTACTTGTGATTTTTTTCAGCAAACATAGGGATAGGATATACTCATACTTTCATTGCTTTGCTTGGTTTTTAGCTTCTACAGAAAGTTTTTTAAATGTAGGACTTTGATTTTTGATAATCCATGTTTGGTGGTCATGTCTTTTATTCTTGAAAAGCATTGAGTCTCTAATATGTACAGCATTAGTGGACTTCGGTGGTTTCTCTTTTCTCTTTGCCCACCTCAAACAATTTGAGGAGGGGAAGTTTGAAGGTAGTTGCTCTAGAAGTATATTCTAAGAAGATTTGTTTAATTATCTTTAGGTTTTAACTCTTGTAGCACTTTTAAATACTTGATATGACCTATTGATTTTGCTTTTGTAAACTAAGGAGCAATTTGTCTCCCATGAATTCTAAGAATTTAATTTTTTTCCAGTTGGTCATAATGGCAGGTGAAGAAATTAATGAAGACTACCCAGTAGAAATTCATGAGTATTTATCAACATTTGAGAATTCCATTGGTGCTGTGGATGAGATGCTGAAGACCATGATGTCTGTTTCTAGAAATGAGTTGTTGCAGAAGGTATTTTAGAAATGTAATTTATAAAACAGAGTGCTGTCTTATGAAAACATATAGAAGAAAACATAGATTAGTGACGTGCTCCTTTTCCCCTTTATTCCAAGTGTTTGGGTACTTTTAAGGGGAAAAAACAAACCAGAACTCCAACTTTAGGAAATACTCACTGTATTTTTATTTTGACGTGGCTTTGAGAAAAAAAGAGCACTTACAACATTCTTTTTGACAGATTCTATCTTTGACCTTTTAAGTATTACAATGATGTTATCAGAGTTTCTGGAAACCCTATAGGACAAAAAGAGTAAATTGACTTTGACAGTCTAAAACAAATCTCATTATGTTTCTTCTGCCTTTGGTATTGCCTAAGCATTTTAGCCTGTCTCTTATACATAAATGCATCATGTACAATGTTTATATTGATAAATTACTTTTGACATACAAAGCCCAGATCGTAACTCCTGAAATTAAAGTAATTGGAAAGAATTTTTCTTGGATTACACACATTCTTTGTCTACTAAAGATGATACCTTAAAGTGAAAATTTGTGGGCAGAAATCTCTGGTTAATAAAAATTTTTCTTTTTGCAAATTATTTCAAGATCATTTGGTTATTGGGTTATAGACAGTGAAAGAAACATCTCTTTGATACATTGTATTTGATAAAAGTTTAAAATATGTGATGGTGCTTATTGTTTGTATGTATTTTTTCTTTCTCACTTTTTTCAAAAACAGTTGGACCCCCTTGAACAAGCAAAAGTGGATTTAGTTTCTGCTTACACATTAAATTCAATGTTTTGGGGTATGTATATTAATTTGGAGTTAATTAGAAAGCAAATTATTATGTCAAAGGTAGTTTATTTAAATGCTAGCAATTTATATATAGTTATAGTTTATGGCAATTTTAATTGTCAGATATTTATTTCTTTTAAATCAGAATACCAGATGTCCATGAGCCACATAAAATGTAATATTACAAAGAGGTTAAATAAGACTTAATTTATCATTTTTTGTGATATTTCTTTTTTGTGAGTAACTAGAGTTTTGTTAATGCTCTCAATTAATATATATGCAATTTTGTTCCATGAAATCTTTGTCTTGTAGTTTATTTGGCAACTCAGGGAGTTAATCCTAAGGAACATCCAGTAAAGCAGGAATTGGTAAGATTGCAGCGGTTTTCTTTTTATTTGACTGTTTGTTGTGGTATTCCTGAAGTCAGAGTACCTTTGTCACACTAGTTATGAGAACAAAATTATTTGGAGTCCAAATTATGAAAGTGAGCCAGATTTCATCATGTCTTTAGTGTCTCTTTTCCTTGCTTTTGTCAGAATTTGTGTTCCATATATTATATAAATCTCTGGATGGGAAAATGTTACGATTCAAGTAATTATTTATAACTTCCATATTATTTTTTTCTATAAATTCTTGAAATCCTGTTCATCACTACAACTGCCCGCCCCCTTTTTTTTTAAACTCTTACACAATTCTTAAAAGTATATTCTAGTTGATTTACTAGCAAAGACGGGAAAGTTTCTCCCCCACCTTTTCACTTCTTCCATTAATTCATTTTCTCAGCAGTAAAGAATCCAGTTCAGCAACAAAGCTAAAAGCTTTTTTGGCACCAGTTGTATGTGTACTGTCCAGTAACTCTGCATTAGTGACATATTTACAACCTGTAATAAATCTTCTAGGTTTGTCTTTGTATTCCATTTAGATATATAAGTACAGTATATAAGGTCTAGAATCTTGAAGTTTTTGCTGACTTCAAAAATTAAATCATTCAATATGAAAGAAAAAATTAGAAATCAAACTTATGGTTACCTTCTTGACTTGGCTTTATGAATAAGAACACTAATACATTTATTCTTTGTGTTTATAAAATACAAGGTAAATATGTGAAGTACACTTGACACTATTATTCTCAAGTCTTAAGGTGTTGATATGTATGTTATTTACAACTTACTAGAGTACTTGGTCATTTATTTACAAAAAATGAGTAAACCAGATCTCTTGTCTTCATTTTATAAACATAGGGAGTAAGATGCTTTCTTTTAAAGTTCTTGGGGGAAAAACAAATTTACTTTTAATATAGAAATTGTGAAAAATACTTAAAGCAAAAATGTAAAACAATATGAGGCACAGGTCTTGATTTGACCAATGGTACTGGCTTTAAAATCTTAAGGAGTGTGCACTGTACCATCTGTTTTCAACTTTCTGATATAGATTTTACGTTTATGAAGCTCTTCATTTTTCCTTTAACACAAAGTTATTTGTAGGATTTTAATACATGTTTCTGTCATTGGAAAATCTATCTTTTTTTCTCCAGCAAAACCCACTTATGGAGGAGTACATTCATATTCTGAATGCGGGTTGGCACATAAAAAAGCATACATAAACCTATTCCCCTTTTCTGACCTTGTGACAGACATCACTAATTGATCACAGAGTCAATGTGTGAGAGGAAATCTATTTGTCATGTATGTCATGAATGGAGAAAGGCATTGGAAATAGTTTATTTATTCAACAAATAATTGAGTGCTTACTGGAAGCCAGGCATTATATCCAAGTAAGATGATTCTTCTGTGATTAAAGCTGATAAAATAACACTGCTATTGCAGCAGATGCCAGTCTATCTAGTGGAGGGAGACAAGCATTTAACATAATATACAAATAATAAACATATGTAGTATATAGTACATTAGAAAGTTATAGGTTATGGGAAAGAAATACAGCATAAGGTAAGGGGGATTGGAGTGCTTGAGTAGGATTCCATTTTAAATGGTAAAGGCAAGGCCTGTTAACGAGATTAACATTAGAGCCAACTGGAAGGGAGAGTGGGAGTGGCTGTGTGAATATTGGAGGAAGATCACTACAGGCAAGGCTGGGGTGGGTGTGTGTTGGGAGCACTTGTGCTTTTAATCTGAGAGAAATAGCCATGAGAGGATTTTGAGCAGAGTGGTCTGCCTTTGACAATAAAAAATTCTAGGAATCTGCATTTTTCTGTGTAAATTTCTGTAACTATTTTGATTATTTTAATGAAACTTGCTTTTTATCAGTGATCAGTCATTTACTATGCTATTTTACGGCTCTCATCCCCTTTATTTAAATTTTCCAAAGTATAGAATAGTCCTTTATTCTGATTAGTGGTCTCAGAAGATTCGAAGTGATATGGCAATCTACTCTGTTTTTCACCTTATAAAGTCTGATTAGAATATATTTTTCATCAAAGTATCATATGCTTATTGATCAAAACTATGAAATTGAACAAAAGATCTTGTATTTTCATTTTGCTTATTTTAATTGTGATACTAGAAAGTAAAAAAATAGTTAGGTACTACTTCATCCATTTTCCATTTAGAAAAATTTCCAGTTTAGTTTGTATGCTGCAAATATGAGAGCTTTTTTTTAGATAATAGACTTTAGATACATAAGAGTTATGTGGATTTAGGTTACTGCTAAATTAAAAAATATATAACCACACATAAACAATTCAATGTTTATCTCTGAAGTGATGTCTTTGTCTAGTTCTCCCTGTCTTGAAACATCAGAACACTTCTGAAATGACTTTTTAATGCCCATTCCCCCCAGACTATGAACCTAGGAGAGCATAGAACATGTTTATCCTATTCACTTGCACTTACTAGCACCACTCAATAGGCAATAAATACATATCTGTTGAATTTAACTGAGGTATAGTGTAATAAAACTTAGTGGTGGTGAACAGCTTAGTAAATCTATTGCCTTCTTTTTTTTCTTTTTTCTCTTATCTTTAAGGAAAGAATCAGAGTATACATGAACAGAGTCAAGGAAATAACAGACAAGAAGAAGGCCGGCAAGCTGGACAGAGGTGCAGCTTCAAGATTTGTGAAAAATGCCCTTTGGGAACCAAAACCTAAAAATGCATCCAAAGTTGCCAATAAAGGAAAAACTAAAAATTAGCCTTTTAGTTTGGATGTATACCTATTGAAAAAGTACATCATTTTTATTGTTTTCCACAAGATAGATGATTATGTGCCAATACAAGGTTTAAATGTATTCCTTATTGAATTCATATATAAAATTTACATTTTAAATTTCTAATGCTAAATATTTTTTCCCCAGAAAGATTAAGTTATCTTTATTGATTTTTCCTATAGAGTGCTATGAGATTTGTAACACTGTGGTGTGTTTTATATTTATAGTTTATCATCTCCCTTGACAAGACTCTAATTTCCCTATACAAGTCAATCTTTCAAGTAACATTATATAAGCAGCTGTGAAATTTAAGTTAAATGTTTTCTGTAAACATTTGTCTATTTTAAATGAATAATGACTTTATGAAGTATTCTATCTGAAGGCTGAAGTTATAAATACATCTGTTTTCACTATACAGTTTTAAGAAAGAATGAAATGACTTAAATGTCAATTTTTTTGGTAGTTCATGTTTTCATGATTTTGGGAATTACTGCTTTCTTTTGATATTTGAAGTGTGACATTAAGACTTTAAGATTAATTTTCATTCTTGGCAGTTTGCCTCTATGTCCCATTTAAGGTAAAATATATTCTCATTAACTTTAGATGGGAAATGAGGTTGTATATTGATGGCTGAATTTTGCCATAATAGCTATACCCTATCAATAAAGGCTATAAAGTTTGTATAGCTTACTGTTTATTTTTCTCTTTTTATAAATTTGACCTTGAAATTAGGAAGATAGGGTTTAGAAATCTTTAAGAAGAAATTCATGAGTTTTTGTTCCTTATGCATTATGCCCATATTTCTCTTGGTCTCACGTTTTCAGATTTTTGGATTACATGTTTCTGAGGTGATATCAAGTACATACAAGTATTTTGAAATAATTTCCTATGTTATATAATGCCAATTAAGGGGAAGAGAAATCCAGAGGAGTGTGTTTATATCCTGATTTATTTATCTGGAATTTTTGTTACAGAGAATTAGATGTGTTAAACATTTTTTTGTAATGTCTAAGTCCTTTAATTTTAATTATATGCACTTAATGCTTTCAGTCTTTGAATCCACATCATTATGTATAGGAATGCCAAGTACAGTAAAGTACTTTAATTTTTGAAAAAGAAGTTAAAATTTTCTGTGTGATTAATTCTCCATAAGTAACCTTGAATAAATGGATTTCTTGATTTATGGTAGAAGATATTGGAAATGGTCTTAAAATGTAATGGATTTTGTAAAGCATGTTGAACTCTTTCTATGACACGTGAAGAGGAAGTCACTGATAGATGCAGAGAGTCTTTTGGCTCAGTTGTCAGACAATTTTTGAAGTGGAAGAACATTTATAGTTATTTAATTCCTTTTTTCACCTTCATCCTCTCAAATTTTGAGCTTTTTTGAAAAGTAACTTCTTCATGGCAGAAATGAATATTCTTATGATCAAGTGTAATATACATGTGTTGTTTATTACAAAGAAACTTATAACTTGAATTTCTATATATTTTCTGATTTCATAAAGAAAGTTAAATGAAAGATGTCATTCAATTGCAGAAAATCATTAACCAAGTTATTGGTTTGTGAAAGTCCAACCTTAAATTCTGTTAAATTGGAGTTTCTTAGTGAATGATTCTTTCAGTGTTATATTTAGTAGAAATAAAAAAGTTTGAGTGTATTCCATTTTAGTATGTAGAATTTGAAATACTTATTACCCAGCACATCATAAGGAGCTGAATGGTAGTAGTGCAGTGGGTTTTATTTTCATTTGTTGTTTATTCATTTCACAAATATTTAATGACATTTATTTACATTGCCAGATACTATGCTAGGTTCCAAGGAAGACAACTCTAGCTTTTATTCTATTTTTATAAAGTGTTATGAAAGAAGTAGTCTTTTTGTTCAGTTTTTCAGAGTTACTAGAAAATTTATGACAAATTGTGCTCATTAACCTTAGAACCATAAAGGGTGATGGGTTGATCTATTTGACTATGGTACAGTTATTGTTAACATAGTTTTTTCCAAATGACAGTCTGCTCTAAGTTTCGATGTTAATCACATCTTTTATTACTCTCCTTGGGAATTAACAAGTTGGAGAGGTTATAGCTATAGATATTTTTAAGATTAGAATTATAGACTATTAATCTAATACTAAATAATGAGATTTTGTCTTTTAATATTATTTTAAGTACAATTTTCTTGTTTCATAGTTGCAGGATGGGAATTCATTTTAGTAAAGTAGAATATGTCAAGAGGAAAATTGAAGGATGAATTATGGTTTACATTCCTGGAATTAGGAGGTTATGTCAAGTTGATTGGTTTTTAAGATACCCTGCAGATTAAAAAATTGTTCTACTTAGCTATTAGAAATGGATTGGTATTATTTCTAAATAAGGCTTTTAATATTGATTAGAAATGTAGGAAATGTTTCAAAAATGGACATTGTATTGAATATACTTATTTCTTAAGTAGGTCATTCAAGAAAAAGATGCTCTAGGAATCACTCAGTTTATGATACAGTTAAACTATAATTTTACATAATAAATGATCAGAAATGCTGGCTTTACAAAGTGACATTAACTGAGAAAGACTTTGAACAGTGATTCTGACCCTCATGTAATAGCTAAGTTTGGTATATAAAGGGAAGAAAAAGAAGCACTGGCGTCTCATTTTCTTCCCTCATAGCAGAGTTCATACACTTGCCCAGATCAATTCAGTAGCTCTTTTGCCAAATGACCTTGGTAGCAACCTATTTTATATAAATATGATTTGAAGGTACTTTGCTAATAAAAACATTTCCTTTTCCTTGTATCCTGGCCTAAAAACTTAGTTTTTGGAAATACAGACCGCATTTTGTTTATATATTAGCATTTTATAGTTGTCATTAACAATTATGTTAGGGGAAAATGTATATATAGGACTTTATAATAGAATTTTGTAGATTTGTTCTACTTGGTTAATTTGCTATTGCTTGTGAGCATGATTTCAAGAAAATACTTTGAATGATTTTGGTTTGCAGAAATGTTTTCCTATCAGAGTGAGCTGTTGTAGACTACTCTTTGGAGCAGCTACCCTCTGACTTGATGTGCCTTTTTAAAGTGTTTGTTTTATGGCATAATTTTTAATATAGCTAGGAAGGATTAGTTATCTAGAAAAGGGGATAGCTATAGTGATATCTGTTGGCAATTGAGGTTTAATTGTAATTCTACCCCCCTCCGCCGGCCAAAAACCAAAACCAACTTAGCTCTCTATTATTCTCCTGTTCATAAAAGGTTGAGAAAAGATGCTAGCTCCCTCCCCACCCCCACATAAACCTTGAAGTTAAGCAAATGTATCCTGGCAGGATAACTGCATGCAAGATGTCAATTTTGTAAAGTGATATATTTCAGACAGTGTACAAAATTTGATGGTGGGAAAAATACGCTTTTATAAATGAAACATTTAAGGGACTTTTATTATTTGCTTTCAGTTTAGTGTTGCCTTTTAGGTACACCATTTCAGTTTGGCAGCTACAATAAATGAGGGAAGTTGAAGATGATAATTCAACATTTCAAGATGCTTCTGCTGAAATAAATGTAGACCTATCCAGGTCTTCAATTTAAAGTTTATAGTAATACAGTTTTTTAAAGCCAAGGACCCAGGAAATGGTATGATTTGAATGAGATGATTAGAAGAAATAGAAAAGAATACCTTCAATCCCTTGTTATGTGGGTATTATCTATTGAGAGCCTATGTTGAAAATGTTAGTGTAAAAAGAATAGAGGCTTGTTATGTACGATTTACTGTAGTATGTACAATTCATCTTGGGTCTTGTCCAAAGAGGTTTAGTTATTAAAATAGCAGGAGAGTTATTCTAACAAGGAATCACCTGACTTAGTGCTACAGCCTTGGATTATCATAAACCATATTGTAATGCATATGGCTGATACTGTTTTATTTAGTGACCCTTTCTCTCTTTAATAACACATTCCATGACTTAAAACAAAATCATTTACTACCTTATTTTTGATACTTTTCTAATATCTTCCCTTGAGAAAGAAATCATTATTAAATATTATTTGCTGGGTTTTATGGGTTTTGACATTTTTGAGTTTTAACATTTGTGATTTTGACTATGAGTGACCTTAGAGGTCCATGGGGTATATGGTACTTTGCAATTTTGCCAAGGCATAATTCTAATTACTGCTAAACACCATGCAGAAGGGCATTACTCAGCTAATGTAGGCTAACAAACCTCTTAGCAGCCACAGTTTCTTCCCTCACTTTCAGTCTCATGCATTTATTTACTGACTTGTTCCACAAATATTTATTGAGCCCCTTCCGTGTGCCAGGTTCTATTATAGGCATGGGAAATTCAGTAGTTATCCAAACAGTGTGTAGTGATTGGAAGATGTCAAACTTTATTATGTGCAAATGGTTGCTATGTGTTGAATTGTGTTCTCACCAAAAACATATGTTGAAGTCCTAACTTGCAGTACCTTGTAACTCAGAAATAGGGTCATTGTAGAAGTAGATAGTGAAGATGAAGTCATTAGACTAAGTCCTAATCCAATATGACAGGGGTCCTTATAAAAGGGAAATTTGCACATAGACCTGCATAGGGAGAACATCAGATGGAGATGAAGGCAGAGATCAGGGTGGTGATTGTAGAAGTCCAGGAATGCCAAAGATTGCCTGCAAACCACCAGAAGCTAAGTGAGAGGCACAGAGCAGATTCTCATAGCCCTCAGAAGGACAAACCTTGCCTGTGTTTGTAGTCTCCAGAGTGGAGACCGTACATTTCCATTGTATAAGCCATCCAGGTTGTGGGATGTGTTATGGCAGCCCCAGCAAACGAATACAAGGGCTATTCGATGAATTAAAAAGATTAAAAATTTGAATGTTTATGTGTAAGAAAACTATGACATAAGTTGAAAGTATAATTCTGAAGATTACCAGGAACTTGTATAAATTTATCCAGGAATATTTTTGAATATTGGTGAATTTGAATCTGGGTCAAGGGTCTGTTATACTCATTCAAACTTTCTAGCAGACATTGTCAGTTATGATCGAATGTGCCATCCTTTAAACTTGGTTTGAAGAAACTCATTTCCCTGAAGGAAAGAAAATGCAGTCAGGTTTCCATGGAGAGAATATTTTCACCAATCCTATTATTATCATGTGCTGTGTGGTCTTTTCCCAATATAATGCAGCAGTCAGGTTTAAGTAATGAAAATAAATACTTAAAACATCTTACCAAGTTGTGCTTATCCACGAGCACAAACCACTCATATTGAAATCTCATATTGAATTCAGCTTGATAGAGGTTTTTTTTTTAAGCTCATTTTTTTCCCCCAAAGTCTAAACTGTATAATGTGCTATTCAGTTTTCTTTCCCTAAAGTTAGGTATTAGAAAAGTCAGAGTGGGTTTTATTCTTAGTGATTTGGGTCCAGTTTAATATTGTTAAATAATTTAAATGCTGCTTATTCATTTTAGATTCAACGAGTAGATTAAACATGGAAGACAAGAAGGTAAATAAAACCAAAACTGACAACGTAAAAGTAAAAGCATATAGAATAGAAGTGCATTTGAAACAGGGAAGAATAGAGTGTTCTTATATGGGGAGAAATCCAGACGCCGTACAACACTGATGGGTGAATACGGTTTTATTTCAGTTTTAAAGCTCTATTATTTTCTAATTCTTGCGTTGCAAACTGGAAGGAGTAAGGGGGACTAGGGTAAGTTAAATCCTAATTTTTAGGATGGGAAGTCCAATAAAGTCCACTGAAAATTACCATTGTAGATATACACTATGAAGGTTTTATCAGAAGGTATTTTCATTATCAGAATGAAAGACAGATGATTTGAAAGTGGTAATACTTCATTGGAACAGAAATAAAGTGGGACCACAGTTTTTGTTTTTTGGTTTTTTTTTGTACATGGTAAAAAGTGAAAAAGTTGTATTGATGAGCATAAAGGGGAGAAATTTGTATTGATGAGCAAAACATTTGTTCAAAAGAGCAGCATGAAAATTGGATAACCTAGTAAATGCTAGTTATTTCGGTTATGAAAATTTTTTTAGTTTTTGAAATGCTAGACAATAAATAAATACTTCAGTGAAATAAGAATGCTTAAGTGTGCATGTTTATATTTGTTGTAAAAAAAACCCTCAAGCACCTATATATATAAAAATGTCTGTAGGTATTAAATAATATTCCTACATTTCAGCCCAGTTTAATTTTGATTTTAGACAAGTTGCATTCTAGATACAGCTAGAAAATAATTTTTATTTTTAAATGTCTGCCTTCCATGTTCTTTCAGAACTTTTTTTTTTAAAGTTTATTTTGAGTGAGAGAAAGAGCGAGAGAGAGCAGGGAGGGGCAGAAAGAGAGAGGGAGAGAGAGAGAATCCCAAGCAGGCTTCGTGCTGTCACTGCAGAGCCTGAGGTGGGGCTTGATCTCATGAATCATGAGATGAGGACCTGAGCTGAAACCAGGAGTTGGGCGCCCAACCGACTAAGCCATCCAGGTGCCTCTCTTGGAACTTCTAAATGTTATTCAAGATAAAGTTAAATGCCACAACAGTAGGGTTATATGTAAGTGATAGTGTGATCTTTGCTTGAATGTTTTAGTACTGAGTTGGAAGAAGGATTTTCTTGGATCTAATTTTCATTAAAAAAAAAAGTTCATAAGAAATCTCCTTATACTTTTTTTCCACACTGTAGTCTAATTAGATATATGGAAATTGTTCAGTAACCAAAGTTCTACATTTCAGAAATATAGCAAAATGTAAAATCGTTTTAGGATTTGTCCTAACAACAATTAAAGTTAGGGTTTAAGGAATTGGAATTGCTAGATTTTATCTACCACTTTTAAAATTTTTAGGAAACAAAGACTAACTTAATAGAGGTTTTCTTAATTATTGATGCTATTTAAAATTTTACTTTAACACAAGTTACCAAGCTATATTGCCTAAATACATAACACTGGAGATAACCTGTAATTAAATTTCATTCTCTCACTTACCTAGGCATTTAAGGTAACTTAAAATAATTTAAATATATAACATAGAAAAGAAGTATTAAAAGCAGCTTTAGGAAATAGTGTTAATGTGTATTTTAATCCTCTTAAGGGAAGTACTATGTACAGCTTAATACATATGTTCTTAATACTGTAACTTATTATGCCCAATTCTTATGTACTGCCTTGAAATTTATAGAAACACTGAAATAGTAATCTTAAGGTATAGTTGTTTATGATGTATTATTGCCTGCACTCCTCCCCCCCTTATATGTAATCTTAAAGAAATTAGTAAACTTTATTTTCTAGAGCAGTTTTTAGGGTTTACAGTGGGAAGCACAGAGGGTTCCCACATACCCCCTTTCCCCCCAACATGCATAATCTCCAACACTTGATGTCCCCCACTAGAATGATACATTTGTTACAACTGATGAACCTACACAGACACATTATTATTACCCAGAGTCCATAGTTTACATTAGAGTTCACTCTGGGTGTTGTACATTCTATGGGTTTGGACAAATGTATAATGACCTGTATCTATCGTTACAGCTTCATACAGAATAGTTTCATTTCCCTAAAGATTCTCTCTGTCCCGCCTATTCATTCCTCCCTCCCCAGAATCCCTGGCAACCACTGGTTATTTTCCTGTCACCTTAGTTTGTGTTTTCCAGAATGTCATAGTTGGAATCATGCAGTATGTAGCCTTTTCATATTGGTTTCTTTTCAATAGTAATATGCATTAAGTTTCCTCCATGTCTTCATGGCTTGATAGCTCATTTGTTTTTAGTGCTGAATAATATTCTATTGTCTGGATGTACCACAGTTTATCCAGTTTATCCACTCACTTGTTGAAGGACATCATAGGTGCTTCCAAGTTTTAGCAATTATGAATAAACATCCATGTGTGGATTTTTGTGTGGACATATGTTTTCAATTCCTTTGGTTTAGTAAGGACCAATAAGTGCAATTGCTTGGTCATATGATAAAAGTATGTTGAGTTTTGTGAGAAATTGCCATTTATTTTCCAAAGTAGCTGTACCATTTTGCATTTCCATCAGCAGTGAATACAAATTCCTGTTGTTCCACATCCTCGCCAGCAGTTGTAATCAGGGGTGTTGGTGGTGTTGTAATTTATTTTTAAAGCTTTTAAATTTTGCCATACATTTTTGTATTGGTTCAAAGAAAATTAAGTGATCAAAGAAGATGTCGAAAATTTTTAAAGTTCATAATGATGAAATTGGAATGGAGCTAGAATCTGCATCCTGAAAACTGCCAACTAGAATATTTCATTCAGGCTGAGACTTGGGCTTTATTTTATTTTGTTTTTAGGGTTCCCCCCCCTTTTTTTTTGAGAGACAGAGAGCACACAAATGCAGGGGAGAGAGAGAGAGAGAGAGTCCCAAGCAGGCTCCACATCCAGCCCAGAGACAGCCAGAGCCAGAGCAGAGCCCAATGCAAATCAAAAGTCAGTTGCCTAACTGATTGAGTCCCCCAGGCACCCTTTGGGCTTTAATTTAAAATGCATCTTAAAACTCCTTAAATTTCCTGATACATTGGACATTTTCATTATATTCACATTTTTATAAAATTTATATAAAATTATATATTTTATTTTATTATTGGAATCCTCTAAAAATATATATTTTTGTCAGAGGTAAATAAAAATGCTTGTTAATATGTTTATTGAAGTTATTAGGGCTTTTTTTTTAAATGTATTTTTTGAGAGAGAGAGAGGTGGGGAGGAGCAGAAAGAGAGTGGGAGAGAGGATCTGAAACAGGCTCTGTGCTGACAGCAGAGAGCTGGATGCAGGGCTTGAACTCATGAACTGTGAGATCATGACCTGAGCTGAAGTTGGATGCTTGACTAACTGAGCCACCCCGCCCTTTTAGTGTTTATTTAAAGGCTTTGTTTTTAATGCTATTTACCAATTGTTTTAAATATTATTACCCTTATCAAGATAAACTGAATACTGGATTGTCATTTTCATGGCTGGAACTCAGGCTCAGTGTTTACTATTTTTTGTACTAGTATCTGTAATTAAAGCATAGCTTATTCAATTTATAAAATGACTACATGGGGCATCTGAGTCTCTCAATTGGTTAGGCACCCGGCTCTTGATTTCAGCTCAAGTCATGACCTTTGGGTTTGTGAGCTCAAGCCCTACCTCCAGCGCTGCACTGACAATGTGGAGCCTGCTCAGGATTCTCCCTCTCTTTCTCTCTCTCTCTGCCCCTCCCCCACGCATGGGCGCATTCATGTGAGCTTTCTCAAATTAAAAATAAACAAATAAAAAGATTCACCAATCATTCCTTTCTGAACAGTAATTGTTCTGTGTGTGCGTATAATTGCCATGCATTGTCCATGTGTGAAAGTCTGTGCATTTATATCAGCTAACACCCAGTCCTTACCAGGAATGAGCCAGGCTTTTTGTTACTGCATTTGGGATCCATGCAAGCCAGTTGAGGTGCATATTTAATATATCTTGGCTTACAAGGTTACTGAGGCTCAGAGAGGTTAGGCCTTGCCCAAGGTTACATAATTATAGTCGCCCGCACTTACCTGGGATTTCGCTTTGGCCCTTTTAGTTACCCAGGGTCAACCGCGGTGGGGGAAGCAGATGGATCTCCTTCCGACCAATCACAGAAGGTCAGTAGTAGACTCACGCGGCGTCGGAATGCCATTTTGTTTTCTCACTTCGCTGCACGTGGGCATTTTGTCCTCTCCCGGCACACGAGCGGTGAGTGTAATGTGTTTTGAGAGAGAGACCATGTTCATGTAACTTTCATTATGGTATACTGTTATAATTGTCATTAGTGTTGTTAATCTCTTACCCTGCCTAATTTATACACAGAACTTTATCTGAGGTATGTATATTTGTCGTTTCTCTCGGCGGTTGGGTATCCACTGGCGGTCTGGAACGTAACCGCACAGCCTACCGCGCTGGCGGTCTGCAACGTAACTATTGTAGGGAGGCTAGGATACGGGTCCCCTGGGAGACTGCTCTTTGACCGCGGGGTTCGCCTGCAGGTTTGTTACCGGGTGAGGAACGTCATGCAGAGGAGGTTGGAAGAGAGGACCTGGCTCGGTCATGGATGCTGTTGGCTGATTGGCCAGACTTGCAGTGAATTTTCAAACACTGTAGCTGGTTTCAGTTTTGGTTTTATGTGGCATCTGTTAAATTTGTACAAGTTTTAAGCATGTGGAGCTGTAACACATTTCTGACAGTGTGCTCTGTTGCTACTGTCAATGATGGGAAAACCATCCTGAAATTTTTTTTAGCTTTTTTAAAAAAAAAATTTTTTTTTTAATGTAAGCTCCACGCTTGAGACCTCCAAGATAAAGAGTTGAATGTGCTTCCTACTGAGCCAGCCAGATGCCCCAATCACCCTGAATTTTTGACCAGGTCTGACAGTTTGTGCTACAGCTCACACCATTGTAAAACTAGTCAAGAAGCCTACTATCGATACACCTGGCATATTCCTCAAAGATAATTCTTTCCTTAAATTAATAGATTTAGTTTCTTGATTCCCCCTCCTGGCCATGTAAAAGACATTCTTTACAGAAATTAAAGAGAAGTCTCTCCTCTCCCCCACCAGGAAATAATTGACTAACAAATATTTTCTTTCAGCCAATTATCTATTTACATTCAGCTGCAAATAGTTTTTGCATTCTGTTTTTATTTTATCACTTTTTTATTTTAAGAAATTCAATGGAACAGTTTAAAGATGTAGTTGGTTAAAAAAAGATATAATTGGTTGAGGTAAACAGATGTTTGTTGAGTGCCTACTATATGCTGATGCTGAAACAGCCTGACACCATGAAGAGTGAAAGGCAGTCAGTACCTCTGATGTTGCTTGAATTTACAATGTAGGTGAGGTTTTCCCTCAAAATTTATGCAACATAAAGGAACCCTTATTAATTTTTAATTTTTATCTATTTTTAATTTAAGTGCATTTATTTGAGTGGGCAGGGAAGGGGAAGAGAGAGAGAAAGGGAGAGACAAAGAATCCCAAACATGCTCCATGTTGTCAGTACAGAGCCAGATGCAAGTTTGAACCCAGAAACCGTGAGATCATGACCTGAGCTGAAACCAAGAGTTGGACCCTTAAAACCACCCAGGCACCTTAAGGAACCCTTTATTATGTAACTATTCACTTTAAAATTTATCACTTTTAATAATTTGGATTTTCATGCTTTGGATAAAGTCTCTTCCGTGTTAGATTTGTCATTGTTGCGTTTACCCATCAGAATCACTGGGTGGCAGCAAAAGAACATAGAAGATTTTTTATTTTGCTTTTGTGTACACAAAAATGAAGTGAAAGCTATTCTTTGGATTTCATGGGTGATGGAGAGAAAAATACAGTGATTAAAACTTGACATGTAACTAAAGCAGATGAGACCCAACACATCTCATCACTAAATATTTGTTACTATTGGTAAAAAATTCAATTTATGCTTTATTGTTACCAAAGCCATATTGTAAAATTCTCCTTTTAGTTTCTTTTAGTCCCAAAAATATCTTTCAAGATTCCTATGCAGTTACTTTTCTATCTTTAAAGGTGAAGAGAAAAACCCAAGCCAGATACTAAGAAAAACTTGTTTAGTAAGAAACTTGTGAACAGAGATTTTGAATGTCAAACAACAATGGAAAGGAGTCATTTTCTTGACAGTCTGTTTTAAAGAGCATTCTTGGGAAAAAAACTAATTGAGTTTGGAGTTCTTGTTCATAGACAAGAATTTGTTTTACCTTTTCTTTTTAAAAATCGCTCAGCAGGCAGATTTTAAGTAATGTGAATCTCTTTGAAGATTTTGTCCATTTCTATGAAGTTACAAATGGCTTAGCTCCAAGCTGAGTATACCTTACATATGATAGACAGCTCCAACTAAAAATGTGAAATGGTCATGAGGCAGTGACAAGGTAACAAACACTTGTTTTATTTTTTGTACAAATATTTGCAATCTGTTTAGGTGAAAATGTAGCTTCCCCGTTCTTTCAAACCTTTTAAAACAATACATAGGTTAAAAGAATCTTGTCTTTTAAATTTTAGACAAAAATATATTTAGCTTCTGTGAAGGCTTCTAAATGAGTTATACAAAGTATTAAGTGCAGAATGAAAAGTTTACTTTTGTCCACAGAGCTGAGTTTTGAGCAAACCAGGGTATCATTCTGAAGCTTATTGTCAGAGGGTCATGGAAGAACAGTGTTTATGTTTCTTCCTGTTGAGCTTGGGACCTTCCAGTTGTGCTTGGAGCCTGAACCCTTCTTGATTTTATTTCTTGTTGGCAACATTACCATTGCCTTTTGATGTATGTGTGATACAGATCAGTGAACCTTATGTTATTTGACCCTTAGTGGAAATTAAGTTTAGGAAAAATAGGGAAGTTCACCCTCCCACCTTCATAATGAGTATAAGGCCACCAGAGTCTCAATGTTCACTTTTCTTTAGCAGTACTCAAATGAGATGTTCCAGCAGTTTTTATCAGTACTGCAACCCCAGTATGAAACTATAGCTAACTCTCCTGGGCTTGGATTATGGCCATCAGTGTCTGCTGTAAATCCAGAACAAGGACAGAGAAGTAATTATTTTCACTATTTCCTCTTCTTGGAGCAGTTTTTGGGGGGGGGGGCAGAATGGGGAAGGAAAGCATTTGTTATTGTCCCAATGCAAGATAGATTTATGTGCGATGTATTTAGTTTCTTCTTTAGAAACTATGTAGAGTCACTATGATGAGAGAGTCATTTGCTATTTCTAGTAGTCCACAGTATTTGAAGGCCAGAGGGTTGTAAATCCTCTTGGGAAATTTCTGGGAAAGAAAATTCTACACCCTTCCTCAGTAAATAACACTTGTAAATTTTTTCTAATGTCTATCGTCTGGTCACATGATTTTCATTTATTTGTATTGGCTGTTAGTACATTAAGGACAATTATGAATATAATGAAAAAAGTCTGTTTTGAAAGCAAATGGTGAAACTAAAGACTGAAACTAAATATAATTTGTAGTTGTCTTTACAGGGTCTAGAGTCCTGTATTTCAGGTTTCAGGATTTGTTTTGTTTCAGACTTATTATTTGTATGGCTATTTTAAATTTTGTGGAATTTGGAGACCCAGTGTTCTTAAAATATTTTTTGAGGTAAATATCCTGATAGGATATTTTTAGTATGAATTGAAGAACATTGTAAAAAATATTGTAACACATCTTCAATTTCTTGATTCTTTCAGTGACAGTTGACTTTGAATAAATCAATGAAATTATGCCTATGCTTTTCCACCTATAAAGTGGGTACAGTCATGTCTCTTTTTTCTTATCAGCTATACAAAGTCAAATGAAAAGGATTCAGGTTTTTGGAAGAAAATGCTATTAAGATGTTATATTTGTAGTACTAAAATTAATGATCATGTTTTACAACAAAACTGGACAGATTAGATGGAAAGTTTCTCTTCTGGTTCTATATTTTCTTTGTCCCCAAAAAATTTCTAAATTAGTAGTTGAAGAGGTCATTTTGGGAAGTTAGGGCTCTCAGACTTTGCATTTGCAAGGTTCTTTGCTTGAAACCTGACCCTGGAGTCTTAGGTAGTCCGGAGATGTAAGGTTTTGTGAGATTGTTTGAGAATGTGGCCCAATCCTTGAGGGAGTCAGGCAGTGAAAACTTTCTAACAAAGGAAAGAGCATTATGTTATATGAGAAAGTGTCAGTCCTTTTCTAATTCATTTGGAGAAAGAAGGTCACACCAAAAGGTGTAGATTCTCTCTGTATTTGTTGCAAATGAAAATTGTTCCTCTTCATTTCAGAGCAATGTCTAGAGCAGTGACTCTCAGCTCTGACTTTGCATTGCCATCATTCTTGAAGCTTTAAAAAAAAATTCCCCATGCTTAGGCTCCACCCTAGACTAACAAATCAGACTTTCTGGGCATAGGGCCCAGGCTTTAGTATTGTTTGAAGCTCCTCAGGGTGTATAATGACCATGCAAGGTTCAGAAGCACTGGTCTAGAGACTGTAATGGAGAGTAGCAACTTTCCAAAAGTCTTAAACAAGAGGGCAGTCTTCAACATTCATTACTTTGTTTTTGCTTCTTTTTTTAATGTTTTGTTAGAGAATGTAATCACAAAAGGGGGAGGGTGGTGTGGAGAGAGAGAGAGAGACAGAGACAGAAAAGAGAAGGAGGGAGAGGATCCTAAACAGTGCAGAGCCTGACATGGGGCTCCTTTTCATGAACCATGAGATCATGACCTGAGCTGAAATCAAGAATTAGATGCATAACTGACTGAACCATGTAGATGCCCCTGTTCTTGCTTTTATTATCTTACTTTCCCAAAGCAAACTTATAATCTGAAGACAAAAAGAAACCCCATATAATAAAGATGTGCTCAAAGTCAACAAATCTTGTCAGTTAACCATGGTCCTTTCTGGGACACTTCTAACTTGGCTTTGCGACTATGAGGGATGAGGTGATTCTTTCTATCCTGTCTGTTCTCTATGCCATTCAGAGGAGCTTAAAAACAAACATAAAATTCATCTGAGCTTTCTCAGATACTGCTGAAGTCCTTAGATACTGACATAAGATGAAAAATATTTTACTCAACTTGAACATGAACCCACTCAATAATGGCCACAGGTTTTTTTTTTTTTAAATTTTAATGTTTTATTCATTTTTGAGAGAGAGAGAGAGAGAGAGAGAGACAGCGTGAGCAGGGGAGGGCCAGAGAGAGGGAGCCACAGAATCCGAAACAGGCTCCAGGCTCTGAGCTAGCCATCAGCACAGAGCCCGATGTGGGGCTCGAACCCACGAACTGTGAGATCATGACCTGAGCTGAAGTCGGAAGCCTAACCGACTAAGCCACCCAGGTGCCCCAATAATGGCCACAGGTTTTAATAAATTGGTGGTTTTTCTATTCTGAGATGATTAAAAAGAGAAAGAAAGGAAAAGAAACTCACAACTCGAAACAATCAACTAATGATGTTAAATCCTTTGTACAAACGCACAAACAAAATCACATTCAGAAAGTATCTGTTGTAGAATCTAGGCTCTCTGTTTCATTATGTGGATCTGGATAGACGGAGATTCTGGACTTGAGTTGGCCCTGGCTAGCTCAGACCTTAAACATTTCTTTTATCCTCACTTAACTTCAGTTTCCTTATTCATAAAAGGGGATTGCATCTATGATTCTGGCAAGCCAGAGATCTTTTTTGCTACCTCTGTAATCCTTATCCACTTCTCAAATCAACTCTGCTGTAGAGATTCAGTTCCAATTAGCTATAGACTTGCTTTAGAAAAAATTCCAACCACAGGTAGTAATTTTTGCTGGGTGAGTAGAAAAGAATGTTGATGTCATTTACTACCAATTGTATTTGTCCCTTTTTGTGAGGAAGATAATGCAGACATTGGATTAAATTTCAAGGCTGTCTTAGAAAGACACATTACACAAAGAACTGGGAAATATTCTTTTCACTGATTATGTTACAGACACTAATGTTTAATATGACCCATAAATCAGTGAAGTACATGAGCAAGAGTCTGACATACTTTAAAAAAGAACCCAGCAATTTACTTATATATTTGATATATAGTTGGTACTCAACAAATGTTTGTTAAATAGTGAGTGAATTTGAAAGTTTGAAAAGCAATGTTTCAAATGCTAATTTGAAGAGGTTCTAAAAAACAAAGGTCAGTGTGTTTTGGTTATAAATATGTTTTTAATTTGGATTTTCTCAAATGGTTAAAATTTGAGTATAGTAAAATTGGGCAAACATGATGGGGAAGAAGTGGCATTTAAAAAATTTTAATGTTTATTTCTGAGGGAGGGAGGTAGAGAGGGAGGGAGAAAGAGAGAGAGAGAGAGAGAAAGAATGAGTGGGGGAGAGTCAGAGAGAGAGAGATACAGAATCTGAAGCAGCCTCCAGGCTCAGAGCTGTCAGCAGAGGGCCTGATGTGGGGCTCAAACTCACAAACTGTGAGATAATGACCTGAGTCAAAGTCAGGTCCTTAACCAACTGAGCCACCCAGATGCCCCAAGAAGTGTCATTTTTAAATCAGTGTTTGGACTTATATCTTATACAGACATTTTGAAAAGTTTACAAAGGTTACAATGAGCTCTGGAATATCTTTAACCCATTTCATTAAAACTGTAATCTCAAGGACCTTGAGGGTATTATGCTTAGTGAAATAAGTCAGGCAGAGAAGGACAAATATCATATGCTTGCACGTATAGGAGGATTAGGAGGAACTTAACTGAGGACCATGGGGGAGAAGAAGGGAGGAAATGGTGGGGGAAAGGGAGAGAGGCAAACCATGAGAGACTCTTGAATGCTGAGAAACAAACTGAGGACTGATGGGTGTGGGGGGGAGGGGGAAGATGGGCATGGAGGAGGGCACTTGTGGGGATGAGCACTGGGTGTTATATGGAAACCAACCTGACAAACTATTTGTAAGAAAAACCAAAACAAAAACAAAAAACACAAAAAACTGTAATCTCAACGAACAACTCCAAGGTTGTTTTTCCTATGGGGTGTACATCTGGTTATTTCTGTGGTGATATCAACTATGGTAAACTGATGGCTATGAGGCACAGTTTTAATAAGATTAAAGAAATCTTTAATAAAATTATAAATTGAGGAAACACTTGGGAATAGGAGGAATTAGAAGGCTCTTTGTTTTCTTAGCCCCTCCTATTTACGATTAAAAAGAAGAGGAAATTATGCTTAAGTATCTTGTTTTAGTAATGGTGGACAGAGTCATTTGGACTGACCTGCTGAGTCCAACTTGAAAAGCTGGACCAAAATCAGCAAACAAACAGACAAAAACTGCATTAAGATCCCAGAAAGTGAACAAAATAAATAGCAAAGAATTCCAATGCCAGGATCTAGAGATAGGGCAAGACACTGAGGGTGGTCTTAGAGCTGAGTCTGCTTTTCTTGCATTTCTTGGAGAGAGGAGGCTGAGAGGTCAAGTGGTCATGCAATAGTTTTAATGTGCTCTGAAGCTAATGCAGCAGCAATAAGAAAAAGTTCTGGTGCCTCCTTTGCCCCCCTTTGATTTGGAATTCCAAAGGATTGCACTCTAGGAGCAGAGAAAGGTGAATGGGAAGTTGATCCAGGGTGCTAGTATTCCTAGGCACCCAGTGAAGAAAATCTAAATCCCTTCTGGAGAAACAATATTATTATCCAGTGCCTCAAATTACTTCTAAAAGGAATTTTGCAAGAACAATATTTAGGGCATAAGAAAAAGTATACAGACAGGAGACATGAATGAAAGCCAACAGAAACAACAGTATGGAAATAGACTCACAAGGGTGCCAGATGTTAAAATTTTCAGATATAGAATTCAAAATAAACATACCTACTTTGGTGAAGGTGGTAAAGGACAAGATGGAGAAATTTGGCAGATGTGGAAACTGTGAGAAAAAAGACCAAATAGAAAATCTGGAGCAGAAAATGTAATGATAAAATTGGAAGCTCTCAGTAGTTGAGTGTGACAGCAGATTGACACAGCCAATGAAAGCTGCCTGATTAATTAAAGACAACCTCCAGAGTGAAATTTGTAGAAACAAAAAGAATGGAAAATGAGAATAGAGGATAGAAGATATGGTAGATGAAGTGAAAAGCTCTAACTTATGTGTAATTATAGTTCCATACAGAGAGAAGAAAGAATGTAGTAGAAGCAAATTTTAATAAACTAGATGTAAGAATTTTCTATAGCTGATGAAATTCATCAACCTATAAAGAATTGCCTACAAGTCTGAAACAAGGTAACATAAAGAAAGGTACATTCTAGTAATATTACTGAAATCAAAGGTTAAAAAAAAAGAAAACAGAAAGCCAGATTTAAAAAAAGATAGATTGCCTTCAAAGAAGCAACAATTGAACTGACAACTGATAGAAAATGATGGAAACCAGAAGGCAATAGAGTCATATTTTAAAGTGCCGTAAAAGGGCTGTTACCAGTCTAGGAATCTAAGCCTGTTGAAAAGATAATCCATGAATAAAGATAAAGACATTTTAGGCAAGAACTAAATTTAGAGAATTTGTCAGCAGATTCACGCACACAGAAAATTCTAAAAAGGTTTCTTTAGGCAGAAGAAAATTCAGATGGAAGTTTGGGGAAAATGAAGACCGTCCCAAAAGACAGTATATTGGTAATTCTAAAGCAATGTTAATTGTATAAGACAGTAATAACAATGTCTTATGGCATTTTAAATAAATAAATAAAACCTTGTAAAATACATGACAAAATGGCACTTAATCTTGTTAAGGGGAGATACATGGAATTAAAGCATTCTAAGGTATTTTGTCCATCAAAGGGTAAAAGCAGTAATTAGTATCAGATTTTTGTATGTTAAAGGATGCAGCTTTCTATGTAGAATCACAACTGAAAGAGTATATAATGGGCAAGAAGTTGGAATAATATAACTTACTATAAAAAATCAAATCTGAAAGGTAGGAAAAAAGAACCACAGAATGAGCAGGACAAGTAAAGAGTACTTACTAAGATAGTGGACTTAATATCTAAAAGAATTAGTCATTACATTAAATATAAATGGACTAAAATTATCAACTCTATTAAAATTTCAAGAGATCTGTCTAAAACATAAGGATACAGAAAAATTAAAAGGATGGTAAAGTTTTGATATACCAGAAAGATATAACAATTCTTATTTTGTGTGTAATAACATAGTATCAAATATATAAAGCTAAAATTGATAGAAACTAAATGTAGTAGGAAAACTGACTCTTAGTTATTGAGGGTAACATATTGTTAACATAGAATAAGCAGAAAAATTATAAAGGTGTGGAAATTTTGAGTAACATAATAAATGACCTGATTGACATATAGAATACTGCACTGAATATCTGTAGAATTCTTTCCAAACCCACATGCAACATTTTGTTTTTTTAATTGACCATAGACCGTAAAGTAAATTCTCTGGTCACAACATAAACTTAGAAGGTAACTAGATAATTAACTAGAGAACGATTACTAGAAATTTCCCATATATTTGAAAATTAAGAATTATACTTCTAAATAATCTGTGAGCTGAAGAAGAAATCATAATAAAAATCAGAAAATATTCTGAATTGAATGAAGATGGGATATAATGTATGAAATGCAGATAACATAATACATAGAAGGAAACATATCTTTAATATGTTTATATTTAAAAAGAAGAAAATCTGAACCAGTAATCTAAACTTTTACCTCAAGAATCTGGAAAAAAGAGCAGATTATATCCAGAGAAGAAGGAGGGAAAAAGGTAATGAGGAGTAGAAATCTATGAAATAGAAAACACAGGTACAATAGAGAAAGTCAGTGAATATTTTAATAATAAAAATATTAATAAAATTAACAAAATCCTTAGCAGTAAAGACCAAAGAAACAATAGGTAAGGTACAGATAACCAGTACTAGGAATGGAAAGGGGAGGGGGCATTGCCACAGATCATCTCAGTAGATGCAAAATAAGCGTTTGATGAAATTTGGCATTCATTCATGATAAAATCTGTGGGTAAGCTAGGGATAGATGTGAACATCCTCAGTCTGAGAAGGGTAATTACTAAAATCCTGCTGCGAACTTCATACTTTCCCTTTGAGTTTGGGGAAAAAGGTAAGGAAAAAGTAAAAGGTGTAAGGACCGAAAAATGAGAAAACTGCCTTTATTTGAAGATGACAGGATTATGCACTTAGAAAATTTAAAAGAGTCTACAAATACATTATTATACTTCTAAATCACTTATATTAAAATTTTTTAAGGAATAAATGCAAAAAACTTGGTGCAAGTCCTGTTATGGACTGAATGTTTGTGTCCCCACCTCTCCTCCCTTCCTGCCCCCATTCATATTGAAATCTTAGCACCTGTCCCTCTCTTCTCGCACCCCCTGTGGCTGTATTTGGAGATAGGGCCTCTAAAGAAATAATTAAAGTTGAATGAAGTCATATGGGTGGAGTCCTAATCCAATAGGATTAGTGTCCTTACAAGAAGAGACACCAAAGAGCTCTGTTGCTGCTTGCTGTCTCTGCTCTTTCTCAGAGGAGAGGGTGTGTAAGGACAAAGAGTTTGCCTGCAAGACAGGAAGAGAGGCTCCCCAAGGACCGAGATGACTACACCTTGATCTTGGACTTCTAACCTTGAGAACTGTGAAAACATAAATTTCTGTTGTTAAGCCCCCCAGTCTGTGGTATTTCTCTATGGCAGCCCCAGTTGAATAAAAACAGCTTCTCTTCAGGAAACTATAAAAAAATCACTGAGAGCCATTAGGATAGACTTAAATAAATGGAAAAGGATAGCAGTTCATGGTTCGGAAGATAATAATTCTCTTCAAAGTGATCTACAAAAGTACTCAAACTTTACTGTGCACACAAATTACCAAGTGACATTGTTCAGTGAGGTTTCTGATTGAGGAGGTCTGGCATATGGCTAAGATTCAGCATTTCTAACAAGCTGGCAGGTGATGCTGATGCTGAACCACACTGACCAGCAAAGAAATACCATTCAGTGTCTGAGCAGCCTCTCACTTTTCTTCTCCATACTATCAGCTAATGAAATAACTTCTCCAATTCTCAGCATATGGTCTGCTTCATTTCCTCTATTGCTCCCTCTCCCTCCTGCAATAGATTATTTTGAGGTAAAATTAGACATTGTATCATATCATCTGTAAATGCCCGGTAGAAGTCTTTTTAAAGTATAACCACCATATAATTATCATAGGTAAAAAAAAAATTGATGCTACGTCTCTAAATCATCAAATACATACAAAGTTTTCAAATCTCTCTTCCTGTTTTCTTAGAATTTATCAAGAAATTAGTGTATAGTTTCTCTTTTTCTCCATGATGTGGTTTAATATGTTCCTCTAAAAGAGTAATCGATCTAGATGAGACTCGATGAGATTGGGCTATGACTTTTTTTGTAAGAACGCTTAATAGATGGTGGTGTATGTACTTCCTGTGGCACCCTAGAAAAGACACATGGTAACTCTATTTTCATGATACTAAGATTGATCAGTTGTTCACCTGCTGGTTTTAGCCGCCATTGGTGGTAACTTCCCATATACATTATTTCATTAGGAGTTGCAAATGGTGATTTTCTAATTTTATTATTTCTTACTTATTAGGTGAAACTCCTTTCCTAAAGAAATTTTCTCTCATCAACTATTGTTACCCTGATGTATAGTTTGTATGGAAAGGCAGAAGAAATACTTGATTGCTTTCCTTTGTCAGCCTTTAGAATAATGAATTGATTCTCTAGAATTTTCTTTTTTTACAGTTTGTTTTTATTATTATTTTTAAATGTAATTTATTGTCAAATTGGCTAACATACAGTGTATAGAGCGTGCTCTTCATTCTTGGGGTGGATTCCTGTGGTTCATCACTTACATACAGCACCCAGTGCTCATCCCAATAAGTGCCTTCCTCAATGCCCATCACCTATTTTCCCCTCTCCCCCACCCCCACCATCAACCCTCAGATTGTTCTTTGTGTTTAAGAGCCTTTTATGGTTTGCCCCCCTCCCTCTATGTAACTGTTTTTCCCCCTTCCCTCCCCCCATGGTCTTCTGTTAAGTTTCTTAAGATCCACATATGAATGAAAACATATGATATCTGTCTTTCTCTGACTGACTTATTTCACTCAGCGTAATACCTTCCAGTTCCATCCATGTTGCTGCAAATGGAATGATTTCATTCTTTCTCGCTGCCAAGTAGGATTCCATTGTATATATAAACTACATCTTTTTTTTTAATTTTTAAAAATATTTTATTCATTTCTGAGAGAGAGAGAGAGAGAGAGACAGACAGACAGCGTGAGCAGGGGAGGTTCAGAGAGAGAGGGAGACACAGGGGAGGTTCAGAGAGAGAGGGAGACACAGAATCCGGAGCAGACTCCAGGCTCCTAGCTGTCAGTACAGAGCCCGACGCGGGGCTCGAACCCACGAACCGTGAGATCATGACCTGAGCCTAAGTCGGACGCTTAACCGATGGAGCCACCCAGGCGCCCCCACATCTTTTTTATCTGTTCATCAGTTGATGGACATTTAGGCTCTTTCCATAATTTGGCTATTGTTGAGAGTGCTGCTATGAACATTGGGGTATGTGTGCCCCTGTGTATCAGCACTCCTGTATCCTTTGGATAAATTCCTTGTAGTGCTGTTGCTGGGTCGTGGGGTAGTTCTATTTTTAATTTTTTGAGGAACCACCACACTATTTTCCAGAGTGGCTGCATCAGTTTGCATTACCACGAACAGTGCAAGAGGGTTCCCATTTCTCCACATCTGTGCCAGCATCTGTAGTTTCCTGAGTTGTTCATTTTAGCCACTCTGATCAGTGTGAGGTGTTATCTCAGTGTGGTTTTGATTTCCTTGATGATGAGTGACATTGATCATCTTTTCATGTGTCTGTTAGCCCTCTGGATGTTGTCTTTGGAAAAGTGTCTATTCATGTCTTCTGCCCATTTTTTTTCACTGGATTATTTGTTTTTTAGGTGTTGGATTTGGTAAGTTCTTTATAGATCTTGGATATTAACCCTTCATTCAATATATCATCTGCAGATATCTTTTCCCATTCTGTTGGTTGTCTTTTAGATTTGTTGATTGTTTCTTTTGCGGTACAGAAGCTTTTTATCTTGATGAGGTCCCAATAATTCATTTTTACTTTTAATTCCCTTGCCTTTGGGGATGTGTCAAGCAAGAAATTGCTGCCGTTGAGGTCAAAGAAGTTGTTGCCTGCTTTCTCCTCTAGGGATTTGATGGTTTCCTGTCTCACATTCAGGTCTTTTATCCATTTTGAGTTCATTTTTGTGCATGGTGTGAGAAAATAATCTAGTTTCATTCTTCTGCATGTTGCTGTCCAGTTCTCCCAGCAGCATTTGCTGAAGAGATTGTCTTTTTTCCATTGGATACTCTTTCCTGATTTGTCAAAGATTAGTTGGCCATACATTTGTGGGTCTAATTCTGGGTTCTCTATTCTGTTCCATTGGTCTATGTGTCTGTTTTTGTGCCAATACCATATTGTCTTGATGATTACAGCTTTGTAGTAGAGGCTTAAGTTTGGGATTGTGATGCTTCCTGTTTTGGTTTTCTTCTTTAATGTTACTTTGGCTATTCGGGGTCTTTTGTGGTTCCATAATTTCAGGATTGTTTGTTCTAGCTTTGAGAAGAATGCCGGTACAATTTTGATAGGGATTGCATTGAATGTGTAGATTGCTTTGGGTAGTGTTGACATTTTAACAATAATTATTCTTTCGATCCACAAGCACAGAATGTTTTTCCATTTCTTTGTGTCTTCAATTTTGTTCATAAGTTTTCTATGGTTTTCAACATATAGATCTTTTATATCTTTGGTTACATTTATTCCTAGGTATTTTGTGGGTCTTGGTACAATTGTAAATGGGATCAATTTCTTGATTTCTCTTTCTGTTGCTTCATTATTGATGTATAGAAATGCAGTGATTTCTATACATTGATTTTGTACCTTGTGACTTTGCTAAATTCATGTATCAGTTCTAGCACCCTTTTGGTGGAGTCTTTCAGGTTTTCCATGTAGAGTATCATGTTGTCTATGAAAAGTGAGAGCTTGACTTCTTTGCCAATTTTGATGCCTTTTATTTCATTTTGTTGTCTGATTGCTGATGTTAGGACTTCCAATACTGTGTTAAACAACAGTGGTGAGAGTGGACATCCCTGTCGTCTTCCTGATCTCAGGGAGAAAGCTCTCAGATTTTCCCCATTGAGGATGATATTAGCTGTGGACTTTTCATATGGCTTTTATGATGTTTAGGTATGTTCCTTGTATCCTTTCTTGAGAGTTTTTATTAAGAAAGGATGCTGTATTTTGTCAAGTGCTTTTTCTGCATCTATTGACAGGATCATACGGTTCTTATCCTTTCTTTTATTAATGTGATGTATCACATTGACTGATTTGTGAATATTTAACCAGCCCTGTACCCCAGAAATGAATCCCACTTGAGCATGGTGAATAATTCTTTTTATATGCTGTTGAGTTTGATTTGCTAATATCTTGTTGAGAAGTTTTGCATACATTTTCATCAGGGATATTGGTCTGTAATTCTCGTTTTTTGTGGGATCTCTGTCTGGTTTGGGAGTCAAGGTAGTGCTGACTTCGTAAAATGAGTTTTCCTTCCATTTCAATTTTTTGAAACAGCTTGAGAAAGATAGGTATTAATTCTACTTTAAGTGTCTGGTAGAATTCCCCTGGGAAGCTAGTTGGCCCAGGACTCTTATCTGTTGGGAGATTTTTGATAACTGATTCAATTTCTTCACCAGTAATGGGTATGTTAAATTTTCTATTTCTTCCTGATTGAGTTTTGGTGGTGTGTATCTAAGAATTTGTCCAATTATTTCAGGTTGTTTTGTTTGTTGACATGTAATTTTTCATAGTATTCTCTGATAATTGCTTGTATTTCTGAGGGATTAGTTGTGATAAATCCATTTTTGTTTGTGATTTTATCTATTTGGGTCCTTGCTCTTTTATTTTTGAGAAGTCTGGCTAGGGGGTTAGGAATTTAGTTTCATTGATCTGTTCTACTGTTTTTTGGTATTCTGTGTTGTTTATTTCTGCTCTGAACTTTATTATTTCTCTTCTTCTGCTGGCCTTGGGGTTTCTTTGTTGTTCTGCTTCCAGTTCTTTAGGTGTGCTCTTAGATTTTGTGTTTGGGATTTTTCTTGTTTCTTGAAATAGGCCCAGATCGCAATGTATTTTCCTCTTAGGACTGCCTTTGCTGCATCCCAAAGGGTTTTGGGCTGTTGTGTTTTCATTTTCATTTGTTTCTATTTATTTTTAAATTTCTTCTTTCATTGCCTGTTTGGCCCATTCATTCTTTAGTAGGGTGTTCTTTAACCTCCATGTATTTGGAGGTTTTCCAAACTATTTCTGTGGTTGATTGCAAGTTTCATAGCAGCGTTGTGATCTGAAAATGTGCATGCTATGATCCCAATTCTTTTATATTTATTGAGGGATGTTTTGTGACCCAGTGTGTGATCTATCTTGAAGAATGTTCTTGTGCACTCAAGAAGAATGTGTATTCTACTGCTTTAGGATGAAAAGTTCTGAATGTATCTGTCAAGTCCATCTGGTCTAGTGTATCGTTGAGGGCCATTGTTTCTTTATTGGTTTTCTGTCTGGATGACCTGTCCATTGCTGTAAGTAGATTATTAAAGTCCTCTGCAATTATCACATTCTTACCAATAAGATTGCTTATGTTCATGATTAATTGTTTTATAAATTTGGGTGTTCTGAATTTGGTGCATAAACATTTATAACTGTTAGCTCTTTTTGGTGGATAGACTCCATAATTTTGGTGGATAGACTTCATAATTATGATGTAATGCCCTTCTTCATCTCTTGTTACAGCCTTTACTTTAAAGTCCAGTTTGTCTGATATAAGTATGGCTACTCCAGCTCTCTTTTGATTTCCAGTAGCATGATAGATGGTTCTCCATCCCCTTACTTTCAATCTGAAGATGTCCTCAGGTCTAAAATGGGTCTCTTGTAGACAGCAAATAGACAGGTCTTGTGTTTTTTTTTTTTTTTTAAATCCATTCTGATACCCTAGGTCTTTTGATTGGAGCATTTAGTCCATTTACATTCAGTGTTATTATTGAAAGATATGGATTTAGAGTCATTGTGTTATCTGTAGGTTTCATGCTGGTAGTGATGTCTCTGGTCCTTCGTGGTCTTTGCAATTTTCCACTCAATCCAAGAGTCCTCCTTAGGATCTCTTGTAGGGCTGATTTAATGGTGATGAATTCTTTGTTTTGGTTGGGACCTTCTATTCTGAATGAAAGGTTTGCTGGATAAAGGATTTTTGGCTGCATATTTTTCCTATTCAGCACATTGAAAATTTCCTGCCACTCCTTTCTGGCCTGCCAAGTCTCAAGACAGGTCTTCTACTACCCTTATGTGTCTACCTTTGTCAGTTAAGTCTTGTTTGTCCCTCGCTGCTTTCAGACTTCTCTCTTTAACTTTGTATTTTGTCAGTTTCACTATATGTCTTGCAGAAGATGAATTCAAGTTACATCTGAAGGGAGTTCTTTGTGCCTCCTGGATTTCAAAATCTGTTTCTTTCCCCACATTGGGGAAGTTCTCAGCTATTTTGTTCAAGTACACCTTCTGCCCCTTTTTCTCTTCTTATGGAACTCCTATGATACAGATATTATTCCATTTCATCAAATCACTTAGTTCTCTAATTCTCCCCTTGTGGTTCAGAATTTTTTAAATCTCTTTTTCTCAGCTTTATCTTTTTCCATTATTTTATCTTCTGTTTCACCTGTTCTCCCCTCTGTCTCTTTAGTCCTCACTGTCACCACCTCTAGTTTATTTTACACCTATTTACAGCATTTTTTAATTCACCATGACTGGTTTTTAGTTCCTTGATTTCTGCAGCAATAGATTATCTGCTGTCTTCCATGTTTTTTCCAACCCAGCAATTAATCTTATGGCTATTATTCTAAATTCTTGTTCAGTTATATTGTTTATATCTGTTTTGATCAATTATTTAGTTGTCACCTCTTCATGGAATTTCTTTTGAGGAGAATTCTTCCATTTTGTCATTTTGGCTAGTTTTCTGTCCCTTATGTGTTTTAAAAGCTTGTTATGTGCCCTGTACCTGTGAGCACTACTATACTAAAAAGGGGTCATACACTGTTCAGGACCTGGCCCTTCAGGAGGTGTTTTTTTGAGTGTGTTACTTTCCCTCTGTTGTGGTGACTTTGGTTACTTTATCTCCCTACTGTAGTGATGTTTTGGACCCTCTACCAGGTGTGCTTTGATTTGTTTGTTGAAATAGGCCTGGAAAGGAAAATAAAAAACAAAACAAACCAACAAAAACTCAAAAATCCAGAAACACCAGCTACAAGTAAACAGGAGGGTGGAGGCGGTGCTTGTGGAAAGGCCTTATCCCATACAAAGAGAGAAATGACAGGGGTGGGGGGAAGAAGAAAAGAGGATGAAAATGACCAGACAAAGACACTATACAGCTTAATCCAGAGAGACAGAAAGGAAAGTAAAGAAGGAGATGTAGAACATGTATAAAGAGAATAGATTAAATATGTTTGCTTAAACAAACCAACCAGGAGAGTAACCAGACTAGAGGAGGGAAGAGATAAAGGAGAAAAGGAAGAATTTATATATATTATGTATTATGTATATATAATATATATATATAATTTACATAGTATATATAATATATATAAATTCAGTATGAATTGTCCAAAAATTAAACCAGACAATGCAACAGTGCTGGTCTGGAGGAGGGGCTGTCCGGTTCCTCAGTTTCAATCCTGCTTCAGTAGATATGCAGTTACTGCATGTGGAGGGGCGTGGTTTGGAGTAGGCTGTCCCACCTCCCCTGTGGGCCTACTGTCTGTTGCCTAAAGCCCCACCTTGGTGATGGGGAGAAGGTGACACCCCCATCTCTCCTCTACAGACCAGGTGTCCCAAGCCACTCTATTCAAGCCATCCTTACTGTGTTGCAGGTGTAAATGAGGTAGTTTGTCCCACTCTGCTGACTCCTGTGCTTCCCTGGCGCTTGGCTGGGACTTAAACCCTGATGTCTTAAAGAGTCCTACTCCAGGTACCCCGGTTCTGGGGAAGAGCTGCCCCACACCGTGTGCAGTTTGTCCCACTCCATGACTCCCCCATCTTCCTGGTGCTCAGCTGGGACTTAAACCATGATCTTTAAGGTTCCCACTCCTTCTGCCCCAGTTTAGGGAAGTGCCACTCCTTCTGCCCGATGTATGGTCTATGGCTGGCAGGCAGAGGCAGGGTCTTTGTCCTTTGAATGGCTATATACCTTCTTCCCACAGCACTTCAGGGAGGGGACTGCTTTCTCCCACTGTGGACTGTGTCTCTTAACTAGTTATGGAGCCCGGGACCGGCTCCCCTTCTTCTCCCCAGCTATGCAAACAAGGCAGCTGGTCCCAATCCGGAGAAAGTTCCACAGTTAGAGATCGACTCTTTCTCTGTCCCCATTGTGGTTTTTCTCTTGTCCAGATACAGTCCTACACTTCCCCAGCCTCTCTTTCTCTTCCCTTTGTCACTCCGCAGAAGGAGACCCCTCCCTTCTGTTCCTCTGCTACCCGTTTCATCTCTCCCAGTTCGCAGTCACACACCTATGGCCTGTCAGGTGGTCCCGGTGGGTCCCTGGAGGCATCTTTGTCACTTTGCTGTCCAGACTCTTGGAGTTCAAAGTCCTTTGGCCTCAACACTGCAGTGTGAGAAAGATGAGGGAACTTTGGATTCCCCTACTTTTCCGCTTTTCCCCCTTCTTTTAATGTTTATTTTTGAGAGAGCTCAAGCAGGGGAGGGGCAGAAAGAGGAGGACAGAGGATCTGAAGTGGGTTCTGTGATGATAGGCCAACAGCTGTGACCCTGATGTGGGGCTTAAACTCACAGATGCTGAAGTCAGATGCTCAGCTGACTGAGCCACCCAGGTATCCTGATTCTCTAGAATTTTCAAGAGGTAACTAATTTTTTAAAAAGTATCATTGTTGGGGCACTTGGGTGGCTCATTTGGTTAAGCATCTGACTCTTGATTTTGGCTCTGGTCGTGATCCCAGGTTCTTGGGTTCGGGCCCTGCATTGATCTTTGTGCTGACAGTGCAGAGCCTGCTTGGGATTGTCTCTCTCTTCTTCTCTCTCTGCCTCTTTCCTGCTTGCATGCTCTCTGTCTCACTCAAAATAAATAAACTTGAAAAAAAGTATCATTATCAACTCTGGATTTTTCAGTTTTACTGTGTTTCAGTTTTTTGTAGGTATTACTCTTTTTGATGTTCCAGTTGTTCAGTCTTTGACCAGTGGCCTTTGCAGGTGGTCTGCTACATACTTTTGTCATGACCCCAATAAGTTGCAGCTTCAGCCCAGTTCACTGCTTAGCATTTATATTCTTTTCTGGTCCATAGAGACTTTTTCCTGGCTTTTGGGACCAAGTTTATACTTTTGTTTCTCTGTCTTTACACTTTATCATTGCTTTCTTTATGGAGGAGGGTGGTGAATGAAAGCATCACTTCTCTGTACCACCTTGAGTACAGTGTACAAAAGAAGTTTTGAAATGATCACCCATTTGTAAGATGACTTAAAAAAAATAAACAAATTTCAGTGCAGTGATGACATAGGAGAAAAGTGTCATGATCATGAGACACACCTAAGACGATGAAGGGTTCGGAAAGGGTCAGGCTGAAGACTTGAGGTCTTGACCATGGTGGTAGGAGGAGGAAGCAGATATCAGAACACATTTGCTCTTTACATTTTGCTCTGGGTCAGCCATAGAAAATGTTTGTCTTTTACATACTAGAATGTGAGTTTTAGCCACTCTCATGAAGTTATATTTTGCCTTCTTTAAGTTTTAGCTTAAAGGACTCTTTAAGGTAACGTTTATCCATAGATTCTTGGATGAGGTGACCCACATATCTGGTGTTGGGAATAAGCAAAAGAAGAACTGTTCTCTGAGACTTATTTTCGTTGGAATGTGCTTTTTGCTCTGCAGTGACATGCTGATATTTTAAGTTCTTGAGTTGATACTGTAGAAATAATCTATTCATGGTCTACTTTTTAAGAACCTCCTTATTTTTAATTAATTATTAAATAGTTAATATTTTAAAAATATGGCTGTTTCTGGTTAAAATGATACATATTTTATGCTGAATGAAAATGTCTGAAATATGTTTATTAATTTAAAAAGACAAAAGTGTGTGTGTGTTGTATATTGTTTTGGGCTTTAGTAATATCATCCTTATCTGACATCACAAAAATCTCCGTACTTTATCCTTCCCACATAGTTATGATTGATCTTTTAAATTGGAGCTAAGTAGTGAATAAATGAATATATACATCAATAAGTAATTATTATTTTCTGAGGTACTGTTCAAATATGAAAATTTTCTTTAAATACTTTTTAAAAAAATTTTTTTAATGTTTTATTTGTTTCTAGGAGAGAGAGAGAGACAGCGTGAGCAGGCGAGGGTCAGAGAGAGAGGGAATCACAGACTCTGAAACAGGCTCCAGGCTCTGAGCTGGCAGTCAGCACAGAGCCCGACGCGGGGCTCGAACCCATGAACCGCGAGATCATGACCTAAGCGAAAGTCGGACGCTTAACCGACTAAGCCACCCAGGTGCCCCTCTTTAAATACTTTTTAATAAGTATAGAATAACTGATCTTTCTTTTGATAGGAAAAGTACTACAATTAATTCCAGACTAATATTGAATGTTTTGAATAGTATTATAATTGAAATTCATCTTGTGTTATTTAATACAGTTGAAACAAGTTCAGTTTCTTTTATATGTATTAGTGGAGGTTCAGATTCTTGGGCATTAAAAAGTAATGCAAAAAAAGAAGGTGACAATATTTGATGGTTGATAAGGCTTAGAGTTCCTAGTTATGTTGTATATGAATTGTTAAAACACCAGACTTTGGAAAGTGAGGTCTTGTCAAATGGACTGTATAGCTTTAATGCTCCAACTTTGACTGAAATCAGTTAATTTTCCTGGAACATTCTTGTCTCTGCTTGAGTTACTTTGTTAATAGATTTTTTTTTTTTGATTGAAACTTGGGGCAATACTTTTTATAAGTACGAATTTTCAAGTTTTATAGACAGGTATTACAAGCCCGGGCATGAAGTTTAGGAAACCAGGACCTCTGCCTTGGCTTCCTCATCCTGTCCAGTCCAGGAACTTTATGCAGACAGAGCTTTGTGGCACATTGAGATGGCGGATCTACAGTGACGGTGCTACCAACACTGCATGTTAGATCACCTCTATCTCATGTTGGGTAAAGTATGATTTTGAATTGCCTTGTTCTTAATTTTAAATTGTAGAGCTTAACTATTGCCAAAAGCTATGTTTGCTCCTATCATTTAATTATGCTTTTTGAATCTCCCTCTGGTATTGTAGGTTTTAAGCGTTTTCTTCTTCTACTGATATAATAAAAGCTCATTGTAAGTGTCCAAACATGAGAGAAATATGATGTAAAAAACGAGCACATCTAGCAATCCCACTGTAGAAGATTCATCCTTAGCTACTTAGGTCTATCTGTTTCATGCACCAGCTTGATTTCAACGGTCAGCACCTGAGAGTTTTTGAGTGAGGATTTTGCTTGTGGGCAAACTGTACCTGTGTTTGGGCCAGCTACAAGTGCTGAGGAATCAGTTGCCCTTGGGAGCCCTCAATGTGACTGACAGGATGTGCTAGTAAATGGCTGTTTCCTTGGCTCTCAGCTGGGATAACTAAACACAGTGTTCTAGGTCTTTCCCAGCATTCTCTGGTAGGATTAAGCTTCTGTTGTTTACAGTAGTTTGATGTACTTGTTTGATGACGACACCCTCGAATGACTTCCCCCCTTCCTATCTTACTTCTCTACTCCCCTACTGAGTTTTCTTGGGATTATCTCCTAAATGAACTACGTATACTTTTTCTTTCTAGGAGGACATAACTTAAGGTTCCCATCTTCCAAGGATGATGCCATAATTTCAAATTCTTATTCTTTTCATTTGAATGTGAAGAATCACTGCTATTCTAGGAGCTTTCTCTAGGTTGGAAATTTTGCCAGAAATTCTGTCCATTACTCTCCGGTTCACAGGAACTGAGTATTTGGGAGTAGGCTTGTCCATTCCCTCTGGGCAGTCACTTATCAGGGTTTCTCCAGTTTGGCACCGCTGACATTTGGAGCTGGGTAATACTTTGTTGTGGGGCTGTTTTGAGCTTTGTAGGATGTTTAGTTTCCTTGGTGTAGATCCTTGGTTTCTACCCACTAGATGTCAGAAGTATCCCTCACCCCAATTGGAATAACCAAAAATGTCTTTGAATGTTGCCAAATGTCCCTAGGAGCCAGACTTGCCCCCTAGTTGAGAACCATTGAGTTAGATCAAGTGCATATGGGTCGA
The DNA here is from genome assembly GCF_003009895.1 of Hyaena hyaena. Taxonomy (NCBI): domain Eukaryota; kingdom Metazoa; phylum Chordata; class Mammalia; order Carnivora; family Hyaenidae; genus Hyaena; species Hyaena hyaena. The sequence continues at coordinate 2,989,957 of NW_024080790.1, forward strand.
ATATGGCAAGTTTGTTTAGGGTACTTGAAGGCTTTCTGATCACCCAACAGGAGGGAAAACACAGATTGAAGACCTGAAAAAGATCTTTAAAGTTACCCCCTTTTGTGTTGGAGTTACCTCTGCACCGTAAAATAAGAACAAAAGGACTATATTAGAAGAATTCTTTTATGGGCTCACTGGTGGTGGTGCTTATTTTGAGAGAAGCTAATGTCTTTAGACAAGGCTCGTGTCCTGATGGAACCTGGGAAGGTGCCACCGAGTTTCTTCAGAAAGAGGGACTCCATAAAGACCTGGGTCCTGGATTGAAAAATCCAAGTTGTAAAACTGAGTAAAAGTCGTTTTATGGTATATAGTTATGCCTTTGTGTTCAGGTCTGTGGATTCAAACCTCTCTGTGAAGGGAAGGGAACAGATCACTGGCAAGCATAGCTGTGGCAACAGCCTACTCTCCCATAAAGAACAAGTAAGGATTAAGTGATTAGGGTGTCTAAGAAACGGCTGAGCCTGGCTTGGTATACATCAGAGAAATGTATTGACACGGAGAGGCCCAATAAACCTGTACACCAGGTCAAGCCTGGGTGGAGGGGCAAAAATCTGGAAATACAGTGAGCAGCAGGAATTCCCTGGGGATTGCCTCCAGTGTTGTGCAGGTGGATAAAAAGCATTTGATGTTTCTACCTGCTGTGGTTCCAGTTTGGTGCAGTGAGAAATTCAAAACCAGACGGAGACAGGAAGCCAAGAATTCTTTGCACAAACAAGAGTCAATCAAATTATTTCCTAGAGCAACATAAGGGTGGGAATTGAACAAGTGTTTGACATACTTTGTTTTCACACCAGGTGTCAGAGATAAGATAAGACTGTCCAAAGTCAGAGAAAATGCTGGGGAAAAAGGGATAGATTATCATCTAGTTGATAGTTTAGAATTCCGACCCCTCCTGCCATTCAAATTCTAGTTTTCAAAAGCTTGACAATTCCTCTTATACACCCTGGGAACATATTCTAAACTTGTCTGAGCTTTACTTTTTTCTAACCTAAAATATAATGAGAGATCATTTCTACTTTTCAAAGTGACGCCTCCTTTTCCGGGGTTGAAAACTGCAGTGGCTGATTTTATCCTCAATTTGGAATCTTGCTTGGGGGATGGCATAGAAGTTACTGGAATGTCAGCCTCTTATTAAAATTATTCGACTCTTTTGGGAAATAAGCTACTGCAGCTTCTGTTTCACAGTCTACTTCAGTGATTCTCAAAAGTGTAGTTACAAAACCAGTAGTATCACCATCATCTGGAAACTAGTTAGAAATGCAGATTCTCAGTCCCATCTCAGACCTGCTGAGTCATAAACTCTGGAGGTGGAGCTCAGAAATCTGGGTTTTAACATGTTTTCCAGGGTATTCTGGTTTACACTCAAGTTTGAGAACCACTCGTCCATGTTATGGGGGAAAAGACAAAGTGAGGATACCTCGCCGTCTAGTCACAGGCTCCTGCCTAGATTCTTACACTCAGAGAGGATCCTTGTCTTTATCTGGTTGCCAAGGAGGCGCTGACACCAGGCCATATGGAAGACTGCCTTCTCCAGTAATTCTGACCTCTGTGTAGAACCTGTGACATGGACATGGGGAATGTGGGTTTCTGGGACCAGAGGGCAAGGCCTGGCCACCTTCCAGTAAAAGGCAACAGATTCCTGTTTGAAATACCTGTTTGGCAACTACCTGCCAAACACACCTCTGGGTGCACAGTGGTGCTGGCTTATAGAAATACTTCCTCTGCTCACTCCCTAAAACAAATAAGAATAAGAAAAATAGTCATCTTTAATGAGTTCCAGTGATGTGCTGGGCACTGTGCTGAATTGGCCCTGTGTGTGTAAACTTCACTGAATCATCACAGCTCTCTGTGGTAGGCATTTGCTGTGCACTGAATGTTTGTGTCTCCTCCAACTTTGTATGTGAAGTCTAACCAGACTTAAGGGGTTTGCTATTTGGGTTTCATCAAATTGAACACAACCCAAGGAGATGGTGAAAGCAAAGAATTTTCGTTGCTGGTTAGAAGTAAAGAAATGGGGAGATAGCTCACAAAGCATTGTCTCCCTCTGGGGTTAGTACAGGCAGCTTTTGTGCAGTGTATTAGAGGTGGGGGCAGGGAGCCTGCTTAGGCACTTTAGTTCCATAGCATATATCATACGTTCTAAACATGGCAGAAAGCTCTGTCCATAGGAGGAGATCTTAGTATTATAATGAGCTAAAAGTAACTTCTGGACAGTTGAGAGGAGCTTCTGCATACGTCCTCAGCTCCAATTTGGCTCAAACTGGCTCATGTAAAGAGCTGTTAGGTGAGGGGTGCCTGGGTGGCTCAGGCGGTTAAGCGTCCAACTTTGGCTTAGGTCATGATTTCATGGTTTGTGGGTTTGAGCCCTGCGTCGGGCTTTGTGCTGACAGCTCAGAGCCTGGAGCCTGCTTCAGATTCTGTGTCTCCCTCTCTCTCTGACCCTCCCTGCTCATACTCTCTCTCTCTCTCAGATATAAATAAAACATTAAAAAAAAAAAAAAAGGCTGTCAGGTGAGACACACCTAACAAGGGCTTATTACGTGAAACACTTACTTAGGTGACTGACTCTTGGCTGAAAGTGTTGCTTCTACAAAACAAAACACATTCTTTCCCTACTTTTTGTCCCTTCCCCTCCTTCCTTCTGCAGATAGCTTTCGGTCTTCTTATTTGTGTAATTCCTGTTGCATCTTAGCTAACAAATCCCTGACCCACCCCTATGTGGTGGTTTTGGATATGGGCCTTTGGGAGCTGATGAGGTTTAGATGAGAGAGGCTATGAGGTTGGAGCCCTGGTGGTGGGGTTAGTGTCCTTATAAGATAGGAAAAGACCTGGTGCTCACATGTTCTCTCTCCACCATGTGAGGACACAGTGAAGAAGTGGCCATTTATAAATCAGAAAGAAGTCCCTCCCCAGAACTTGACCATTTTGGCACCCTGATCTTGAACTTCCAGCCTCCAGAACTGTGAGAAATATACTTCTGTTTAAGGCACCCTGTCAATGGCATTTTGTTATGGCAGCCAGAGCTATTATTCCATTTTATAAATGAGAAAATAGGCTGAAAAAAGCCAAGTAGTCTGTCTTCGTTAATTCAAAAAGTGTAGACTAGGCTATTACCCCAGAGTAGGCTAGCATTATGGCCTGTGTGATTCTGTCTTTGTCAACCTGAAAATCCTAGATTGCCTGGTCAGCTGAGGGTGTAAAAGGTTCTGCTTTTGCTAGAACCTTAGTGATGTGTCCTCCTTGTCTCATCTAACATGCTGGACTTTGGACCTTCTTCCATGATCTAGGCCTCAGTTTTTCTGGACACCACCTCCTGACTCCACAAAGCTCCCCCTCCACTTAGGGAGGAGCTATATTACTTTGCTCAAGTTCAAATGCACTGCAATTCTCTTGTACAGGTCTCAGTTCCCTTTTTTCTTGCCCTAGCCCCACAAACACACTCTCTCCTCATGACTTGAGGTACCACACTGCACATACTCTGCTCTAAGAAGACACATTTCTCTACCTTTCAAGACTATGCTCTCTTGTGTCAAGGCTGCTTTTACCCACTGTAAGCAAACAGTTCGCTTGGTCTGTCCCTTAAGAGGCAGACTGTCATTTCTTTGCATGTGGGTAGTTTGTGTTTGCCTTGCTTCTCTGGTCATCTTGCCCCTTTTAAGAGCAAGGACAAAGCTGGAACCCTTCTGTGTTTTGCCAGTAAATGAGGCTAAAACAGAATTGTGAAGAGAAGGGCCCAATTGGATAGCTTTGTGACTGAGGAAAGGCAAGTGTGTGTGTGTGTGTGTGTGTGTGTGTGTGTGTGTGTGTGTTGACAGGGGTGGGGATGCTCACTACTGGCAGGGAGGGAACACTGCCATTCTAGATGTATCTGTTTGTGTTGACATTCCATGTTGCAAAACCTCACAGCTTGATAATGTTGATTCAATAAAATCATCAAGGGAGTGAACTAAAAATACCCAGAAGACTGGTGGACAGGAGAGCCAGCTGTGTGAAAGGCACCAGAAAACTCTTTTTGTCACACAAAGCATTGCTAGAAGGAAAAAAAAAAACACTCAAGGAAAAAAGGTCCAGCAGGCAATAAGGTGATGGCAGGTGCTCTTTGTTTGCCTTGGGTCTTTAATGATAGGCTTTTATCCTATTAGAGCTGACTGACACAGAACTTATTAACAAATTAAGAAGTGTTCATTCCTTGAAATATTTTGGACATTATACTAACTTTTTGGGTTGTTGAAAGGACTCAATTATGTCAGGTTGGCTTGGAACCCAGGAAATGAGTTGGCATTCTTCAAAGTTAATAAAACATCATTTGTCATAGGATTTGCAGGTGTGACTCTGTTCCTGCATTAAAATACACAGTAAAAACCGAGGGCTGAGGAGCCAGCCCTTTGCCAAGCCTATTGAGTCTTCTATAACTGGCATGCTCCAAGCAGTCAGGAATCTTCTGTATGCTATCTAGGTTTGATGTGTTTTGCTTGTGTGAGGATGAGTACCCTCACCCCCATGTGGTCCTGTCTTGCCAGGGGGCCAGGTGCAAGAGAACCCCTTGCTGTTTCACTGGTGCTGGTTGGAGGTTATCCTATGGATGTGCTTTGGCATCTTGTGACTTTTGTCTTTGTGAAGATGGGATTTTATTGATTTTGTTTATTCGTTCATTTGGATGGTCTCATGGTAGTGGCAGTGGCCCCACACGTGGCCGAAAACTGAGTCTTTTTCTAGATGAAGTGGATTCCAGAGGTGACTGGAAATATCGGTGTGGAGTGCAGTTGTGCTCAGAATCTCACCTTCCCAAGCCATTCATTGCTTGTGGGATCCATCCCCCCAGGGAACCGGAGCAGGCTGGTGACCCCAGGATGCAGTGCTCCCACCCCAACACATCTCCTCTGCCTTTCTCTATGTATGACATTTCCTTTTGAAGATGATAAAGTGTTCATACTTCAGGTAGAACAGCATTTTTCAATCCTTTTGGTTGTGGGGTCCCTTTACACTTATAAATTAGTGAGAACTCCAAAGAGCTTTTAAGTTGGTTGTATCTATTGATATTTATCATAAAATATAGGGGTCAAAAAACTATGGTCCATGGGCCACATCTAGCCCAAGACGTTTTTTTTTTGTAAATAAAATGTTATTAGAACACAGCCAAGCCTATCTGATTGTATGTTGTCTGTGTGGCTCAGTGCTATAATGGTAGAGTTGGTTAGTTGTAGCAGAGAGAGTATGAACCATGGAGCCCATCATGTTTATTTGTACCTTTACAGAGAAGTTTGCAAATCCCTGATAATAAAAATTAAAATGAGAAATGTTTAAAATATTTATTTATTTATTTTCAATCTAAAGGGGTCACATGTTTATTACTGAATCAACCTACTGGTGAAGAAGCATCATAATGGAGAAAAGTCATTTCCCTGAAAACTTTCCCAGATCTACTGGTCAGGTAGTAGGGAGGTGATGGAATAGGAACATATGACTTTCAGGCGGCATAAACGTGTGCCATCTCACGTACAATCCCTTATAGACCCAGCTTCATTCTTCTCTAGTGCCGCCTCTTGGAATTGTATCTGATTTTATTGCCAGTTTTCATCCGAATCCACTGGGGATTCTGCTTTTGTTTCTTGGCCAGGAATCACTTGATCCTGAAAGTCTTGTGAGAAGACATGGTGAGAAACAGTCAGCAGCACACACCAAGATGTCAGAGAAGAGGCTAAAATATTTATTAATTCATTTAAAAATATCAATAATAAAACAATTATAAGAAAACATTACATTTTTTATTGAAAAAAAGTCTATACTTTCCAAAACAAACAAAACAACAACAAAAAAAAAACGCTTGCTAGTAAGACTCAGAATGGCATTGCTTTATACTTTTGCAAATTTCTTTGATGTCTAGTTTAATAGGAGCAGCTGGATTCTCATCTGCCTCTGTTTTTAATCTGTTGTGGTATGTTACTTTAGTTAAAGTGGGTAAAGAAAATCCAACTCGTACAAGTATGTAGCCAGAAAAGGGAGGAGTATATTAATAGTCATTTCAGATATTCATGGATATTCTTCTTTGAGACTGCAACAAATCTTGACAAGTGGTAATTTCTAGAAGGTTGCATATAGAATCTGAAACACAAGCAATGAAAATTTCATGCTCTGTTATGTTTAAATACACTGGTCTAAATTGCACTTTGAATAGACTTTATACCCACGTAAGATTTTGTAACATCATGCATTAATTATTTTGAAAATATTAGTTCACTGAGTTATTCAGATCCTCCAAATGTTGACATATTTCATTTTGTGTCATATCAAAATACCACATTTGTTAATGTCATCATCAAGCTCATTAAAAGAGCCGTTAAGCTGTCAAACTCATAATGGTGCATACAAATTTTCAAAAATTCTAATTTTTGTTTGAAAGCTCAAATATTATAATTGACATCAAACACTGTCAGTTGTTTTTCTTGTTGAGATATGCTCACTTCATTCATTTCCAAGAAAATGTTTGCCAAATACCCAAATCTGTAAAACCATAGTTTGTCTGTTAGTCAAATAGAATGGTGTCCTATTTAAAAAAAAAAAAAAGACCAATTCAGCTTGCAACTCAAACAGTTGCACAAGAACATTTCCTAGAGACATCCATTGTACTTTGTATACAGATGTGCCTTACATATATTTCTCATTTATTTACACAATATATTTAAGATATGTATACTCAGTGGTGGTGATTTAATAAAATTACTGCCTTTCTGTGTTTATCAAGGACATTCTGAAGTAAAACTTTTTTCTTTCTTGGGAGTGTGTGACAGTAAGGGGTATAAAGACAAGCATAGTTTGAGACCACTGCCTCAATTTACCCTCCCCCTCACTGCTTTTGTACCATCAATGTCCATGACAACACAGTGAAGACAAATACCATCTTGCTATGAACATAGTTTTGACTTCGTGGATCCTTGAAAGTGTGTCCATGGATCACACTTTGGGAACCTGCTGAAGTAAAAAAGCAATACATTGAATTAAATTTCACTGGTTCTGGGAGATAATTCTAGGGTAAAGGGTTTTATGATTAAGCCATGTTGGAGAAATGTGATATACTGTATTATATTGTTAGAATTCTCCCGTCTCTCATTAGGTTATAAAGGCTCTGAGAAGTCCTCAAGAAAAATAAACATCTTAATTTTTTTAAAGATTTTATTTTGAGGTAATCTTTGCACCCAGTGTGGGTCTCAAACTTACAACCCCGAGATCAAGAGTTGCATGTTCTTGGGGCGCCTGGGTGGCTTAGTCGGTTAAGCGTCCGACTTTCTCTTAGGTCATGATCTCGCAGTTCGTGAGTTCGAGCCCCGCATCGGGCTCTGTGCTGACTGCCAGCTCAGAGCCTGGAGCCGGTTTCAGTCTGTGACACCCTCTCTCTCTGACCCTCCCCTGCTCATGCTGTCTCTCTCTCTCTCCTAGAAATAAATAAAACATTAAAAATTAAAAAAAAAAAAAAAGAGTTGCATGTTCTACTAACTGAGCCAACCAGCCACCCTGAGAATAAATATCTTTTAACTTTGTATATCCCAAACCCATTTGGGGGAAAACATCCCTTTTCCTTCTTTAAAAAATTTTAATTATTTATTTTTTGAGAGAGGGCATGTGAGTGGGGGAAGGTTAGAGGGAGAGAGAGAATCGTAATCAGGCTCCAGTGTGGAGCCCGACACAAAGCTCAATCTCACTACTGTGAGACTGTGACCTGAGCTGAAATCAAGAGTCTGATGCTCAATTGACTGAGCCACCCAGTCATCCCCCTTTTCTGTTTTTGATACGTGTGAATACCTTTTGGGAAACCATGGCCTTTAGGCCATACGCATGGCTCTTGGGATCCCTCCAGAAAGCAGGCTTTGATGGGCTAAGAGGTGGTGTGTCAAAGGGGCTAGAAATAGCAGGGCGCCTGGGGCCCTCAGAGATTGATCTCTGGACAGAGGCCACTTCTAGGTCCTTTTCTCCTTCCTTTCTGGGCTGGGTTCCTGACAAAGCCACTGAGTCATGGGAGAGAAAGCCGACAGCAGTAATTCTCCTGGCTAGCTCAGGGCCCCTCCTAACCACTCCTTTTAGAAAATGCCAGCAGATCTGCATTTTTCACATTGCTGGATGGATTTTAAAGAGCTGAGTTAGGCAGAAAAAGCACTGGCCTCTGCCCTGAAGGGTGTACACTGCAGAGGGTGCTTGGCAGTTTGTTTCTCTCTCCAGACCCTGATGTGTTTGTGGGTCTGGAATCTCACTAGCCTGCCTATAGTACTTGAGGTACTTGGGTGCACCACTTTATTAATTGTGACAGGCTGGCCCTGGGAACCTCTGAGAAGGGGCAGGCCCTTCCAGAAACCTTTCTCCTGGGGATTACTCTGTATTGCCTATCCTCAGATAGAAAAATCCCCTGTCTGAAGGAAAAACGAGGGTTTGGTTTTGTCCTCAGTGTTGAAGCTCATTCTCCAGTCTCACCTCACCCCCTTCTGATAAATACCCCCAATCAATTGATACACATAACCCCTTAGTGGCTTCCTAAAACTGCCCTAAGGCTCTTTGTCTGAATAAGTTTCAACAGATTCATGTCATGGTTTTTCCTACAGATAGGAACCAATCTTGCAATGGAAGTATGTGGGCTGTTTCTCTTCAAAGTCCTTCCAAATGTGCCCAACATGTGTTTTTATTATATTTATTATTTTAGAGAGAGAGAGAGTGGGAGCATGAGCCGGGACGGGGGGGTGGGGGTGGGGGTGGGGGTTGGGGAAGGGAGGACCTTAAGCAGCCTCCATGCTCAGCGTGGAGCCCAATATGGGTTCTGTTAGTCCCTGATCTGGTTGATGCCATCAATATTGTGGTGTGATTAGAGGCAATCACTTCAAGAGCTTTTTTTTTTTTTTTTTTAAGTTTATTTAATTATTTTGAGAGGGAGGTGGGAGAGAGGGGGAGACAGAGAATCTGAATGAGGTTCCACCTGTCAGTGCAGAGCCTGATGCAGCATTTGAACCCATGAACTGTGAGATCATGACCTGAGCTGAAACCAGGAATGCTTAATGGACTGAGCAACTCAGGGGTCCCCACTTCAAGAGCTTTTTATTGAGCATCCACCGTGGGCAAGATGCTCCCCTGAGGGTATGAGTGTGGGTGAAACAGAGCCCATTGAGCTATCCAATGTGGGAAGGTGAGGTATTCTCAAGTGTCCTCAGTGTGAGGGGAAAAGGAAGCAGGAGCCAACGGAGCCTTGACAGATGGCTGTGGCTGGGAAGACAGGGAAGGAGCACTTTAACTCTGAAGATCCCAGGAGGCTGCCTGGAGAAGGTGGTCCTTCTCTTGGACAGTAAGGGTTGGATAGGAGGCTGACAGGACAAGGTTTGTTTGAACCAAAGAACCTACTGCCTGAACAGTACTGAAAATCACCAGGAAATATGTCTGCTAAATTTCCTCTCGTGTCTAAATTTGTTCTACACATCTAGGTAATCTCAACTTCCTGATGTTCTCTGGGCATTTTCTTATGTTTCTCATGCATTTGGCCTTTTGTCCATTCTCAGTGACAAACTTCTGGAATACAGAAGCTTCTATATAATTTCCTCAAGACATCCAGTCTGGGTCGACATGATACTCTACATAGAAAACCCAACAGACTCCACCAGAAGCCTACTAGAACTGATCCAAGAATTCAGCAAAGTTGCAGGGTACAAAATCAATGTGCAGAAATTGGTTGCATTCTTATATACCAAAAATGAAGCAACAGAAAGAGAAATCAAGAAACTGATCCCATTCACAATTGCACAAAAAACCATAAGTACCTCGGAATAAACCTAACCAAGGATATAAGAGATCTGTATGATGAAAACTATAGAAAACCTTTGAAGGAAATTGAAGAAGACACAAAGAAATGGAAAAACATTCCATACTCATGGATTGGAAGAATAAATATAGTTAAAATGTCATTACTACCCGAAGCAATCTACACATTCAATGCAATCCCAATCAAAATTGCACCAGCATACTTCTCAAAACTAGAACAAACTATTCTAAAATTTGTATGGAACCACAAAAGACCTCAAATAGCCAAAGTAATATTGAAGAATAAAACCCAAACGGGAGGTATCACCATCCCAGACTTTAGCCTCTACTACAAAGCTGTCATCATCAAGACAGTATGGTATTGGCACAAAAACAGACACATAGACCAATGGAATAGAATTGAGAACTCAGAATTGGACCCAAAAATATATAGCCAACTAATCTTTGACAAAGCCAGAAAGAGTATCTAATGCAAAAAAGAGAGCCTCTTTAACAGATGGTGCTGGGAGAACTGGACAGCAACATGCAGAAGAATGAAACTAGATCATTTTCTCACACCATACACAAAAATAAACTCAAAATGGATAAAGGGCCTGAATGTGAGACAGGAAACCATCAAAACCGTAGAGAAGAAAGCAGGCAACAACCTCCTCGACCTCTACCGCAGCAATTTCTTACTTGACACATCCCCAAAAGCAAAAGAATCAAGAGCAAAAATAAACTATTGGGACCTCATCACGATTAAAAGCTTCTGCAAGGCAAAGGAAACAATCCATAAAACTAATAGGCAACCGACAGAATGGGAAAAGATAGTTACAAATGACATATCAGATAAAGAGTTAATATCCAAAATCTATAAGGAACTCACCAAACTCCACACCTGAAAAACAAACAACCCAGTGAAGAAATGGGCAGAAGATATGAACAGACACTTCTTCAAAGAGGACATCCAGATGGCCAACAGACACATGAAACGATGCTGAGCATCCCTCCTCATCAGGGAAATACAAATCAAAACCACACTTAGATACCACCTCACACCAGCCAGAGTGGCTAAAATGAGCAAATCAGGGGACTCTTGATGCTGGCGAATATGTGGAGAAATGGGCACCCTCCTACCCTGTGGGTGGGAATGTAAACTGGTACAACCCCTCTGGAAAACAGTGTGGAGGTTCCTCAAAAAATTAACAATAGAACTNCATAGCAGCACTCTCAACAATAGCCAAAATATGGAAAGAGTCTAAGTGTCCATCAACGGACGAACGGATCAAGAAGATGTGGTTTATCTATACGATGGAATACTACATGGCAATGAGAAAGAAGGAAATCTGGCCATTTGTAGCAACATGGATGGACCTTGAGCGTGTTATGCTGAGCGGAATAAGTCAGGCAGAGAAGGACAAATATCATATGTTTGCACATATAGGAGGATTAGGAGGAACTTAACAGAGGACCATGGGGGAGAAGAAGGGGGGAAATAGTGGGGGAGAGGGAGAGAGGCAAACCATGAGAGACTCTTGAATGCTGAGAACAAACTGGGGACTGATGGGTGTCGGGGGGGGAGGGGGGAGATGGGCATGGAGGAGGGCACTTGTGGGGATGAGCACTGGGTGTTATATGGAAACCAACTTGACAATAAACTATTTGTAAAAGAAAAAAAAATAAAAAAGACATCCAGCCTGGGTGTGTACATAAGCCTTTAGTAACTATTGAGGGAGAGTTGCTGACGGTGCTGTGAGCAGGCTTCTGAGGTCCCATGGTTTAGTGCTCTCTGAAAACTGGCCAGTGACCACATAAAGGGTACAGTGAAAATGGCACTGAACTGGGCAGAAGACCTGAGTTTTGATTCAGCTTGCCACTCCTTAGCTCTGGGCCTTGGACCATTCACATAGATTCTCTTGTTCCTGGTTTAATTTTCAGTGAAGCAAGGGGGTTGTTTCCCTCCTTCCTTTGGGAAAGCCATGTTTCCCAAAGTGAGCCATTGAAGACTATAGGACCACTATAGTGTGTGTCCAGACTGTCCTGCAGGTTATAGACTGCATCTATGATGTCTTACACATACGTAATTGTTTTTCCAATGTATTTATAAGTCGTCATGACTTATAAAATACAGGTTCATTTTGAAGTGTTACTAAGTTCATAGTGGCTATTAATGGCAAACATAATAAAGAGTAATGTTTATTAAATCCTTGCTTGGTGTGAATTATAGTAAGTGCCTGTCTCAGGTTGGAATTCCAGATCTGGAGAAGAGGATTTGTGTACAGGGGGCTTATACAGAATTTTTCTAAGAATTAGGAGAAGCAGAAGAGAGGAAAAGAAACTGACCAGGGGTGTAATTACAGGTGAAGTACCAGCCTCAGCCTGATTGAGTGGGGGGTGGGGGTGGGGCTCTGGAATGTAAGTGAAATTGTGGAGCTTGTCCTCACTCATGGCAAAGGAACTAGGCTTTCATACTTCTATCCTGGTCAGTTGCTGGCTAAGGGCCACATCAGGAGGGTGATGGTGGTGTTGGGAGACAAAAACTCCCAGGTTTCTGGCTTTTTGAGCCTTATTACCACAAAGCAGTTTCAGTAGCCTTCAAACAGTTCTCTGAATAGAATTATAGGCAGTTAGCAGGTAAAGGAAAAAACCCACCCCAGACTACTCCATACCAGGAATGGCCAGGAGACCGTTGTACAGAAACCACGAAAGTGCTCCCAGGGGGTCTGATGGAGTGTCGTACCTCACACAGCTGGCTAGCACTAGATCCAAGATTCAAAGCAAGAAGCCCGTACTTTTACCACCATACTGCATACTGATCTCTGCTTCCCCAAGTGCAACAAGCTATCATATGAAGAAAATTATAGGAATATATGGGCAAGATATTGGAGGTACTATGTGGTGGTCTAACACTTGATGATGTCATGATCTCATGCCAGTGTTGTGCTCCGATTTCAAAGCAATTTCAAGGGCAATTTGGATTTCAGTTATTTTCTGTCTTAACAATCTTTCTGAGTTAAACAATTTTAATCAAAATCAAAAGATCCAGCTGGAGTTTGTTAATAGCTAAGAAAACAATGGCCAAAGGTGAAAGATTTTTAAAGAACTACAAGGTACTTCTGTTGGCAGAATAATTGAGAGATGGCTGTTTGAGTGGGAAACAATGTAATTTGGATTCCTAATTCAGCAAAATTACTTAATTGGCAACACATGATTCAATCACCAGAGACTACCAGGAGGATGGCCTTTAAGTGAGAGTGTATGGAAATGCAGGAAGATGGCAGATTCCTAAATATGAAACAGGGAAAAGTTTTCCTTTTATTCAATGTTAACTTCCTGTCATTACCTGTGTCATCCTTTCTGTAATCCTGTATTCATGAGGATAGTGACACAAAGCTCCCATCATGAGTTGCTCTGAGAATCCCAAGGGCTGATAAAGAACTCTACAACTGTACCATGTCTGGTACAGTAAATCGTTGAAGGCGTTCAGGGGGTCTTGACCTAGACTCACAGTGGTTCTCAATCAGGGACAGTATCCTTCCCTTCCCCAAAGGTTTTTAGAAATATGGGGGGGGGGAAATCATTTGTTGTCACAATGAATAGGTTGTCACAGGGTGAGTGTATGTGGGCTACTGGAGTTTAGTTCGGGGTGGGGGCAGTGATGCTAACCATTTTGCAGTGCACAGGATAGTTCCACATGAGGAAGAAGTTTTACTTTAAATGCTAATGACACCAGCATTTGGGAGAAGTGATTTGAGAAACATAATCATCAAATATGAGACCCAGTGGCCTCTGAAGTGACTTATACTTTTCCATGTGCCTGTAGAAAACCACATACAAAATTAGAGGGTTAAGCAATTGAGGCTGCTCAGAATGGAGTTGCCCTTCCCTTTAGTAGTGAACTCCCTGTCACTGGAGTTATTAAAAAAGAGGCCTTTTTTAATAATAGCTATTAATAATTGGGATGATGAAGAAGGTGCATCGTAGTTAGGAGTGAACCAGCTCTGATTCCTGTCTTTGGTACTAACTCACTGGCTAGTGTGGTCCTGGCCTTACCACATTTCCTCTCCATCTGTCCAGTGACGGTCCCTAACTGTTCATTGCTCAGAATCTGTGATTCTATAGTTTGAGAGTAGATCATGTTCTTTGACATAATTCTACTGGAGCTTTAGATAAGTACCTTAATTTGTTATTCTTATCCAATGTGTGAAATAAAAATAAGCTCAATTTTCTTTTTCTTATTCACAAGGAAAAAGGTAGGCTTAAGTGAGCTTGAATGCTAAAATACCTTGAAAGTGGGAAGTATAGTAAAGTAAGTGCCATTTTGAGATATTTCTTCTGTAACACTTTCCTACAAATTCTAGTGCTGGTGGGTAAATGGGTCTCAGGAAGCTGCTTGAAGCTCTTACAGATCCTATATACCTTTATTTTTGGAGCCCTATGCTTCATCATATCAGACTTACTAAAATATTCTCACATCTCCCATTGAATAAAATGTAAATATAATAATATGTTACTTATTCTTAAAATTTTTTTTAATGTTTATTATTTATTTTTGAGAAAGAGAGAGGACAGAGCCTGAGTAGGGGTGGGGGTACAGACTAAGAATCCTAAGTAGGTTCCAGACTGAGTTGTCAGCACAGAGCCTGACATGGGGCTCGAACCTACAAACTGTGAGATCATGACCTGAGCTGAAGTCGGACGCTTAACTGACTGAGTCATCCAGGTGCCCCATAGTATGTTATTTATTCTGTTAAAATGTTTTAATAAGCACTTAATTGGGTGTTTAGTATTATTGAGTTCTATATTTTAGAGAAAATAAAAAATTAAAAAAAATCAGTTTCTGGTCGGCCCTTTAAAAACTCAGAGATCCTTGTCCCTATAACTATTTTAAAACAGTGTTTATTTATTTATTTTGAAAGAAAGAGTGAGTAGGAGAGGAGCAAAGAGAGAGGGAAAGAAAGAATCCCAAGCAGGCTATGCACTGTCAGCGTGGAGCCTAATGCAGGGCCCAAACTCACAAACCGTGAGATCATGACCTGAACTGAATGAAGAGTCAGATGCTTAACCGACTGAGCCGCCCATGCCTTCTAGTTCCCCTAACTGTTAATACTTGGGGAATGTCTTTAGAGAAAAGATATCAGGTCAAACTAATAGCTATTAATAATTGGTAGAATGAGAAAAGTTCCATTCTCATAGCCTTCCTCTGTGCCTTAATAGACTAGTCCTTTTGGTCAAGATGGATCTGGGTGTAGGAAAGGAGGGCACAGGGAGCCATAAGTACTGGCCAAATGACTGCAGCTAACTTGTGCGTGCCTGTGAAGAGTAGTGTGTGTGCATGTGTGGTACTGAGTAACAGATGAGGGTTTGGGGGTAAAATTACATGAGAGAAAAGAAACCACAGGGTTAATGATAGGTTATGGTAGGAATAGTTCTGAGATGGCTCCCCAAATACCTACCACCTGGTGTACACAGCCTGTATCGTCCCCTCCATCTGAATGTAGAGACCTGTTAACACAATGAGTTATGCTATGTGGCAAAGTGGAAGGGATTTTGCAGATTTAATTAAGGCCCTTGATCAGTTGGCTTTAACTTAATCAAGAAGGAGATGATCCTAGGTGGGCCTGACCTAACTAGGTGAGTCCTTTAAAAGGAGGTCTAGAAGTCAGAGTTGAAAGAAGTTACAGACATTCTCCTGTTAGTCTTTGTTATGGACTAAATGTTTCCTCTTTCCCCCTCCAGTTCCAACTCTTATTATTATTGCCTTATTACACCAAAGGGCTGGCTCGCTCTCCCTGAGTGAAGACGAGATCATGGGAATACACAGAAGATGGTTGTCTGCAACCCAGCAGGAGAGCTCTCACCAGAACTTGACCATGTTGGCACACTGATCTCAGGTTTCCAGCCTGCAGAACTGTGGGAAAATAAATTTCTGTTGTTTAAGCTGTCCAGTCTATAGTATATTTTTATGGCAGTCAGCAGGCTTATGCAGCCTTGAACAAACAAGCTGCCATGTGGACGGAGGGCCATGTGGCAGGAATAGCAGGTGGCCTTTAGGAGCTGAAGGCCTCAGTTCAATAGCTTCAAGGATTTTAATTCTGCCAACAATCAGTGAGCTTGGGAGAAAATCCCAAACTCTAGATGAAAATGCAGCCTAATGAGACCCCGGGCAGAGAACTCACCTAAGCGATGCCCAGGCTCCTGACCTATGGAAACTGTCAGGTGGTAAGCAGGTAATTGTTTTAAGCCACTAATGGGGATAATTTATTGTATACCAAAGAAAACTAATACCTCCAAGTGCCTGTTGGAGGTATGCCTTTGCTCAGGCACAAGACAAGATTTAGGGAGTGGGTAACCAGTTGCTCTCACTTTTCTTCTTAGCGTTACTCAACTGAGTTTTTACATCCGTATAATTCACATAGTTATCTCAGGAAAAGCAAGGAGATTCTCTGATTTGTCTTTATCATTAAAAGTGCAGCTCATCATGTACTTCATGTGTGTTGGCATTTCTGTGGTGAAGCATTTTGCATGTTTTCCTACGAAGGTAGCCCAGGATGGGTTTCATTAGGAATTGCAAAGCAAAGTGAATGAAAGCTTTTATCAGCCATGGCTTAAAATAAAGAAGCAGTGCCATAAGAGACCATCAGTTTGTTTCCAGATAATGCTTCCAGTTCTCCTCTCCTGTTGCTGACAGTTAATCTTTGTTTTCAAACAAATTCTCCCAGTCAGCAGGCAGCTGGAAGTGTGTTTGGTCACCAGAAGGTTGTCTGCCCTGCTTTCTTCCTGGAGAGCTGAAAATCTGGGAACTCACCCTGTTACTCTCCAGTTTCCAGATTTCCTTGACTCAGCATTAGGTGGAAAGAAAGCTGAGTTTTGATAGGAAAAAAAATCTGAATGGTCCCTTAGAGAAAGACAGTGCTTCCACAAACCGAGGCCCTAGTGGGTGTGAATTGTGCAGTTGGAGGAAACTTCATCTTGTGTCTCCACATTGTGTCGTACTTGATTCAGGACTGTTTCATCCTGCTGTAGGTGTCTCTTTCCCTTATGACCCAGGGCCTCTTCCTAATCCCTCTCTGAAAGCCTCTTTCTTTTCATTACATGGTCATAATTATTTCTCTGTCAAGTGCGTAACCTAACACCTCTCCATGCATACTGCCAAGGTTTGAAACCATAATAAGCGGAATGCTCACCTTTGAAGCCATTATTTCAATCATTAGAACACAGTTTATTCCTTGAGAGGACATTAACATTTGAAAATGTGTCAACCAGAGTAAGAAATTCATCATGATCATAGACCACCTGCCAACTGATTAAAATGCAATGTTCTGATTTTCCTGGATTTTTTAGATCTGATGTCAGTTTATGTTTTTACATTGTCTTGGTAAAGTTCCTCATAAAGTGTTTGTGAAGGCCAGAGAAGTTTGATTTTTAAACAAGAAACTAGAAAAAAAAATGCAGTCAGAAGAGAGGGCACAGGTGATCCCCTTGGAGCATCAGGGTTGATGGGAGAGATGCCCCCTGTCCCCTGCCCCTCATTGAGAAGCCATTTCTCTCCTAGCAGGACTCAAAGCTGGAATGGCCTCTGCATTTGGGCACCTATAATTTTGAGCAAAAATGAGTCTGGTTGCTGTGTTGAATTTCTTAGAAGACTTTAATGAGATCATCTCTGCAGTTCAATTGGTAAGGAGTAAAGGACAAATATTCCACTTCTGTCTAGCAAAAAGCCACATTTCATCATTAATACAGTTGAAATTGTTAGTTGAAAACATCTAGTGCAAAAAAAAAAAAGGTGGGTTTGAAAGTAAAATATAAATTCTTTGGAAGCTGGAACATGGGGTTAAGATCATGTCAACTTAGAGATTTTCTGGACGGTACTTGTTGTCAGGGTAACAGTACTTCTTTCTAAAGCTCAGAGGGGAAACCAGCAAAGTAAGATGGTGCAATTAGTGTGACCTTAACCACTCACCTTTCAGCTCCTGGAATGTATTTGAAATGGCTGATATTTTTGGCTAGGTATTTCAGTGGATCCATTCTTTCCCAGTTGCCAAAGTCTTTATAACAAACCACCCAAATTTTAATGGTTTGAAACAATAACACTTATATTGCTTATAGATCTATAATTTGGGCAGGGCTCAGTGTGGATAGTTGTGAAGTCAGCTGGAGTACCTTGAAAGGTTAGGGTTGGAAACATCTGAAGGCTCATTTACTCACATATCTGGAGATTAATCCTGGGAAGACTAAAACAGCTGAGATAACACAATTGGAGTTCCTTGGTCATCTTTCTCTTTCTGTGTGGCTTTTCTAGGGCATCTCTCCAACATAGCAGTTTCAGGACCGCTTCATGACTTCTTACATGTCAACTTAGGGTTCTCAAGGTGCATGTTCTAAGAGAGAGCAAGGCCTATAGGCAACAATACTGTGTTATAAATGTAAAATTTTGTTGAGAGGGTAGATCTCATGTTAAGTATTCTTCCCATAATAAAATTAGAGAGAGAGAGAGTGCCAGGCAGAAACTGTATCACCATTTACAATCCAGTCTTGGAGGACATCACTTCTGCATTCTGCGAGTCACTAACCTGGCCCACATCCGAGGGCAGTAGAATTTGACTCCCTTTGAAGTGTAAGGGTGCTTTCTAGTTCTGAGCATATGGGGACTCAGGTAATGAAAGGTCAGCTTTTTAACTCAGGGTTAGGGACTAGTGCCAGCTAAGTGATATCCTCTATGAAGTGCTCTTTGTCCTTCTGATACAGAAGATTGTCTCCTGCCCCTTCTGATTGATCAGCCATGTGGCCTGTGATTCTCTCAATTCTCTCCACATTTGCACAGCCCTGTAATACTAAACCTTTGCTTCATATTTGTTTACCCAGCTAGACTGGAAACATCCTGAGGGCAGGAGCTGTATATCTTTTTTTTTTTTTAATATAATTTATTGTCAAATTGGCCAACATACAGTGTGTAAAGTGTGCTCTTGGTTTTTGGTTTTTGGGGTAGATTCCCATGGTTCATCGCTTACATATAATACCCAATGCTCATACCAGCAAGTGCCCTTTTCAGTGCCCATCACCCAATTTCCCCTCTCTATCACCCCCACATCCACCCTCAGTTTGTTCTCTGTATTTAAGAGTCTCTTATGGTTTGCTTCCCTCCCTGTCTGTTTGTAACTATTTTCCCTCCCTGTCTGTTTGTAACTATTTTTTTCCCCTTCCCTTCCCCCATGGTCTTCTGTTAAGTTGTTCAAGATTCACATATGAGTGAAAACATCTTTTGTTCCCCTCAGTTCTGGGCCTGGCATCCAGTTCAGATTTGTGAGTTGGTTACTATCCTGATGTCCTATGCTTTCTAATACCTACACAGTTCTGTGAGTCAGGAACCTTTCAATTGCAAGTGAAAGAAACCTAACCTAGGCTAATGTAAGCTACATGGTCATTGAAAGACATCACTGGAGCGTCCCATCTTTCTTTCTCCCTGCCTTCTATTGTCTCTGATTTCTGTATGTTGATTCATTATTGGTTCAGTTCTCTTCTGTGGTATGAAGATAACTATGGAAAACTCCAAATTAATTCTCACATTTTCTGATTAATCCCAGAGCAAAAAGAGACTGTGTGTTTCCTACAGTGGCCGTGATTGGTCAGATTTGGGTTGTGGTCTCTCCTCTGAAACAATCTCTGTGGCCGGGGTTTGGGATACACTGGGTTTTGTCCTCACATCTGTGATAGGAGAATCAGTACTTGGTGGTAGCCAGTACCACACCAGAGGGTCAATGCTCACAAGGAGAATGTAGCACCTGTTTATCGTAACAACTAACTCAGCAGTGAGGGAGGAGAGAGTGACTACAGAGGCTCAGGGGTCTCAAAGGAGGAAGTATAAGGCAAGAAAGGAAGGGGAAAGTATCTCCTTAAAATGAGTGCCCAGTGTATGCTATAAGCGGTAGCCTTTTGTAGATTCTGATCTCATTTGATTCCCCAATAATTCAGTAAGACAAGTAGGATAATTTTAAGTTTAAAGAAGAGGAATCAAAGCTTGATGATGAAGGTAGGATTCAAATCCAGGATATTTGTCTTCCAAGGCCCTGTACTTTCCTCTAACCAGGGTTTCTCAACCTCAGCACTACTGGCATTTAGGACCAGGGAAATCTTTGTTGGGAGGGCTGGTTGTCTTGTGCATTGCAGGATGATTAGCAGCATCCCTGGCCTCTACCCATTAGATGCCAGTAGCACTCCTTACCCAGTAGTAATAGTCAAAAATGCCCCCAGATATTGCCAAATATCTCTTGGGGGGCAAAATCGTTGCATTTGAGAACCAGTGCTCTAAACCATGCAGTTGAGCTAATTCAAAGTTGTGGTGCCTAAAAATCCATGCACCTGCAGTTGAGAAACACCACTGCAGGTCATATCCTTACATTTTCTTGTGTTTTTGTTTGTTTTAGAAAACTTTGGCACTCACATTAATGGTTTCTCTAATCCAGTGGGAGACAGTAAATGGTTTGCCATATAAAGTAATTTTTAGCGTCATTGGTTCACAGAAGTGCTTCTTCATTTGGAATGCACATCCAAGAACCCGTTTCAGAATCAGAGCTTTTATAAGTACTGCGTGCTAACCGATTGCACCACTGGAGCCCCGAGAATCAGAGCTTCCAATATTAAATAAAAAGAAAAGGTGGTAAATGGGAAGGTGTTCAGTTCTGTCTCCCACAGTCTACGTGAAATGAAAGTGGGGAATGTCTCTGTTGTAACTGTCCCCAGAAGCCATTCGCCGTGTGTACAAAGTTTTGTTTCTGAGAGCAGTCGAGACGCCCTTTCTGTGTGGAGAGAGGGGTTTGCACGGCCCGGGTGGACAGATCCGAGGGAGGAAGTTGGCACATCCCCTGCCGACTTCATCCCTCCTGCCAGTCTGAGCTGATTTGTAAGGCTGTGTTTGGTGCCAGGGATGGGGTGGGAAAGGGGAAGTAAATTCAAACAAAAAAAATGCCCCTGAAGTGTCTGAAAAGAGGCTTTTAGCACCATTCTTTGAGTGCTCTCAAGCAGACTGAAGGTGCAAAAATATAAAAAGCAGCCACAACCACTTTGGAGAATGGGATAGTGTATCCAACACAGTGATATTATCACATCTATTCATTAGACAAAGGACTTCATTGTATAAAATAAAACATGTTTCTCCTTGTAGTTCCTGCTTTGTGATGAATCTTCAAAAATGAGCTTACAAAGAAGCAGCCTGGAAACTTGGCAAAGGTTGTTTTTAGACAAGTGCTTCCAAAATATCTGATTGAAAGGGTTTTCAGACTGTTTTCCTGGCGTGCCATGCAATTTGCAAACAATCTCTTTTTTTAGCGAGTTGTAGTTGGGAAGGATTGATAAGAGCATTTGAAACTATTATCTGTTGTCTATAGATATTTATAGACAAATATCTCCCAAATTTATTAATTTCCAGCATGGGTAGCAACTGAACATTCTTGGCTTTAATTATGGAGTTCACATCTGGACCCTCAAGTATATTAGTGTGTCTAGTTCTAGGGTTATTATCTGCTCCTCTTCCCTCTCTTCCATTCAGAACACCTTATAATGTCATGGTGAATTCTAGTGGTTAACTCTTATCTTTAGAGATTCATTAGATTCTCAAATTTCCTCAGAAATGAAACACTCTAAGTGACCTGAAGATGGAATCTTCTCCTCAGTAAAAATTTAGTCAAGACATTCTCCCCAGTCAAAAAATCCAGGGTCAAGGTGTAAGGTGATTTCTCATGAGTGTAAAACTGTGTAGCTTATCTCAAAAGGTTTATGTACTGTATGATTCCATTTGTATAACATTCTCAGAATGATAAAATTACAGAAATGGGGAGTAAATCGGTGGTTGCCAGGGATTAGGTAAGGAAGGGAGGATGTGAGTATAAAGGAATAGCACAGGGAATTTTTTAGTGATTATGGAACAGTTTTGTCTTAACAGTGGTGGTTACACAAGTCTTCACGTGGGGTAAAATGTCATGGGATTATACAAGGACACGCCAAAAAAGAGTCGAAGCAATGTTTGGTGAATTTTGAGGAAGGTCTGTTATCTATAATTATATGGTGCCAGTGTTGATTTCCTGGTTTTGATAATGTGCTATCAGTATTTACGATTATCAGGAAGAGCTTGATGAGGATACACAAAACCTCCCTGTACTATTTTTACACCCTTATGAGTCTATGTATGTATGTATGTATATATGTAGGCTTCACGCCCAGCATGGAGCCCAATGTGGGGCTTGAACTCATGACCCCGAGATCATGACCTAGCTTAGATCTAGAGTTAGATGTTTACCCGACTGAGCCACCCAGATGCTCCTAAATTATTTAAAAATAAAATGTTAAAAAGATTCTAAAAATTCACCCAAACTGTATGGCTTTATAGCATCTGGCATGGCAGAGAGGAGATGACCCATAGTAGGTTAAGACATGAATGAGATGAATTACTGAATGGACAGAAGATTTTTTTGCATTATATTAATAGAAGTTTAAAAGACTAATGATAATAGATGACATTTCTGATTGCTTAATATGTGTCAGGGGTTGTGCTAAACATTTTAAACATTATCTCATTTAATCCTCCTAAGAATTTTATGAAACAAATTTTTTCCTTTAAAGGTTAACTCTACCTATATGGTTGAAATATATTAAAAAAAACAAGGGAATTATTAATGACAAAAGTATCAGATTAGTAGTTAACTCTGGTAGGTGGGGAGACCAATGCTGTCACAGGGGCAGGGGTGGTTGGAGACTCTTCAGTGGATATATAGGGGTGTTTGTTGTATCATTTTGTTTTTCTCTTTCTTTCTTTCTTTCTTTCTTTCTTTCTTTCTTTCTTTCTTTCTTTCTTTCTTAGGAATCAAAAGAGAGGAACTTTCTTGACATATAGATAACTTAATATAATGGATGTGTCAGCGATTTCTTTTTTCCTTTTTGTTTTTCACATTTCATTTATTTATTTATTTTAAATTTTATTTAAATCCAAGTTAGTTAACATATAGTGTAATAATAGTTTCAGGAGTAGAATTTAGTGATTCATCACTTATATACAACACCCAGTGCTCATCACAAAGGCCCTCCTTAATGCCCATCACCCATTTGGCCCGTCCCCCTACCCAACACCCCTCAAGCAATCCTAAGTCTGTTCTCTTTTATGGTTTGCTTCCCTCTCTGTTTTTATCTTATATTTTCTTCCCTTCCTCTGTGTTCATTTGTTTTGTTTCTTAAATATCCACATATGAGAGAAAGCATATGATATTTATCTTTGTCTGACTTATCTTGCTTAGCATAATACATTCTAATTCCATCTGTGTTGTTCCAAATGGCACATCTTCTTTACCAATTTTTCAGCCGATGAACATTTGGGCTCTTTCCAGACTTTGACTATTGTCGATAGTGCTGCTATAAACTTTGGGGTGCATGTGCCCTTTTGAATCAGTATTTTTGTATCCTTTTGATAAATCCCTAGTAGTGCAATTGTGCTGGGTTGTAGGGTAGCTCTATTTTTAATTTTCTGAGGAACCTCCATACTGTTTCCAGAGTGGTCACACCAGTTTGCATTCCCACCAGCAGTGCAGGAGTGTTGTATCATTCTTTTTAAAGTTGTTCATGTTCTTTATATATTTTCTTATGTGAGTGTTGTCATTTATATATGGTAAATCAGGTGGGGAAAATACATAAATATCAAAATAAAACAAAACAGAGCCAAGGGTAATTGATGGCATGACAGGAGTTGTTTTATTGACAAGGGCAGAGTAACCAGAGATAGTTGCTTCCAGGCAGGGACACTGGGCTCAGATCAGTGGGACACTGACTGTTGGCCTAGAATACCAGGTCCTCACACAGAGGCCCCAGCATAAACTATCAGAGATGTGTCCTACAAATGAGTAGTGCTGTGGGAGAAATGAAAATGCTTTTCTGTGTAAAACCTGATAGCAGACTAGAGATTCATGAATTCCTTGTCGGCTCCTGGCCCCACATGAACATATAGTCAGTCAAATCTCTACTCTCAGTGTTGATGAAGGGAGTCAAGCATGCACACTTTGCTGTTTTAGCACCGTTGGGAAATGGAGATTAAGAGGGAACACAGAACATAAAACTCAAAGGTTAATAACTGGAAAAGGGCTTTGAGAACACTGGGCCAGCCTCTGCGTATTACAGATAAAGAAAGCCAGGTGTGGAGATACTAAGATTGTTCCAGATTTTGGAGTGACGGAGAGGACCTGAGTGCACTGGATCCTAGGGCTGCAGGCTCAGGACCTTCTGCTGTTCACAGTACTTCCTGGGATTCTCTGTAAGAGTTTAAGGGTGCTCACAGAGATATAAGCAAAATAGACAGCAAGCACATATGTGGGGTAATGGGAAAATAGGAAAACAAGATCAAGTTTGGAGGAAGTTTTTTTTTTTTATGTTTATTTATTTATTTTGAGAGGGAGAGAATACAGCCAGGGAGGGGCAGAGAGAGAGAGAGAGAGAGAGAGAATCCCAAGAAGGCTCTACACTGACCTGCAGAGCCTGATGTGGGCTTGAACTCATGAATTGTGATATAATGACCTGAACCAAAATCAAGAGTTGGAGGCTTAACCGACTGAGCCACCCAGGCACCCCTGGACTAAGGTTTTTTTTCACAAGGTGTATATGAAGCTTTTACACAATAACATGTGATTTTAGCTCTCTTACTTGAATGAATGTGAGCTCTAAGGAGAGGACCAAGTGGCTCCTTCTCAAAGCTAGCAACAGAATGGGGAACCTTGGAGATACTTTATCTTATTACTTATAAAAATAATTATAGGAGCACCTGGGTGGCTCAGTTGGTTATAAGTGTCTCACTACAGCTCAGGTCATGATTTCATGGTTTGTGGGTTGAAGCCCCACATCATGCTCTGTGCTTACAGCTCAGAACCTGGAGCGTGCTTTGGATTCTGTGTCTCCCTCTCTCTCTGCCCCTCCCCCAAATCATGCTCTGTTTCTCTCTGTCTCAAAAATAAACATAAAAAAATAAAAATAATTATAAAAGTAATATCTGAATATTTGGTCCTTGTAAAAATTCAA
The DNA here is from genome assembly GCF_003009895.1 of Hyaena hyaena. Classification (NCBI taxonomy): domain Eukaryota; kingdom Metazoa; phylum Chordata; class Mammalia; order Carnivora; family Hyaenidae; genus Hyaena; species Hyaena hyaena. The sequence continues at coordinate 3,014,818 of NW_024080790.1, forward strand.
ACAGTACAGATGTGTTTAGAATAAACAGTCAAAGCACCTACTCACTTGCTTCACTGATGCTGCTCTCCTCCCTATAGGTAACCACTGCTAACCACCTACTTTGTACCATTCAGACCCTTTTGTGTGCATTTACATATAGGTATAAAAAATACATATCTGTAGCTTGAAAAAAGAGAAATCCAGCTATCTATATTCTGTGATTTGCCTTTTCTCTGAACAAAGTGTTTTAGAAATCTTTCTGCCTGGGTAACATGGCTTTGCATCCATCATCTTAGTGACTGCATCATGGCACAAGCAGCATAACTGTTCTCTTAGTGATGGACATTAGAGTGAATCTAAATGAACAAGGATCAGTGGATATTCCAGTCCTTGTGGCTTGACTTGAGCCATACTTTGATGACTTGAGCCATACTTTGAGTGGTTTTGTAAGATCTGTTCTCTGAACTGGAAGACCCCGATGACTGCACGGTGTCTGCATGTTTGACTAGATACTGTCAAGGTAGTCAAAAAAAACCCCAAACCATAGAATGACTTACATTTTCGCCACAAGATATGTCTGTCCATTTTGCCACATTCTTTCTATAAATAACTCTTGTCAATCTTTAGAAATTTTGCCAATCTGAAAGGTGGCAAATGGTAGCATTATATTGCTTCAGTATTTCTTTCTGTGGTTTCTAGTAAGGTTGACTATGCTTTCTCATGTTATGTGACATTTGCGTTTCTTCTGTTAAACTGCCCAATCATATCTACTTTCCTTTTTGAAAAAAAAATCATTCTTACTGATTTGTAGGCATATTAATGGGTAGTAACTTTATGATGGTGCAAATATCTCCCCTTGGTTTATTACTTTTCTTTGAAGTTTGTTTATGGTCTTTTTTGCCTTAGATGTGTTTTAAATTTGTGAGTCGTCAAATCAGTAACTTTTTCATGTTTTATACATCTTGTGTTTTGTTTAGGAAAACATTCTCCAAGATTATAAAGTTATTATCTTAAACTTTCTTCTGATAACTTTTTAATATTTAGATCTTTAATCTAACCAGGATTTATTCTTGCGCAGAAGAATATAATTTTATGTGTTTTTTCCAAATGGATAGCCATTTATCCTGACATTATTTATTGTCTAGTTAATCCTTTCTTGTCATATACTAAACTTGGATTTGGTTTCTGAAACCATCTATTCTATTTCATTGTTTAGTATCATGCCAATGACACCCTGCGTATAAAATATTGTCATTTTTTTTTTTACCTTGGATATTTTTTGTGTGCTTGCTCTTCTAAGTGAACTTTTGATTCAGCTTTCTCAGGTTCCATAAAAACCCTGTTGATATTCTGACTGTCATTTCTCTGAGTTTATAAATTAATTGTGAGAGAATTGATATTTTACAAAATGTAGTCTTCTCATTCATCTGGGAAAGTTTTTTAGTACTTCACTAAAATAAGATTTATGCATTTCTCTATTTGGTTATTTCTAGGTATTTCATAGCTTTTGTTCCTCTGGGGATTTTGAAATTTCATTGCAATTTCTATTTGAATTTTGTTTTGTGTTGTTTTTAAAGCTATTGATTTTCTATATATTGATCTTATAACAGGCTATCTTACTGAACCTTCTTATTGATTCTGTTTTTCAGTTTATTTTCTTTGCTTTTTAGAAAATAGATAATCATGTCATCTGACAATAGTGGAGGTTTTATTTCTTTTCCCTCAATACTTATGAAATTTTTTCACTTTCTTACTTAATTTCATTGATTAGAACTTCCAGAATAATGCTAGAAACAGTTATCAGTTATCAAATATCAATCAAAAAGACAAGAAATAATAAGTATTGGCCAGGATGTGGAGAAAAGGGAATCCTTGTGCACTGTTGATGGAAATATAAATTGGTTTAGTTACTGTGGAAAACAGTAGGAGGTTTCTCAAAGAGTTAAAAGTAGAAATAATATGATCTAGTAATTCCACTACTGAGTATTTATCCAAAGAAAATAAAAGCACTAATTTGAAAAGATATATGTACCTCTATGTTTATTGCAACATTAATATTTACAATAGCAAAAACATGGAAGTAACCCAAGTGTCCATTGCTGGATGAATGGATAAAGGAGATATATATAACATATAATATATATGTACACATGCATTCAATGGGATATTACTCAGCCATAAAAAGAATGAGATCTTGCTATTTGCAACAACATCGGTGGGCCTAGAGGGTATTATGTTGAGTGCAGTAAGTTAGCAGAGGAAGACAAATACTGTATGATTTCACTTACATGTGAAATCTAAAAAACAAAACAAATGAACAAGAAACAAACAAAAACCAAACTCTTAATCACAGAGAAGAAAATGGTGGTTTCCAGAGAGGAAGAGAGTGGAGGGATGGGTGAAATAGATAAAGGGATTAAGAAATACAGACTTCCAGTTATAATATAAATATGTCACAGAGATGCAGAGTATAGCATGGGGGAAATAGTCAATAATGTAGAATGTTGTTTAATGACAAATTGTGACTATGCTTATCATGGTGAGCACTGAGTATTATATAGAATTGTTGAATCACTATGTTGTAAACCTGAAACTAATATAACACTGTATATTAATTATATTTCAATTTAAAAAACCCTAAAGATGCTTAGGTTAAAACAACTTATAAAGTGCTAATGACACTTATTTCAAGTTAGAGAATAAATTCTGGAAGTTAATATTTACAAGAGACTTGAAATGAAATGACACAGAAAGACTGCAAAGAAAGGGGTGGATAAAGTTACACCAGACAACTTGTAACCAAAAAAGATAGATGAGACAATATTAATTTCTAGGAAAATAGATTCCAATATGAAAACCATTATCTGGTCTCCGGGGGATATAACATGTTGTCGAGGGATACAGCCACTAAAAAAATAAAATTATTATAAGCTAAAAAGAATTCATTATGAATCACAGTGACTACATTTCATATTAATCTAATCTAGTATCCATGTACTGTCCTAGGTTTCTCAGACCCTGGCAGTTAGATGTGGCTGTGAGCTAGTTCTGACAGTGTGTTCTTAGAGGTGACTTTCAAGCTAAGCATTTAAAAACTGGTGTGCAACTTCCACTTCTCTCTTTAACATTCTTTAAGGTTAACAGCCATAGTATTTACATTTATTTAGTCTTGGGGTGTCTGGGTCGTTCAGTTAAATGTCTGACTGATCTCATGGTTAGGTTTGTGCGTTTGAACTGTGTGTTGGGCTCTGTGCTGACAGCTCAGAGCCTGGAGCCTGCTTCGGATTCTGTGTCTCTCCCTCTCTGCCCCTCCCCTGCTCACACTCTCTCTCTCAAAAGTAAATAAACATTAAAAAATTTTTTTGGTCTTAACTGTACATTTATGGTTTATTTTTACTCAACTTTTTTTGTAAATAACCCCATTTCTTTTTTAGATTCACTTTCCATTTTAATATTGTATATATTCATATAATTTGTTCAGAAAAGTTTTCTAAGTTTTAAAACATTTGAATACTCATGTATCTGAGAATGTCTTTATTTTTATTTATTTATTTACAAAAAATTTTTTAATGATTTTTAATATATTTCTGAGAGAGAGAGAGAGAGACAGCATGAGCACGGGAGGGTCAAAGAGAGGGAGACACAGAATCTGAAGCAGGCTCCAGGCTCTGAGCTGTCAGCATAGAGCCCAACTCGGGCCTCAAACCCATGAACTATGAGATCATGACCTGAGCCGAAGTCGGACGCTTAACCGACTGAGCCACCCAGGTGCCCTGAGAATGTCTTTATTTTTCCCTGACACTTAAAAGATAGTTGAGTCTAGAGTTTTTGGTACTTCATAAGAGCATTGAAGACATTGCTTCATTGTGTTTTAGATCCCAGTTGTAGAGGAGAAGCCTTATGCCAGGTGGATTCTTGTTCTTTTGAATGTAGCCTGTTTTTTTGTGCCCCTTTCTAGTGATTGTTAAGAAATTTATCAATCTCTGGAGATCAGAGATTTCTGCAGTCATGCCGCAACCGCCCTTTTGTTTTCTTTATTTCACGTCCCTCCCTCCCTTACTCCTTCCCTTTTTCCTTTCTTTCTTCCTTCCCTTCATTCTGTTAGCAATTCATATCTATTGCATGGCTGACAACACTTTGTGACAGTTCATGTTTTTAACAAGTGTATATAAATGAGCAGAATTCATAGCTCAGATATGTTTTTCCAGTGCAAATGGCAAGCCCTGTTCCCCTTGGCAAGAACTGTAGCTCTGGTTGGAGGTGTTGGTGGTTGTTCTGGAGTGAAGAGCAGTTAAGGGTCCTGGTAGGGTAGACGTCCTTTAGGGTGACCATAGTTCGTTTTCTGATGAAAGTTTGTTTCTTCCCTGGAGGCAGCCCAAAGTTATTGAGGACATTACTTTGTCCCAGCCTCAGTATCTACTCTGAGAGTCTCTGTGTCAAAATTCCTGTATCACAGGGCTGCATTTGAGGGTAAACTCTCCTAGGTACTCTACCAGGGGAGGGACATAGTTTTGTACTTTGGAATAATTGACAAGCCTACCACCAACTCTTCCTTTTATCCCTACTGCCTCTTTTCCGAGAGTTGTTTTAGAGCCCTTTATTGGAGAGCTTTTCATTTGTCTTTGTGGAATTGCAGATCCTTTAGATCTGTTTCTACCTGCTTTTTCTAAGAATTTCTTAATTTTGGTATCTTAGTGAAAACTCTCTTTGTTTTTCAGCTGTACTAAAATTTATTTTTGTTTGCACATTTTCTTTGTCATTTCAATGGAATTCAGAGAATGAGACCAGATAAATGCTTTTCTCCAGTTAGCCATTTTAAACCTTTATTTGATCTTCTCAAAGAAGTCTGAGACCATTTTCTGGACTAGCTATCTCTAAGATATTTTGCTTTATAGTAAAAGGTAAGGCAGCTAGTGCTACAGAAGAAAACTAAGTTATTATTCTTCCCCCTCAAGGTGAAAATGGCTTTACTGTCTAGAAAGTAGAGAAAAATATGAAAAGGAAATTGAAAAAAATCTAAATCTAAAATTCCACCAACAAATTCATTTAATAATTTTATGTGAATGGTTTGAGCTTTTAATATATACATAACAATGCACTTTCCTCTGTAAAATGGGGTTGTTGTCTTCAGTATAGCTGATATTTACCATGCACTTAGTTGGTTTCAGGCACTTTGCTGAGATTTTTAATTAATTATTGTAGTTTTTACATTTTTTATAGTTTTTATTTATTTTTGAGACAGAGAGAGAGAGAGAGAGAGCGAGCATGAGTGGGGGAGGGCCAGAGACAGAGAGGGAGACACAGAATCCGAAACAGGCTCCAGGTTCTGAGCTGCCAGCACGGAACTGCAAGATCATAACCAGATCTCGAACCCATGAACTGCGAGATCGTGACCTGAGCTGAAGTCAGACGCTTAACTGACTGAGCCATCCAGGTGCTCCAATTTTTACTTTTTTATTGAACTAATTTTCTTGCTCAATCTTTCTAATAGACCTCATACTTGGTATTATTATTAGTCCTTCTTTAACAGATGAGGAACTGATGCTCACTGAGGGTAAGTCACTTGTTCACATTCATCTAACACTTGTAAGCACCACATTCTACTACCTACTATATTTACTATCTGTTATTATAACCTGATTTGGAAAACAAGTCCATGGATTCCTTTTCATGTCAATAACTATGCATACTACAGCATCAATAGTAATTGCTGCATAATATTGCATCTTATGTATATACTCTATTTTGCCAATGAGCTAGGCATCGTTTTGGGCACTGAGATAAGTAAGATGTGGTCTTTGACCACATGGAATTTTCATTCTAGTTTGGGACCTAGACAATTAGAAATAACTATACAAATGACTATTTAATTGCAAATGTAAGAGATACAAGATCCTAGTGTATGTTAGGTATGGGAGCTGGTCTGGCCTGGGAGGTATGAGAAGCCATCTCTGAGGAACTGACATAGTAGAGGAAAGTTTTACTATTGCTTGCTGGGTATTTGGTCGGCATTATGCCTCTATGGCTCAGTCTGTGAAATGGTGTTAAGTAGAATTCAATCCAAGAAGCCTGTGAGAACTATATTAACCTAATGGCATTCTTACTAAGAATCTCTGGGATTAAGATCTCCTTGCTGTGCACAAATCATCTGAATGAATTAAACATGTAATTGAAAGGCTCATCGTGTGCTACTTGAATGCTTTTCTGTACCAGAAATAAAGTGAAAATGAAATCATTTTCTCTTTCAAATAAATATTATATACTGTGGGCTTCACTGACTCCATTAGCACTGTCCGATTGCACAGAGGCGATTATATTATTTATAATATGTGCAGATAGTAAGAGGCTTCTTCAACTGAATGCAGACAAGCACTGTAGGATCATTTCCCTTCTTACTGGCTCACAAAGTATTTCTTGTTGCTTCTCTCTCCTAAAACCTATAGCTGGTGGGTGTTTTTGTGTTCTGTTTTTTGTTTTGTTTTGTTTGAGACTTCAGAGCAGACAGCCATTTTCAAAGGTTGTTTCTTTGCTCAGTATTTTGAGCAGGTCAAAACTCATCAGCATGAGACTGGAATATTTTGAGTGAGTCAAAGCTTGTACCATCATGAGACTGGTATGAGAATTTTTTGTTATGCTCTGGTTGGGTCATGATTTGTTTGCAGGTTAACTTCCTGGTATCAACTTAGACACCCAAGGTGTGTTTTCAGTAAGTGAAATGCTTGTCAGATCAGTCACTGACCCTGTAATAAGTTCATAAAGCTTCAAGGAGGTCCTTTTCATCTTCCCACAGTATGATAAAAATGGAAATAATATTTCCCATTCATTTAGCACTTGAATGTGTCATGGGTTTCACATATTTTTCTAATTTGATGAGGAAATGGGGGATAAATGATGTTAAATAATTTGCTCACTGTCACTTTGTATAGAGTCAGGATTTGAATCCAGATCTTTCTGGCATCTGAACATGAGATTTTCTGTCTTTTGTGGCTTTAAAAGAAATAGCTCCAAATTTTTTTGACTCTTTTCAGATTGAGATGTTGGGTCTATGTCCCCTCCTTTTAAATCTGGGTGGACTTATGACCACTTGAACCAGTAGAGTAGGACAAAAGTGATACTCTCTGACTTTTGAAGTTGGATCACAGAAGGCCATGAGCTTCTGCCTTGTTTGCTGGAACATTTACTCCTGAATCAGTAGGTAAGAAGCCTAATATCCAGATGCCACCCTGTTATGTGGAAGCCCAAAACACATGGAGTATATGTGTAAGCATTGCAGCTACAGTTGACAGTTCCAGCTAAGCCCAAACTGGGACATCCAAGTCCAGGTGCTAGATATGCAGGTGAATAAGCTCTAGATGATTCTGGATCCTACCATTCAGTTACTCCTAGACATTTGAATCTTTCTAGTTGAAGTCTAGATGCCATGGCACATACACACACAGACTATCCTCATTGTGTCTCATCTAAATTTCTGACCACACTATTCTGAGCATAACAAGAGCCTTTTACTACTAAATTTGAGGTGATTTGTTGTGTAGCAGTATTTTTCAGAATTGGAAGGTATCTTAGGTATTGACTAAAAACTACCTTCTACTTAATAACCAGAATCTCACCTATTTTTTTAAGGTTTATTTATTTTTGAGAGAGAGAGAGAATGAGCAAGCACTAGTAGAAGGAGGGGCAGAGAGAAAGGGAGACCAAGAATTTGAAGCAGGCTCCAGGCTCTGAGCTGTCAGCACAGAGCCCAATGCAGGGCTTGAACTCATGAGCTACGAGATCATGAGTTGGAATCCAGATGCTTAAGCTGAGCTGTCCAGGAGCTGTCCAGGAGCCCCTCACCTATTTCTAGTTGAGGAGTCACATGCTAGTGGTGAATGAGTTAGATCTGGCATTCAGAAGGGTTTTATTTGGCTGAGAATTTTGAGTTTTAACAATGATTAAATTTTACACAAGGCCTGTATTTCCAGCTTCTCTGGGAAAACCAGAAGATCTGGAAACACTAGATCTGAAAGCAGTCCTGTATTTCTGAATAGAGGCTACCTGCTTCATGTGGATCTTTGCTCTCCAGTGTTAGTGTTAGAGCACTCCTGATTTCACTACTGGCCCTCCCCTCTTCTGCCTGCTAACTGTAGGCAGATGTGTTTGTAGACATGAGAGATAATGTGATCCCATAGCCTGTAGAATTCTGAATATTAAAAGGTGCTTAAGAATTTTTGTTTCTTTCACTTCTATCTTCCAAAATTCAAGTTTGGGTTGTATTACTGTAATCTATTTTGCATGTATAGTAATTATAGTGATGACTGGAATACCTTTCAATGCTATAAAATGGTACAACTTAAGATGAGCATTAAATCCCAAATCTTATATTTAAGCATCCATCTGTCATGATAAAGAAAGATGGAAAAGAAGTCAATTAACTTTAATTAGGGAAATAAATTCTTAAAGAAGGTTGTACTTCAGTTGTAGACTTAGTGTTCACTCTATTCAGGACTTATGAATGGATTTGTTCTGGGAGAAGAACTACTTTCCTTCCTTCCTTCCGTTTGTCCTTCTATCTTTCCTTCCTTCCTCCCCTTCCTCCCCTTCCTTCCTTTCCCTTCCTTTCCTCCCTCGTTCCCTCCCTCCCTCCCTCCCTTCCTTTGCCAGAACCCTTTCTGGAAAATAATTTGGATTTTGGATTAGATCCATTGTGTTGTGGTTGAAACACAGCTCTTTTGTGTAGCCATGATAAATCATTTGATTTGGTAGAGCCATCAGTGAAAGTAGCTGCTATTTACTTTGTTGGGGTTAGTAGAATATTAGTACAACTGCTTGCCAACTGTCTAAAGGGGTAAAAGGAATAGAAGAAGAAATTTATATTTACTGAATACCTAAAATTCAGACCAGAGCAGAAAACCCCATTTCTATTTTCATTGGCAGTATGGCAGAAGGGAATGTCTTAAAATGTTTTTCCACTCAAATTTCAGGGTTAAATAACATAGGAAATGATTACCAAAGGAAGTTTTAGAAACTTCCTCTAGAGATGTTTAATGAAAAACAAGGCTTTCTAGATAGGAGAAAGTCGTTCCAACTTTGGAGTGGGGCAGTGGTAGGAGATAGGGAAAACCAGTAAAAACTTGATGATCTTCTGAAATCTTCAGTAGAGTTTTGCACTTTGGTAAGTGGCCATAGACCCATAGGAGAAAGCCTTAACAAAATTGGCTTGGACTTGGGTATGCATTGGATGGTCATTACTTATTCCAACTGATTGGTGTTTGCTGTTGAATTGTGTTCTTATGAGGCTAATGCAATCTTGACACACATTCATGGCTTCAGATTATTTCTTTGGTGCTCTTCAGCATGATAAAATTACAAAGAGGACTCTCCACCTCATACACAAAGTACCACACAGCAATGATACAGTTTTGGCTTCTAATTTTTATATTAGGTTTTAGATTTTTGGAAAGTTGTTCATCACATTGAAGATTGTTAGTATATGGATACTTGCTATGGGAGGCTCCAGCAAGGGGCTCTGGATGCTGATTATAATCACGCTTTTGGTCATTGTTATTAGAAATCAACACCGAACAATAACTCCACTAGGTGAGAACAGTCAGAAAATCATAGATGGATACACAGTGACACAGTTTCTTTCCATAAAACAAGCATGTAATTTTCTAGTATTAAAAAAATGAGAATAATACAATTTTCTCCACATTCCATGAGACACCCTCCCCCTTGAATAGCTATGTTAATCTTCTTCCTTTCTAGCAAAGAAATGTTAGTTCAGTCTTACACATCTGATGACTTAAGTCTGTCCCACTTGCCATAATGGAATGAATAGTATCCTTCTCCAGTTTGTGAGAGTATTATTAGTAGAAAACTCCTAGCTTCTACCTGCCTCCTGGGTTTGCCTTGGTGGAAGAAAACCACACGTAAGTTACCATTCTTCCAGGAATAACACATATCATATCCAATGACTGATCAAAGTAGAAATATACAAAATTCCATGAGACCACTGTCGTATTTGATGCGAAGTGCAGAATTTGGGTGTCCCTGAGACCATTCCTTAGGTTTAATAATTCACTAGAAGACTCACAAAACTCACTAAAAGCTGTTATGCTTATGGCTATAGTTTATTATAGTAAAAAGATACAGATTACAGTCATCCAAGGACAGATAAGATCCATCATCCAAGATCCATAGGACAGAATCCAGGAAAATTTTACATGTGAAGTTTCCTACTGTCCTGTCCCAGTGGAACTGTGTACAGCCCCAACAACAGTATGTGACAAAACAAATGGAGTGTTGCTAACCAGATCAGCCTACCTGATCCTTAGTGTACAGAGTCTTTATTTGGGGCTCTGCTATGTAGACATGATTGACTGCCTACATGGCTGACCTCAGTCTCTATTTTCTTTAGAGGTCAAGCTGATAGCTTGTGATCTAAAGCACTTATGAAGAGGTTTCTTTAGTAATTGCTTGAGACTTCTGCATGTGCAACCTGAAATTATACAGGAGGTTATGCCCCATGGGAAAACCCTTGACAAATAAGAACTGATGGATCAGTGCATTCTCTCTTCTTACTTGGTGAACTGTTGCTTACATATGTTCCAATGGCATCCAGCTCCAGTCTCAAATAATGGTGGCTGACTCAATAATGCGTCCTTATGGTGGCTCTTTCTTTCTCTTCCATGTTTCTTTTTTTCCTGCCTCCCAGTTCTGCTTCCTAAACTCACCCCCCTAAATAAGTAACTTGCACCGAAGCTGCTGATGCAGCTCTGCTTTTGGGGGAAATGTAGCCTATGTACTGTAACATGATGGTCTCATAGTTGCTCCCAGTCAGATGTTGCCAGGAACTACATTGTTAGCACATAATGTTCATTTTGTGTGTGTGTGCACACCCTTTCTGCCCTCACTTGTTTTCTGAGCTATATAAATCAAGGCAAAGCAGGTAAAATTTCATTTTGAGCAAGAAGTACTTTTGAGGAATAAAAACAGGAAACATTTTTTGATTGGTTCTTATCAAGCACTGTTCTAAATTATATATATATATCTATATATATCTATATATATATCTATATATATCTATATATCTCCAATTTACTCCTTAACTTAATCTTATGGGGGAGTCACTGTTATTCCTGTTTATACATAAGGAAACTGAGGCTAAGAGAATGTTAGTAACTTTAAGTGGTTTGGCTGGTGAATAGTGAAGTTAGGAAGCCATCTGATTCTGCTGTTTGATGTCAGAGCAGAGCTCTTAAATACTAGAAATTCCAAGATGTAAATCAATATTAGGCCCTGTGGAATTGGTTAATGGTGTTTGACTACCAACATTTAATATGTAAGCATTAGGATGGGATTTCACGCTGAGTCGATTTTCTCGGGCAGCCCAGGGAGAGAAGCCAGGCTCCCTCCAGTAGGAGTAGAAGGTCTTATTTACCAGGCAGGTGAGGGTCAGCAGAAGGGAGCCACTTGGCCTCCTATTTGGCTTTGATTGCTAGAAAAGGGTGAACACTGTGATATTTATTTATGGTTATATATAATGTTTATGATTATTTATGATATTTGTAAATAGATGGCTCTGCTTGGTAATTTATGGCTATTTCTTGGGCTTTTAATCACAAAGATGGCCTTAAAAATAATTTCAGTCTGCTTTTAGAGGACAAATAGATGGTGTTTGCCATGTCAGGCTTCAAGTAGGAACTGCTGGTAACACCTGGGAAACAAAACAAATAGGATTAGGTAATTTACAAAAGTGCTTCATTTTTCAAAAACCTTCTCACTTTCCTCACTTCTTCATGTTAGTATAATGCTTGTCTTAATTAGAAGAAACAGGTCATGACTCTGAAGGCAAACAGATCCATTATTCTTTAAAAAAAATGTTCTAATCCTCCGGCTTGAGGTCAGGCTGCATGGAGAAGGGGTGCCTCAGGAGGGGGAGTACTTTTTGTTTTAAACTACTGCTGAGCAAATATTTCCTTCTCCTCACCACAATAAGCTTCCAAAGCAACCTACAAATGTCTTTCTGAGGAGTATACAAAGAATCTAGACCCCATGCCCAACCCTGGTACACCTGCTTGGGCTGGAGTATTTAGAGGTCCTTTGATGATAGCAGTCATATGTCATACTTGCTCTCCAGAAGTAGGCTCAACCAAACAAGTGAAGGGTGAGGTTTCCTTTCAGTTGTCTTTGTAAAAACACAGGGTCATTAATGGATCCCAAGGTTTGTGATATGCATGCAAATTCCTGTTTGTCACATGACATGGCATTACTTGCATGAATCAATTTTATTAGCTTCCTTGGATTCTGGCCCCAAATGAAAATGAAATAAGAACCACAGTGACAAGAATTGTAACTAATGAGTTCTGTGTCCTTGGGCAACTTCTGTATGACTTTCTGAGCATATGCTAGGAGTGACAGGGGATTCAGAGATGAACCAGGTGCAGAATGTGCCTTCCATAAACCTACAGACTAATGGAAGGAGGTATTAACAAATACCTCAAATAACTAAAATGTGAGGAAGAATCAAATTTCATCATATGCAGAGTCCTGTAGCTGAAGGATGAGATTATTTCAAAGGGAAAGCATCCAGAAAAACTTTGTGGAGTCTTTTGGGTTTAGCCTTGAAGGGACGATTGGATTTGAATACTGAAGGGTTGGGCTGGGAAGGACATTCCAGAGGGAGGGAACAGCTTGGACAAAGGCAGAGTGTGCAAAGTGCCAGGGTGGGCAGCAGTGTAGGGAATGTGAGAGCAGTGGGGAGTCCAGGGAGTTGAGGAAAGATGGTGGAGTGATTTGCACATTAGATAAGGAATTGTGGAGCTGTCCTGTGGATGACTCAATCCTTTGTCAGTTAAGGCTGTGTGAGTTGTCTAAGGTCATAAGGCTAGCAATTGGCAGTAAAGTGGATTATAGCCCCCATCCTACTTCTCAGTCCAGTGAGTTTTGTGATCTTCTTTCTCCCTTTTGATTACAGGGGTTTCTAACTTGGCTTATTTTTGGTCATTTATGACAGATACCTCACGGAGTCAATTTTGGGAGGTTAAATGCAGTGTGGTCCAGAGGGCTTAATCTTGGAAATCTACCAGCTTTGTGGTTAACTGTGAATAGGTTTGTTCCTGCTTTCCTTCCACCTTCCCTCACCAATTAGGATACCGGTTGGGCCAGGTCTGAGCCAGGAAGGCCTTGGTAATAGGCACGTGGCTGGGGGTATGCATGTGTGAGAGAGAAGGATGTATGTACGTGCATGTATGCCTGCTGTCTCTGTACCAAGGCCAAATATGAATCACTTTTGGACTTTTGTTCACTCAGCTTGACATGGGCAAAAAGCCAGCACAAAGAAGAGTTTTACTTTGCCCTAGAGTGTGTTTACTTCTGGGCTTAGCTGGAGCTCAGGAAATGGAGTATTTCATTGACTAGGAAAGTGCTTTCTTGAAGTTGGCTGCATGCTGGCTTAGCTGAGAGATAGAAGCAGAGAATTTGTAGCACTCGAACCCTGAATGGGACCTTAGAGATCACCTGCCAGAAAGCTTTTCATGACATCCTATAGCTTTCTGAATCAGGCTAATACATGCCTCTCAGGGTTAGTCTGTTGGTCAACAAATAGTAATCAAGAGCTTAGTATTTGCCAGTCATGGGTGTTCTGATGATAAACTGGCATAAAGCTAGTCAAGTGCCTAGTGTAGTGAGGGCACACAGTTAAGAAATGGTAATAACTTCCATAGTGTGGAGCATGCTCTGGAGACCTAGAAACCATTGTATATAAGAATATCCTTGTTGGGTCAAGGGTCAGTTTCTCTGGACTTCACTTCAACAGAGGTCCTTCTTTCTCAAAGCCCATGTTTCCAGCCAGCATCATCCTTATTTTACAAATTTAGCATCCAGGAAAACATTTGGACTTGTACCCAAACCATTAGTCACTTTTTAGTTTTCCTGTTAAATCTATATTTTATAGTTTTAAGTATAATTTCTTCTTTACCTTTTATTTTTGCCCTGATTTTAATTTGTATTAGTTTCCTAGAGTAGCTGTAATGAATTACCACAAACTGGATGGCTTAAACCGTATGAGTAAATATTCTCTCATAATTCTGGAGGCTTAAAGTCTGAAATCAAGGTGTTGGCAGGGCCATGCTCCCTCTGAAGCCTGTATGGGAATCCTTTCCTGCCTAGTCCTAGCTTCTGGTGGCTCTTGGAAATCTTTGACATTCCTTGACTTGTAGATGCATCACTCTGATCTCCGTTTTCTTTGTCATCACATGGCCTTCTTCTCTGTGTGTCTGTGTGTTCACATGGCTTTGTTATAAAGCACACCTATCATTGGATTTAGGACTTACCCCAAGCTAGTTTGGCCTCATTTTAACTTAACTGATTTTATCTGCAAAGACCATTATTTTTAAAGAAGTCTACATTCTGAGGTTCCAGGTAGGCGTAATTTTTTGGGGGGGACACTATTCAACCCAATACAATGTTCATAAAGGGATTTTGGAAGAGAAGAAAGGGTACGTAGCAGATGAGTTCACATTATTGTCTTCTTCATTTTATCCTTTAGAATTCTAAATGACCTGGAGTGATTGGGAAGAAAGGCTCTAAAGTGTTGGAGAGTTAGTGGTAAGAGCTCCTGGGTGTGCAGGCAATGGAGCCAGGAAGGTGGCATGGTCCTCCAGGTTGGGCAGTGACTGTGACTTGTCAGTTTTGGCCACACGCCACTGGTTCATCATGGTTCCTTAGCACCTGTATGAAAGGAGGTTAAAAAAAGCAGATTCCTGGCTTGGCTTTGACATTTACTACTGATGTAGTAAATTGAAACATCATATAATCTTTCTGAGCCTGTTTTCTCCCCTGAGAATTAGGAACAGCAATAATGCCTGCCTTTCCCACCTCCATAAGGTGTGGTAGAGATCAAGTGATAGGAAATGTGAAAAGTTCTTGCCCACCTGCAGATAACCTGTATGTATCTGAAGTCAGGGTGACCTTTCAAAAACACATCAAATCCTTTTACTTCCTTGTTTTAAGCCTTTTAATTGTTCCTTCATGTTTAGGATAAAGCCTAGTCTTGCCAACACAACTTAAAAAGCCCTGTAGGATCTGGCCCCTATACACCTTTTCAACTCCAGAGCTTTCTATATGTTCTACCTCTCTTATGTACACTTAATTATTCTAGCCTACAGTTGAAAGCTCATTTTTGGAGTACTTAGTTTAGCAATTGATTATATTTTGTCTTGAATTATTCTTTGCTTCTTTCTTATAGGAAGATATAATGAAGTGGAATCCATAGATGGCAATAAATAAAATGAGAAAGCTCTAGTTGAAGTGGGAATGTGTCACCTACTAATTTCTTATTTTGGTGTCCTGTCTTTGCTTTTTTTACTGCCTTTCTCCCTACAGCGTTGGTTTTTTATACAGCATTGCTTGAAACGCACTGTTGTATAGACTTCAGTTCAAAGTTGCAGAAGTACACACATACACATACACATTCTTTCTCTCTTTCTCTCAGATGGCATTAAAGCTATAATAAGGAATTTATAAAAACTATAAACTAGTAAAAACTGAAAGGACTAAATATATATGAGAATAGCAGTGATTCAGATCTTTTAGCAAATCTCTAGAAGGCATAAGACATATGGAGAAATAATTGGCTAATAAAACAGAGTGAGAACATCCATTGCCCAACAGAATGGTAGGGAGGCTCTGTCCTTGGAGACAGCATGCATGTCAGAGGGCGGAAGTAGAAAGTAAGGCTGAAAACAGAAGACAAATTAAAGATCCATGGAACTGTTGAGCCCATTCCCTTTATCTTCCTGTAGAACTCACAACTGCCCTTGTCCTCAGGCTGAAAATTCGGAAGAAATTGAATATACTCTTCGGGGGGTGACTAGTATGAGGGTGAATACCCCAGAGTCAAACTCTCTTTGTTCTGAAGTGAGGAGTCTCAAGATATAATGGCTGGTTTTCCACCTCTTTTCTTGAAGCAAACCTTGCCAGTTTTGATAAACCAAACCTTTATTCACCAGGTATTCTATTGCTTTTGTTATGAAAAGACATCTGAGGATTATCTGAACATTTGGGCAAATGTAACATGAAAGAGAATGGCTAACAAGAAATAAATAAAAATGAGCCTGGAGAAAATGGAAATAATTGAAGGGACAGAGAACTTAAAAATGTAGTTCTCTCAGAGGGATTTGAGAAAATATTGCATTCATAAAATGAGAGAATTTTGTAAAAAGGAAAAAAAGAGATAGAGAAACATCTTGTGAAACATGAAAAGAGGATTGCTAAAAAAATTAATGGATTTAAAATTAGAAGACAAAGTGAAGGAAACCTCTAAGAACTTAGAATAAAAAAAGAGAAAATGAAAGAAAGGAAAGGAGGAAAGAAAGAAATAATTTGAAAGAAAGAGGAAAAGCAGGCAACTTGGAAAGGAACAAAAATCAGTGTTTTAGATCATCTTCATCATCTAAGTACCTTCTAAAGTCCCACCGTCTAATACCAGCACATTGGGTATTAGAATTTTAACATATGAATTGGGAGGGAGGACAAAAACATTCATATGATAGCAATCAGTGTGGCCTTTACCTTGTCAACAACAACACTGGAGTCTGGAAGACATGGAGCAATGCTTTCGGAGTTCTGAGTAAATGTGATTTTTGTCCTAAAATTCTATACCTAGCTAATCTGTCAATCAAGTTTGAAGTCAAAGTAAAGATAATTTTTACAAGGACTCAAAAATATTATGACTATACACTCTGCCTTAGGAAGCTATTATAGAATGGCTTTTAGGAAAATAAAATCAAGGGAGTGAAATAAGAAAGAGGAAGCCACAGGAAACAAAGGTCCCAACTCAGAAGAATAGCAAACAAATCCCAGGTCCTGTCAGCTGGGTCTTAGGTCTAGGGTGAACTAGCCCTGATTAGAGAGGAAAGACAGGTTGCTGTAAAACAGGTCTTGGCAATGTGGGGGAAAGGGAAGCTTATAAATAAAATCACATACTGAGAATTTAGAAAATTGTGAGATTATTATAATATTAGGCAACATAAGAAAGAGGAAAAGAGAATCCAAAACTTCAGAAACAACAACAAAACTGTACGAGAAAGTGGTGGTCCATCTATAAAGAAAACCTACCTGTGGTATGATTTTGACCCATTGACAGAATGTGAAAGGAGAATCCATTTGAATAGATGCCAGTAATGTTATGTTATTTTTTGGTTTTCAGCCTTTAGAATTCTTTTGTATAAGTCATGGAGAACTTGAGTATGGTTACAAAGATAGACATTATTTATCTTGATAAAGTAAACATGAGAGGAATAGCTGACAGAGACTGGGGAGTGGAAGAGAGGAAGATGGAAATAGTTGTAAATAGCTGACAGAACAAGAAATGAGGCTCTAATATGCCACTTGAAGTTGTGGATGCCGAGTGGAAGAACTGAAAATGGGGATGTAACTAAATGCTTCTCTGGGAAGCAAGACTGGGTAGGGTGAGGAGCAGAAGGTCATGTATTTTCAATTTAAGTCATTTCATAAAATATTTGATTTAAAAACCCATATACATGTATTACTTATTTAACATAAAAAATAGACATACATGTACCCAAAGAAAACTCCTAGATGACCTTTGAAACTTGCTTTTAGCCCTCAATTTCAATTATAATTAGCTGAAATTTCAGCTCAGCTGAATATAACTGTAATTAAAAATCTCAACTGCCTAATGGCAGACAATTAGCTAGAGCTGTCAGGAGCCAACAAGAAAGATGGGCAGTTTGAAGACTTTGCTGTAAGACTTGGCAGCAGACTGCCAAGGATTCCCGCTCTCTGATTCTTCCTTCATGTTTTCTAACCTCAAGGAGGCAGCAGGATTTATGGCACTATCTTTTGCTTTGGACTTCACTGCAGACCTTTATTCAAGTCTTGGCTTCACTACTTATTGTCTGCGAGACCTTGGGCAAGTTATTTAACCTTTCTGCACCTATATTTTGTGGGCTCAGAATGGAGATAACACTTACTTGTCAGTGTTATTATAAAGATGGAATGAAATAATGTAAGTACTGATCATAGTATAGTGTCAGGCATATTGTAGATATATTCAATAAATGGTAGCTATTAGAGACAAACACAGCATTTTAAATGGTTGAAACACTTGCTGTTCAGAAACATGTAGGGCTTTTCCACTTGGTACAATTTGAAATGTGGATGTCTTCTGTTCTAGCCGTTGCAGTCTCCTTGCCAGGAATAGCTAATAGGCAGCATCTGTGTTACCCCTCTTACCCATGGCAGACATGGCTAATTGATCTCAGCATTCTTGCCTGCCAGATGTAGATGTGGCTTCGGTATTTCTTTCTTTGAGATAGCCATTTCCAATCAGTCAGAATTGGTACTTGAGGTAAAATCTATTTTTCATTTTTGTCTAGACAGATAACAAATCGATAATGATGTTCAGTTGTCTTAATGGCTGGGTGACTATATGGTCACATGCTGGTACCTGTGTGCATTGATTTTTTTATACCATACATCATGATGCCCTTATAGGTGCCTGGAGCTTCATGGGTGGGGTTGGTGTAGGAAGGTTTTAATGACTCTATGCTAGCTAGTATCTCTCCCTAAGAATTTATCATTGTTAGTAGGTTAGGAACCTTTAGGGAATGAGAATAAAGACTTGATGATTCTAGAAACATCATGTAACTGTTTGGGTTACCAGGGGATGAATAGAAGGTGGAGCCTCAAATCGTACTTGATTTCAGTGACTGCCACTTCCATATACCAACCAAATTCTTAGTTCTGTTAAAACTAGTTTGTCAACTGTCTTTGAATTTCCCTGCTAGGCTGTTTACCTCCCAGGCTGTTTACCTCTTTTCTCCAGGCCACTCTCTAATGAAAGAGTGGACCAAGCCCTCCATTGTATCTTCTTAAGTCCCATTTGCCCACCTGTGATAGCTTTTAAGTCCTTAAATCTTAATACTGATTTTACCATAGTATGAGTCCATAGGAATCTGTGCAGAGGGGATGGGGTGGGCGAGGGAGGGTCCACAGATTATGGTTTGGAAGGACCTCTTTAAGAGTCCAGTCAGGGGCACCTGGGTGGCTTGGTCGGTTAAGCGTCCGACTTTCGCTTGGGTCATGATCTCGCGGTTCGTGGGTTCGGGCCCCGCGTCGGGCTCTGTCCTGACTGCCAGCTCAGAGCCTGGAGCCTGTTTCGGTCTGTGGCTCCCTCTCTCTCTGGCCCTCTCCTGCTCACGCTGTCTCTCTCTGTCTCCTAGAAACAAATAAAAAAACATTTAAAAAAAAAAAAAAAAAGAGTCCAGTCAAAGGTGCTGACCTGAGGTCAGAAGAAGATATTGCTTTGTCCTCACAAGAGGACAAGAGATCATATACTTTGGGCTTGGGGTAGTTGGCTTTCACTGGTGTTAGTTTAAATATTATTTTTTAATTGCTGACCCAAAGTCAGCCCCTTGAGCTGTGACATTAGAACCAGTCAATTTTTAGGGAAACAAATTTTAAGCTACAGTTGTAGAAAGAGCAAAAGAAAAGTGGAAATACACACCTCTCCCCATCTCCTACACACTCTCATAGTTGATTGATACAAAGGTGTACATTTGTGTTGTGTTTCTTTTAAATATCTACTTACTCCAGGCTTTGAGATGAAATGCTCTATGAAAAGAAAACAATGTGTGAGAAGAAACACACTCTCTCTCTCTCTTTCTCTCTCTTCTGGGGGGCAGGGGGGAGATGTGGGTGTAGAGAATCAGGGTGTGAAATCAAAAGGATGATTAAGAGAATTTGACAAAGAAAATGACTTCTTCCACCCATTTAACACCCACATTAATCCACTCAGATGATCAAATGCAAAAGACAAAGAGAATTACAACCTTTTCGAGGCCAAGAAATAATAATTATTCAGAAAAAAATCTTGGCAAAATGAGGAATAAACCAAGCAGAGAGAGAGATTGGGGGAAAAAAGCCAGCAGTTAGACTGTGGTGCGGGTAGGCTTTGTACAGTTCACCTTCTCTCTGTTTAAAAGGAAGAAAATAGAAAGAAAAAAAAGTCTAACTCTTTATTTGAACAAGTAATGGAAAACTGTTGGTTGTGATAATCCCTGGGCTCCCCTTCATGGTGGCTCTGTGCCATTTTCCTGGTAGAAGTAGCAGAGGTCAGCTGAGGAAAGAGTGAATTCTCAGGACTGTGTGTGGGGGCTTTGTGTCATTCTATTCATACTGCCCCTATTTAAGTGCTGGGTTTTATTTAAAAGCTCTGCTGTCCCCTGATAGAAGAAGGGAGTGGAAGTGGGAAGAGGTAACATGTGAACAGGGTTAGAGGCAGAAAGAAAAAGGAAGGAGAAAAAAACGAGGATAAGTCCAGTTTTCTTTGGCAGCATATTGTATTGTTAGGCTTGCCTGGCTCTGTTCCAAGGGCTCGATTGAAAGTGAATTTCTCTTATTGAATTCCATCCAGAGATATCATAACCTCAAAAGGCTACTATTACCCAGAGGGCTTCCAATGGAAGCATTTGTGCTTGACTCTTGAAATGCAGGGAGTCACAATTGTCATTTGACAACACAGGACTCGTCAGGCCAGCTTCTTTCAGGGCAGGGGAATTGTTGACATAATCTGTCCCTTGGTTCCTTTTAGAGGGACCAGTCTCCCTGTTTTCAGGCTTTTTTGCTCAGCAGGTGCAGCAGCAAGAAAACTGGTGAGCTTAATAAAAATTAACATCAACACCACCAACAAAAATAGGCTCCAGGCTGATTTAAACATCAAATGCCTACCTTGTGCTGGCAGAATAAGGGGTCATAGGTCACAGTATGTGTCTTCAGGGTCCTTGGGACTAAGTTTATCTTTTTTAACCAAAAGAGGTAGTGAAAATATTACAAAATGCTACAAAAGTAGCAACCAAAGCACAGACTAAATGACCATACTAAAAGAAAGGCAAAGCCTTTGGGATGGGGGAAAATATCAATGCTGACTTTCTGATTTGTATGGATAATACTTTTCTTCTTGTGAACTGGCACAGCAAAGAGACTTGTGTGATGTTACCACATCATAACAGTTCAAATGTTTCTGTCCCTTCTTCCTTTTTATCCATTCCCCTCTTCCTCTTTAGTCACCTCCTTCCATTCATTGCAGCCAGTATTCCTCCTTTTTTCCCTTCCTTTCAGCATTAAGTAGTGGGAGTTGCTTCCCAAAGCTTAGCTCTGATAATAAACCTCTTGTGCAGTGACTTCATTTATTCTTAGATACACACAACCTGTTTTGAATGGGGCTATGGAGAGAAACTCAAATAGAATTAACCACTCTTTTCAGAAGTTGTTGAATACAAGCTTTGGTTCTCAAAATCAAGTTTCAATAACTGGCTCCTTTTGAACAAAGTGCAAAGGAATTCAGAATAATAAGTGTAACAAGATGGAGAAAATTTTATTCATTGGTATTCTGGAGGAAAGCACTGTATGCGTTTGGGAGAATTACTTTGATAAACCACTTTCGCTGGGGATTAAGTCCCCAAAGTATGCTCAAGTAACAAAAGATGGTCACTAAACTGCCTTGGGAGGAGGGTGGGTCCTATAAATGTGGAAGTCCTTTGTTTTGCTGAATTCAGCGATTAGTTTGGTAGGCCAGTCTGGAGGAGGAGGAGGGAAGAGCTGGATGTCTGAGAGAAGAGGAAGTTCAAGTGTTGGGATGTTGAGGGGAGAAAAGGAGAAGCAAAAGAGAAACCCCAAGGCTTCTATAGCCAAGGTGGGTGGGGATTACTATATTGTTTAATTTTTTTATTACAAAAATTTGATACATACTCAAAAGTAGACAGAACAGTGTAATGAACCCCAGGGTAGCTGTCACCACTTATGGGCAATTTCTTTAATGTACTTCTTCCTCCCTCTTTTTATTTTGAAGCAAATCCAAGGGAAACTTGGAAAGGAAGAAAGATTCTATGGGAATTTTTACATTGCTTTCTGTGGTATGTTCTGCTTCTTGAACAGTCTTCCATAAAGCGCGCATTGGTCACTAATGCTTATGTGAATTGATTTATTTTGAGGATAGGCAAGGACATGCTGCTCTGTATCAAGGTTTGAGCCAAGTGAAAACAGAACATGTGGACCCAGGAGGTGGGTGATGAGAAATTAGCTGACAGATCTAAGTTACACAAATATTGTAGATTTCAGCTCAAAAGGAAAATATGGTTTAAAACCAAAATGTTAAAGTATCTACATATAAGTGCCTTTGGAATTTTTCTGCTGTCCACACTTTTAGACGTACTTTCAGGGGTCTGAATGTAGTTCGATGATACGGAAGGAACACTTGATTGGGAGTTAGATTCTTTTTTTATTTTTTTTTTATTTTTTTTATTTTTTTATTTAAAAAAAAAATTTTTTTTTTTTAATGTTTTATTTATTTCTAGGAGAGAGAGAGAGAGACAGCGTGAGCAGGGGAGGGTCAGAGAGAGAGGGAGTTACGGACTGAAACAGGCTCCAGGCTCTGAGCTGGCAGTCAGCACAGAGCCCGACGCAGGGCTCGAACCCACGAACCGCGAGATCATGACCTAAGCAAAAGTCGGATGCTTAACCGACTAAGCCACCCAGGCGCCCCATGGGAGTTAGATTCTTTTATCACTTGGTTGTGAGACACTAGACAAATCACCCGTCTCTCTGGGCTGGTTGTTTATTCATACCTGGCCTGTCTAATTTCTATTGTGATAATCAGATTTTAAAATGTTTTAAAAATATGTTGTTTTATCAATATGAGCTGTGATGTTAATGTTCTTGAAAAAGGCCAGGACACGATTCTCCCATCTGTACTCTAGGCCTATAGGGCTTCATCTTTTTGGTTCCTTTAGTCTTAACAAAGGATTCATATTTTAGGATCTCAGGTCTTAACAAAAGGCTTTGTAACTTTACTTTTGGTTTCATCTTTAGGCCATGTATTTCTGGGTGGCCCTGATTTGATCTTTGCTGAGAAGCCATTTCTTAGTTTTGGCATTGTTTGCCGTCTGGAGAGGCTAGTAGTATTCAAAACCAGAAGGTCTTGGTACCTTTTGTTTGAACAGTTCTTTTAGCTTCTCTCTTTCTTCTTGCATTTTATTGTAAGCAGCAAAAAGAAATCATGTGGCACCAACATTCTGACTGAAGATCTTAGCTAGATCACCCATTTCATTAGTGACATGTTCTACTTTCCATGTTAGTGTAGGTGACAGTGTAGCTAAACATAACAGGCATCCCCTTTCCTCCACTTTCGAAAAAGAGGTGCCTTATCGGGAGCCCCCTCAAAGTCCAGCTTCATACAGTGTGTTCAAGGTACTTTAAGCTCTCACTAACATTCTCCTCCAAATCCTTTAACTTTATAGTTTCTGCCCATCACAGCCAAACTCCACTTCCACATACCAAAATATGTATTATCTAATGCTGAGCAACAAATTCTCAAATTTAACATTTAAAAATAATAAACATTTAAATAAGACTTAATAGAGGTGCCTGGGTGGCTCATTTGGTTAAGTGTCTGACTCTTGATTTCAGCTCAGGTTATGATCTCATGGTTCATGGGTTCGAGCCCTGTGCTGGGCTCTGTGCTGACAGCGCAGAGCCTGCTTGGGTTTCCCCCTCTCTCCTTCTTTCTCTGTTGTACCCCACTCGCTCTTTGTCTCTAAAAATAAATAAACAAACTTAAAATAACATTTAATAAACAATAAAATAATAAACATCTAGTTCCTGTGCGTCAGAAATCTGGCAGTGGCTTCCCTGGGTGGTTCTGGCTCATGGTCTCTCATAAGTCTGAAATTAAGGGATCAGTAGAGCTGCAACCACCTGGGGCCCCAATAGGGCTGGGGGATCCTCTTCCAGTTTTATACATGTGACTGTTGGCTGGAGGCTTCAGTTCCTCGCAATGTGGGCCTCTCTCATGACATGGCAATTAGCTTTCCTCACAGCAAGTGATTCAAGAGCACAAGAGAGAGATGCCATACTGCCTTGTATAATCTAGTCTCAGTCACACAGTGCTACTTCCACCTTATTAAGTCATTATGAGTGAGTCACAAAATCCAGCCCATACTCAGTGGGAGAGATTGCAGAATGGCATGAACACCCAGAGGCTGTGATTGTTGGGGGTCATCTTGGAGGCTAGCTATCTCATCTACTGGCTACATTCAGGTACTGTGCTCTCTTGGAGATACCACAGTGAATGAGATGCAGTCCCTGTGTTCAAGAGACTCTTAAGGAAGTTCAAGTTGTGGGGGATATAAATAAGTAAACTGGCAGTGTCATAAGTACCATGACAAAATTACAGGGGCTATCTGAGACATGGGAACCTAACCTAGACCAGGAATGAGGTCTTGGGGTACTGAGTTTTGAGCTTGCCAGGTAGGTAAATGGGTGAAATTCATTCTAGGGAGAGGGGAGAACAGAGGTAGAAGTGTGCCCATCTGAGGAAATCTCAACAAATTGGTATGGCTGGAGACACAGGCTATAGGCAATTGATAGGAGAAGTAGGAAGGGACCACATTATGAAGGATCTCATATGCCAAGGGTAGATGTTAGAACCTTGCCCTGATGATTATAAGGGCAGTGGTTGTGGTGGCAGTGGGGGTGGGAGAGGGGATAACGAGGATTCTGAGCACTCATTGAGTGCTTCCAGTGTGTCAGGTGGAAAATGTTAAAGACAGTGACTTTGGTCTCCAAAAGATTATGATTTGATGTGGAAAATAAGACATGCACAATTAGTGGCCTTTTAAGGTGGTTCCTGCTACTATTCTATTAAAAGTATAGGCAACAAAAAGTATAGGAATTTTGTGAAGGGAGAGATCAGTTTCTGGAAGTGTGATCAGTGAGATTTCATGGAGAATGTAGAGTCTGACTCTTGAGATACAGTTGTGGGATATATGGGAGAGAGGGGATGGGGAGAGCCATTCTAGGCGGAGGCAGGAGAGGAAGAGGCATGATGGGGGCAACAAGTGGTCCAGTGTGGGTAAGAAAGAGAGTTCTGTGTGTGAGAATGACAGTTGAAGGAAAGGTAGGGACAGATTATAGAAGACCCTAAGTACCAGGCCAGGGAATTTGAACCATGCTCAGTGAGGAATAGGGAGCCACTGATGGCTTGAGAGCTAAGAGTATTTGAGTCTAGATTATAGCTGGTCAGTACTCCTCACCCCTTTTCTAAGTACTCTCTCCACCTTTTCTAAACATAAGAAGGTCCTGAAACAGGTAAACAGCCTTTCCTGGTTACATTCAGAGAACCTAATAAAAGAAGGATAGAACACAGACCTCAGGACTTAGATTCTAGTGCTCCTCTTATTTCTTGCTCTACCCTCTTTCAGGAGGACCAGCTCTGAGCTCTAGTCATAGCTTGGGGTCCCGTGTAATGGGTAGTGAGTCTCACGAAGGGAAAGCTTCTCTTAGGCTTGGTGTTTTGAGGGCTCATCTGATTACCACTTAATATTTTGTCTAATTAATAATACTGCAGTTGTTTGGCAGGAGAAATTAATCAGCTATTAATCACCAAAGAGCATCTCTGTAACTTTTTTGGAAAAAGTTTCCCTGTTATAATTGAAATTGTAGTTGTTTCTTGAATTTGGATGGAGGGAAGGGCCAGAGGCAGACCATCCTGGGTCTCCTTTTGGAAAGGTTTGGCAGAAGTGCCTTGGGGTTTTTTTCAGCTGCTGTTAAGTAAGAAAAATGCAGCTGTTATTTTCCTGAGTTCTTCAGTGTCTAAAGACTGCTGGCTTCAGCAAGGGGACGAGATGAACGAGGGCCATGCTGCGTGCTGTGATGGACCACACACTGGGCACTCCAGATGGTTCTAGTCCTGGCTCTGCATGTAGGTGACCATGCCATGCCAGCCAATTTCCTAACTTCTTCGGACTCAGTGTTCTTATATTTAAATCATTTACCAGATTTGGGATTCCCAAAAGCTGTTCTGTAGACCATGTTGCCTGATGGATGCTTTAGTGAACAAAGAGTTCCTAGTCAAATGACTTTGGAAACTCTGTATACTATATGTATCTCATGGAGATTCATGAGACACCAGTTTATTAAAAGAGTGAGCATGTTGTGGTCAAATGACAACAAAAAAACCTGCTTGACCTGGTACATACCCAAACATTTTTGATCACAGAACCCTTTGTTTATTAACTATATAATGTGTATTTATTTTGAGAGGGAGAGTAGGGAAGGGAGATGATTCGAAGCAGGCTCCATCCACGCTGTTAGTGGAGAGACCAACATGGGGCTTGAACTCATAAACTGTGAGATCATGACCTGAGCCAAAGTTAGACACTTAACCGACTGAGCCACCCAGGTGCCCCTTTTTTTTAAACATCAAAATGACTAGCAAAATATGTTCCTGACTCTGCCATGTGTCTAGTTTTCTGATTTCTGATTCAGCTTCATTATTAGCCTTAGGTGTTCTCCCTGTAAGTATTCTTTTTTCTATAAATAAAATTAAAAAAAAATTTTTTTTTGAGAGAGAGAGAGAGAGAGACAGGGACAAGCACAGGGAGGGAAGGACAGAGAGAGTGAGAAAGCGAGGGGGGGGGGTGGATATAGAATCCGAAGCAGGCTCCAGGCTCTGAGCTGTCAGCACAGAGCCTGATGTAGGGCTTGAACTCATGACCTGAGCCGAAATCAGATGCTCAAGCAACTGAGCCACCCATGTGCCCCTCCCTGTAAGTATTCTTGTGGGCTCTTGATAAACTTCATAACCAATGCTCCTGCTTCTCACCCTCAAAACAATACTTTGGATTGTAAACTGAGACTCACATCTGATTATGCATACCTCTTTCTGACCCTCCTGCTGACCTGTGGTAACACAAAGGCTCTGGGCTTTGTTTCTAGTCTGTTCAGCTATCACCCTGCCATCCACATTTCCCTGTGGTAGTGGAATACCATGTGGGCCAGTGTTACCTTTTACTGTATAGAAAGGTGAATGTTTGTAATTTGGTAAGGGTTGGCTATGAAGACCATTTGGGAAATGAGTAACATTGAGGATCAAATTCTGATTTTTAAAAACAGTTTATTTATTTATTTAGAGGAAGAGACTGTGTGTGTGTGTGTGTGTGTGTGTGTGTGTGTGTGTGTGTGTACACGCAAGCAGGGAAGGGGCAGAGAGTGAAGGAGAAAGAGAATCCTAAGCAGGCTCCACTCTTAGCGCAGAGTCCAATGCAGGGCGCCATCCCATGATCTTGGGATTGTGACCTGTGCCAAAACCAAGAGCGTAACCAACTGAGCTACCCAGGTGCCCCTCAAATTCTGTTTTTATTTATTATTTATTTTATTTTTAATGTTTATTTTTGAGAGAGAGAGAGTGCGCGAGTGAGGGAGGGGTAGAGAAAGAGGGAGACACAGATTCTGAAGCAGGCTCCAGGCTCTGAACTGTCAGCACAGAGCCCAACACAGGGCTCGAACTCAAGAATCACGAGATCATGACCTGAGCTGAAGTTGGATGCTTAACTAACTGAGCCACCCAGGTGCCCAAAAATTCTTATTTTTAAATGGCAACCTCATCTTGTGAATTCACTGTTTAATTCAAGATACCTCTACTGCCTTAACTCCCTTATGCCACAAAGAACCCAAGTATTCGGCAAAAGTTAGCACAATACTAGACTTCAGAGAGTCTTACTCTGCTACTACTTGTCAGCCTGGAATTTATTGTTTCACTCCAAAGTAATATTGTAGGTTTGTGCTGGAATATGCCTTTTTGGAGACAGAATGTAAATTACCAGAATGAGGCAGCAGTCTATGTAACTGTTAAATTCTATTAGTCATGTTAAAGACCATTGATCTTGTGAGAAATTAGCTAAAGTTATAGAGATCCATGTGAAATCAAAGGTTTCCAGAAATATCTAGTGGCTCATTGTCTTTGCTACCTTTTGTGATGAATTTTAGGACAAGAATTCTCAAGGAGGAGGAAAAGATTAAGGAATTATCCAAGCCTTCGGTTACAATATCTGGTTACTAATTTTGATTCAAGTCAATTCTGAGTTGTGCATAATTTCTGATAAAATATGGTGGAGCTGTATGTCTGGTCCCTTTTTGAAAAGAAAAGCCTGTTTGATTATAGGCTTAAAATCCACCTAAGTATACCCCATCACCAGTTCATACTTTTAAGTCAAATTTGTTATTGACTTGGTTATATGTACTGAGAAATGAAACTGGTGGCCATACCATAATGAGACTTTCTTTAACCACATAGAACCCCACTTTATATTCACATCTCTTATGCTGCTTGGAGAGGGTTTATTTTTGTTGTTCTTCTGACTCAACAAATCTTTAAGCCCGTTGCTGGAGTGCATATTCTGAGCTCAAGTTTATGTTAGGCACTGAAATGATAATGTGATAATACTTTTTAATACTGTTGGAACTGTAGGGGAAGAAAACTTTTGTCTGTCCTCTTAGGTTCTTTGGCCAGCCTAAGAATTAAATTGACATAAGATAGAGAAACAGGAGAAAAGCATACAAATTTATTTAATGCTTTGACATGTGCATAGGATTCGTCAGAAGGAAAATGAACTGAAGAAGCTATCAGGGTCAAATTCTTACTAATGAATGTTGAATTATGGGGAGGTGACAGGACAAAGGGGACTGGGCTGTGGGTAGTAAGCTTGGGACAGTGACTACAAAATATATGGGGGAACTAGTGGAAGATATGGGTTATTTTAGTAGTTTCCTTTTTTGTAGAACCATTTCGGCAACTCTTAGTCTCTGGTGATAATGGTTTTCTCTCTCTGGTGCGGAGGTTATTTTTCTCATGGGAAATTTTATGACTTGCTTTTAGGTAGAAAGGGAAGGTCAGAGAGCCTTCCTGCATCTGCTGTTTCTCAAGTGTCTCAAAATAATTAATATGCCAAAGTGGCATATTTTGGAGTGGCATATTCCAAATCCTGTCAAAGTCCTGTTATATACCAAACAATAAACTCACTTTACCTAGACTGTCAGCTTGAGCTCTGCAGAAATCATTGACTTGTCAGACTGGATCCTTGCCCCAGTCACTTTACCTTCTTGAGACTCTATCATGGTGTTACATAAAGGAGTTGGGCCAGATGGTCTCGGAGTTTCTTTGTAGCTCTTAACATTGTGTGACTCTGAAAGAAATAGCAAAACTACTTTATTTTGGTCTCCACAGAGCAGATAGGAAATTGGCTTTAATGAGGTAACATAGATGATTAGAACATTTCTTGAAAATCAATATTTTGAAGTTCTTTTGCCTAGTCTCATTCTCAGGCATCCACTGGAAATTGCCTCGCCCTGTATTTCTTGTAGCAAAACTGTCCCTGTTATCAGGGCCCTGGGATCATGCCACACTTGGGTTCAAATTCCAACTGAGTGGTTTTATGACTGGTGGCACGTTACTTAACCTATCTGAGTCTCAGTTTCCTTATTTGTAGGAAATGGATAGAGCTGGCAGTTGCCTTATGGGGTGGCTGTGAGGATTAAGTGAGCTAATCTATTTAAAGAGGGCAGCAGAATGATTGGCACAGTGATGCTCCAAATACCTCAGCTGTCATTTCTGGTTTGGGGACCACAACACCTTGGTCTTCACCCTCTTGTGTGTCCCTTTTGTTGATCTCTGTTTGGGTCTTGCTTAGGAGGCTGCGTGTACATTGAGTCCTGTCTGGAGTTGTTAGCCCCCTTCCTGTCACCATCTCCTGAGCCCTCTTACACTTTGCTCTTCTGCTACAGTTTCCTTAGCATCCCTCGTGTCTTACACCACAGCCCCCTATACACTTGCAGATGTTCACACCTTGCTCATGTTACATGTGAGCTCTCCTGTTGCTTCTTGAAGATAGAAAAGCGATCTTGATTATCCTGACAGCATTTTTCTCTCAAGTACTGGTTACCAGTCCCCCTCCTGATGACACTATGCTCTTCCCAGAAGTTTGCACAGTTGGGGTTTGCTTTATTCCTTTTAGAAAGATGGAGGTGATGTGACGGCCGCTCTCATTTGTGAATACTCTTGTTCAGAGGTGTATGATCTATGTCAAGAATAGATGGATGAATAGAATGTTTATTATAGTCATATTATCTTTTTAAAAAGACATACTTTTGTTTTTCAGCTCAGTGTCTTTTCAAGATACTTTTTTTTTTTTAAAGCACATCAGTGCCAAGCAGTTATCATTGGGATTGTGATGCTGTCAGGGCTGGAAATCAGAAAAACTCTTTTCGATGCCTGGAATTAGGTGCCCCATTTGTTCTATCTTAGGAACATACGGAAGTGGAGTGTCTAACGAGCTCTATACTTTCTTATATGGACTATGGCTTCCTCAGCTCTGGCAGGAGCTGGACTCTCTCTCCTGAGATCTAAGCCAGGGGATTTTAGACATGGGGATTTAGTTACCCAGCAAAATAGACATAACACAAACCTGGCAGTTATTAACTTTTAGTTTTGCCCATAAGAGTATTTACAAAAAAGTAAAAACAAATTGAAAACATAAAACTCCCGTTTAGAGTCACATTTTCATAAAAGACATTAATAAAAGGATTTTTAAATACCAAAAAGTAGGACAGACATAATAGGAATTTCCTTTACCTAAAATAAATTTAGCATTATGAAGAATTGATTACAGTGTCCTTGTTTTTAGGAATGTGCCCTGGACTGGTAAAACTGTTGGGATAAGCTAGCACCTGTTCATAGCCTGATGTTTAAAACCTTTGAGTTATCCAAGAACACTAAAAGTACAGGGGGCAAAAATATGAGTGAGATGAAATGCATAAATGAAACATAGAAGATCTACTACATAGAACAAAATAACATTCTGTTTTTCATCTTGATTGTTAATATTTTAAATCTCTAGTCCTTACCACTTGACTAAGATTTTTTTAGAATAACATTCTTGAGTGCTGAGAACAAACTGAGGACTGATGGGTATGGGGTGGGGGAGGGGAAGGGGATGATGAGCATGGAGGAGGGCACTTGTGGGGATGAGCACTGGGTGTTATATGGAAACCAACTTGACAATAAACTATTTAAAAAAATAAAATAGTGAGAGAAATGTGTTTTCCATTAATAAAAAGGCAAATGACTTTTCTTTAGTTTATAGCATGATGATCTGCTCCTAACTCAGTTGGCCTTTTTGGTCCTTATTGAGAATTCTTAACCCATAGCCTGCTAGTGCTATTTGCATGCTAATCATTTCTGTAATTGATCTTCTTAGCTCCCTTCAAACCTTTTACAAGGTGGCCCTGAAATTAACTAAGGATCACAGAGTAGAGCCACTACAGAGACTGGCTCACGTAGGCATTGTGGCACTCTCAGATTCTCTACCTCACTCTGCCCTGTGACCCCACCCTTGAGAATTCTGGTCTGTGTGCAGGTAAAATGGCTTTTATTGTAACACAGAAATTATGGTGCAGGGCAGCCAGGGTTTATTGTTGCCAAGACGGAACAAGAGAAGTTTGTTTTTCTTGTGTTAGTAGAAAAGTAGGAGTGGTGCTAGTTGCCAGGCAGCTGGTACTGGGTTATCTACTTAGATTATATGCTAGAAGAGGCTTCTGTCCATGGCAGGTCACTAACATGTTGTAAAAAAGAGAGGGAGAGGAAGAGGGAGAGGGAGAGGGAGAGGGAGAGGGAGAATGGTTCTAAGTTTGGCCAAAGATCTGAATACATTCACAACTAGAAGAGCAACTGTCATATTTATCCATGGATTATAGAGTGAAACAAGTCCAAGGAACCACAAATATTTCTTATTCTTACTCTCAAGTTCTGTAAGTAGAAATGAGAATTCAGAGAGGTTTAATGACTTGCCCAAGTTCACACTCTTGGAATGGAGTCAGAGTTGCACTGTCCAATATGGTAGCCATTAGCCACATGTGGCCATTTAAATTTAAGTTAGCTAAAATTAAAACTTCATTTTCACTAGCTTCATTTCAAATGCTCACTGGCCTCAAGAGGCTAGTGGCTACCATTTTGGACAGACAGAAATAGAACATTTTCATTGCTGCAGAAAGTTGTGTTGGTGCTATTCTGGAGACTCTGGGTCCAGACTCTTTCCGTTCTTACAGTGAGATTTTCCTTCTTCCCTATGTGTACAGTCTATATCTATAATTGTTACGTATAGTGGGAAAGGCATATTTTGACATTAAATTAGAGATAAAGTCAAGGTCTTCTATTTCTTCCATCCTTTGAAAGTAGGAGCAATTTGAGTAAGCTTTCTAACCTTTCTACAAGTGGTACTTACCTGTAAGCATTTTCCCTATCACACAGAATTATTAGAATTAGGACATGGTTTAGCAGTGTGGTTGCTTTGACTTTAGGGTATAACTTTTTCTTTAAAGCTAATATTGATCTAACAGTGAATTCTTTAGAAAACACATACAGCTCCTTGAGGAAAAATTGGCCATGGTTGTATGGTATCACAGATGTCTGAGGGCTTTAAATTAACACTGTAAATCTTAGGATTGTGGGGGAAGAGCTAGAAACTTTATTGAATGTCTCCCATCTGGCTGTGTTTCAGGCAGCTGACTGACTGGCAGGGTGAGTGGTAGGTATACGTGCAGAAATTCAGGTATCAGAAAGTATTTAATAAAGAGTCAATTTTATACCAAACCCAGGGATTCCATTTCACATTTTTTTAAAAATTGAGATAAACTACAGAATATTATGCTCATGGCAGCAGTGGAATTGGACTAACCCAAGCTGTGGAGCCCAGTTAGCATGGGGCAAGGCTGAGGTGGGGCTAAGGTTTGGTGGATATCACAGGTTGAGGGAGTCATGAGTTTAAGGATGTAATAGACTCCCCAGCAGAATGGCCTGGTCAACAGGACTATCCTCTATTTCAGTGGCAGTTAGGGTTTGCTACTGCCTGCTGGGTGTGGGCAGCTCAGAGTCTCTGGCAGGAAGAATTACTGTTTTGCAAGTAATTAGGATGATAGAATCATATTCTGTCTGACTGCCTTTATCCTGATCTGTTATTTCTTATAGAGAATGACATGTCCAGGATATTTGATAGTATATGTTTTATTTCACTCAGAGCAATGTCCAATCCCATTGTTAGTGAGCTGGAGGTGACATTGAGATGCTCTGTGGACCTTTACAACTCAAACTATGGTCCGTGGACCAGGAGTATCAGCATCACTTAGGGGCTTGATAGTGAGAGGATCACATTTTTGACATAAAGATTATTTTAAAGTGAAAACACTTGAAATCTTATCTGAACTTTTCTTATTTAACTACAGTAGAGCTTTCAGAAAATATACAGCTGTCATTAACCCTGCACTGAGGGAGCTTCCTTCAAATTCTAGGAGGGAGGCAGACTGATGCTCATTCCCATTAACATTTAAAAAACCCCAGTAGAACCTTCCATACTCTTCCACTGACCCCTCTCTGCAACTTCAGTTTTTTAAAGTTGGTATATAAACTTTACCTCTGCATATTCAGCAAATTACTTACTACTGAGCAAATCTTACGTGCATTTGTAAGTAAACTTTATTTTCTGCTGTTAATCTTTTTATTGTCAGTTAATGAATTCACAGGCCCTTGAGTACTTGAATCTAAGTTGGTAGAGGAAAATATTTCCCTCCCAAAGGTAGAAAAGCAGAATCTTTTTTGTTGTTCTTGTTGTTTTGTTTTTGTTTTGTTTGGAGAGAGAGAGAGATTGTGAGAGGGGGAGAGGAGCAGAAGTGGGGGGGGGGGAGAGAGAGAGACAGAGAGACAGAGAGAATGAGAATCATAAGCAGGCTCCCACACTTAGTGCAGAGCCCGATGCAGGGCTTGATTCCATGACCCTGGGATCATGACCTGAGTAGAAATCAGAGTCAGATGCTTAACTGACTGAGCCACCCGGGTGCCCCAAAAAGCAGAATCTTAAGCTCCATCCCATAACTATGGAATAGGAATCAGCATTCTAACATCATCTCCTGGTGTATGTAAGTTATAGTCTGTGAAGCAAAGAGGTTGGCAGATTTTCTTTGAGAATGGTTGGACAGTAAATTTTGTAGGCATTGTGGACCACGTGGCCTCTGTTGCAGCTACTCAAGTCTTGCCACTATAGTGCAAAAGCAGTTGTAGAAAACACTTACATGAATAAATGTGTCTTTGTGATAGTTAATTTTTTTATGGGTCAATTTGAATGGGCTAAGGGGTGCCAAGATAGCTGATAAAACATTATTTCTCTGTGTGCCTGTGAGGGTGCTTCCAGAAGAGACTGGTACTGGAATTGATGGACCAAGTAGAGATTGCTCTCACCTTTGTGGATGGGCATCATCCAATCTGTTGAGGGCCTGAATAGAACAGAAAGGTGGAGGAAGGGCAAATCTGCTCTCTGCTTGTTGTGGGACATCCATCTTCTTCTGCCCTTGGACACTGGTGATCCTGGTTGTTGGGTCTTTGGACATGGACTGAGACTTAGACCGTTACTCCCCTCGTTCTTAGTCCTCAGGAACTATACTACTGGCTTTCCTGGACCTTAGCTTGTAGATGGTAAATCATGGGACCTCTCTGCCTTCATAGTCACATGAGCCACTCCCTTAAAAATAAAGCTCTTTCTGTATATCTATATATATCCTATTGTTTGTTTCTTCAGAGAAACTAAGACAACTGTATTTCAATAAAACTTATAGACACTAAAATTTGAATTACATATACTTTTTTGTTCTGTTCTATGAACTATTCTTTTTGTAACCATTCAAACATTTTCTTCAACCATTAATTCCCCCCACCCCCAGCCATCCTTAGCTTGCAGGCTGTGCAAAACAGGTGGTAGGTTCATCAGTTGGCCATAGTTTGCTTATCCTTGGTCTAGCCCATTTATTTCCCAATTTTTTTCAAAACTTCATAGTGCACATGGAAAATTATATTGGTACAGCACACAGGTGTACCAATACTTGTCGTTGGATTGACCACTTGGGGGAGGAAGAGGCCTCTGATTACGGCGAGTGCTGAGAAGAATGGGCAAATCTATAACCCAAATTCATGGAATAAAACTGGGAGGCTGTGACTCCACCAGAAGCCTACTAGAACTGATCCAAGAATTCAGCGAAGTTGCAGGGTACAAAATCAACGTACAGAAATCCGTTGCATTTTTATACACCAACGATGAAGCAACAGAAAGAGAAATCAAGAAACTGATCCCATTCACAATTGCACAAAAAACCATAAAATACCTCGAAATAAACCTAACCAAGGATACAAGAGATCTGGATGATGAAAACTATAGAAAACTTATGAAGGAAATTGAAGAAGACACAAAGAAATGGAAAAACATTCCATGCTCATGGATAGGAAGAATAAATATAGTTAAGATGTCATTACTACCTAAAGCACTCTACACATTCAATGCAATTCCAATCAAAATTGCACCAGCATACTTCTCAAAACTAGAACAAACTATCCAAAAATTTGTATGGAACCACAAAAGACCCCGAATAGCCAAAGTAATACTGAAAAATAAAACCAAAACGGGAGGTATCACCATCCCAGACTTCAGCCTCTACTACAAAGCTGTCATCCTCAAGACAGTATGGTATTGGCACAAAAACAGACACATAGACCAATGGAACAGAATTGAGAACTCAGAAGTGGACCCAAAAGTATACAGCCAACTGATCTTTGACAAAGCAGGAAAGAATATCCAATGGAAAAAAGACAGCCTTTTTAACAGATGGTGTTGGGAGAACTGGACAGCAACATGCAGAAGAATGAAACTAGATCATTTTCTCACACCATGCACAAAAATCAACTCAAAATGGATAAAGGACCTGAACGTGAGACAGGAAACTATCAACACCCTAGAGGAGAAAGCAGGAAACAACCTCCTTGACCTCCACCGCAGCAACTTCTTACTTGACACATCCCCAAAAGCAAGGGAATCAAGAGCAAAAATAAACTGTTGGGACCTCATCAAGATTAAAAGCTTCTGCACAGCCAAGGAAACAACCCAGAAAATTAATAGGCAACCAACGGAATGGGAAAAGATAGTTGCAAATGACATATCAGATAAAGGGTTAATATCCAGAATCTATAAGGAACTCACCAAACTACACGCCCGAAAAACAAACAACCCAGTGAAGAAATGGGCAGAAGACATGAACAGACACTTCTCCAAAGAGGACATCCAGATGGCCAACAGACACATGAAACGATGCTCAGCATCCCTCCTCATCAGGGAAATACAAATCAAAACCACACTGAGATACCACCTCACGCCAGTCAGAGTGGCTAAAATGAGCAAATCAGAGAACTCTAGATGCTGGCGAGGATGTGGAGAAACGGGCACCCTCCTACACTGTTGGTGGGAATGTAAACTGGTACAGCCCCTCTGGAAAACAGTGTGGAGGTTCCTCAGGAAACTAACACTAGAACTCCCCTATGACCCAGCAATAGCACTGCTAGGAATTTACCCAAGGGATACAGAGATGCTGATGCATAGGAGCACATGTACCCCAATGTTCATAGCAGCACTCTCAACAATAGCTAAAACATGGAAAGAGCCTAAGTGTCCATCAACAGATGAATGGATCAAGAAGATGTGGTTTATCTATACCATGAAATACTACATGCCAATGAGAAACAATGATATCTGGCCATGTGTAGCAACATGGATGGACCTTGAGGGTGTTATGCTGAGCGAAATAAGTCAGGCAGAGAAGGACAAATACCATATGTTTGCACGTATAGGAGGATTAGGAGGAACTTGATGGAGGGACAAGGGGGAGAAGAAGGGCGGAAATGGTGGGGGAAAGGGAGAGAGGCAAACCATGAGAGACTCTTGAATGCTGACAAAAACTGAGGACTGATGGATGTGGGGGGAAGGGGGGGATGGGCATGGAGGAGGACACTTGTGGGGATGAGCACTGAGTGTTATGTGGAAACTAATTTGACAATAAACTATTAAAAAAACAAAACAAAACTGGGAGGCTGTGGTCTAAACCAACTCCCTCCATGTTACCAATAAAGAAACTGAGACTGCCACCTTTTTTATCCTTTTATCCCCAGGGCTCATCATAATGACTGGTCTTAAAGACCCCTCATTTTCTGAATGAATAGTTGAGAAGTGACTTTCTGGTAACTAGCAGAGCTGGGAAATGAGTTTCTTGCTTACTGGTCTAGTGCCCTTTCCTCCCTTTCAGAAAATTATGATTAAAAAAATGTGACTGTGCTGGAGTTGGTGGTTTAGGAGAAAAGCCACTTTTTGGCAGAAAGAGCCTTCCCGAGCTCTTACATCCTGTCTGGGGTAGACATCAAGGCTGCTTCTTAGTACTTCTGGTTCTTTCCTTCCAAGCTCACTAGAGGATGGCAGGATCTTGGATGCTTGAGGTTAGGCATGGTCATGTGACTTACTTTGGCCATTGAGTGGAAGTGAGATATTGAAGTATTTGAGATAGCATGTGAGTCTCCATGCTCTTTCCTTCTTTGCTTAGAGATCATGACACATGATATTGTGGCAAATGGTAGAGGCTTTATCAGCCTAAGTCACTTGAAAGACTATAAAGAGTCTCTACTGATCCATGTGGTCCTCACTGTCATAAACTGAGGTTTTAAAGTTTTATTCCTGCAATGTAACTTAGGGTACCCTTCCTCATTGATACATTCTCTCATAGATGATTCCCTAAGAGAGTCCAGGTCTAGTGACTAACAGGAGACACAGGAATGAAAATGATAAGATCTGGTGCTAGACTTTTTAGATTTCCCAGTCAGTTGTAAGCTTGTAGGGACCATGTCTTGACCATCTTTAAATGCTTTGAATGGGGTTGTTACAGGTTAAATTGTGTCCCTCCTAAATTTATATATTGAAGTCCTAATCCCCAGTACCACAGAATAACACCTTCTTTGGAAAAGGGTCTTCACAGAGGTAATGTAGTTAAAATGAAGTTATTCAGGTTGGCCCTAATCCAGTGTGACTAGTGTCCATATAAAAAGGAGACATTTAGAAACAGACACACAGGGAGAAGTCCATATGAAGATGCAGGCAGGGGTTGGAGTGATGCTTCTATATATTTGCCATCAAGTTGCCAGAAGCTAGGAAAAAAGGGGTGGAATGGATTTTTCTTCATTGCCCTCAGAAGGAACCAATCCTGCCAACACCTTGAATTCAGACTTCTAGTTTTCAGGACTGTGAGATAGTAAATTTCTGTTGTTTAAGCCATATAGTTTGTGGTACTTTGTTATACCAGTCCTAACAAACTAATGTGGGAAGTTTTTTAAAGCTGTTCTCTTTTTTTATTTTTTTTTTAATGTTAATTTATTTTTGAGAGACAGAGCATGAGCAGGGGTAGGGCAGAGAGAAAGGGAGACACTGAATTGAAGCAGGCTCCAGGCTCAGAGCTGTCAGCACAGAGCCCGAGGCTGGGCTCGAACTCACTAGCTGTGAGATTGTGATATAAGCTGAAGTCAGACACTTAACTGACTGAGCCACCCAGGGGCCTCAATGTAGAAAGTTTTTTTAAAAAATGTTTTGATTATTTTTTCCTTTTTAAACAGCTTACTATAATAAAATTCACATACCATACAGTTCACCCATTTAAAATACACAGCTCAGGGGCACCTGGGTGTCTCAGGTGATTGAGCATCCGACTCTTGATTTCAGCCCACATCATGATCCCAGGGTCGTGGGATCAAGTCCTGAATTGGGCTCTGCACTGAGCATGGAGCCTGCTAAACATTCTCTCCCCTCCCCTCCCCCATTTGCATGCTCTCTTTCTAAAATAAAAATAAAAAAAAGTATACAACTCAGTTGGTTTTTAGTACGTTTATGTCACTATAACGACTTTAAGAACGTTGTTATGTCTAAAAGAAACCGCATACCCATTCACTCCTCATAATCATCCTTCCTGCCACCACCCAGCCCTGAGCAGCCACTAAATTCCTTTAGGTCTCTATAGATTTGCCTATTGGAGACATTTCATATAATTGGAATCATTTAGTATGTGGTCTTTTGTGACTGGATTCTTTCACCTAACATAATGTTTTCAAGGTTCATCCATGCTGTAACATTTATCAGTATTTCATTTGATTTTATGGCTGTGAATAATATTCCATTATATGGATATACCACATTTTGTTTATCTTTCATTGTTTGACAGATATTTGAGCTGTGTCCATTCTTTGACTAGTATAAATAGTGCTCTTATGGCCATTTGTGTGGAAGTCTTAGTATGCATGTCATTTTCATTTCTTTTGAGTATATACCTAGGAGTGGAATTGCTGGATCATGTGGTAACTCCACGTTTAATATGTTGAGAAATTATTGCCCAAAGTGGTTGTATTATTTTACATTCCTTTCAGCAATGGGAGGGTTCCAATTTCTCTACATTCTCACCAAGACTTGTTTTTATCTGTCTTTTTGATTATAGCCATGCCAGTACATGTGAAGTGGTATTTCACCGTGGCTTTGATTTGCATTTCCCTAATGGCTAATGATGTCAAGCATCATTTCATCATTTTGTGTGTTTATTGGCCATTTATGTATCTTTTTTGGAGAAATGTCTGTTCAAATACTTTGCCTGTTTTCAGTTGGGTTATTTTGTTATTTGTCTTTTTATCGTTGAGTTGTGTGAGGTGTCTTTATAGGTGGGGATTCATTTCAGTAACAGTAGATTTTTTATTTTTTTTTTAACCAGCAAGGTGAGAATACAATTTCTATTCCCTGTAGAGTTCTGAGGGCTGGTTAAATTTGCTGGATATTTAGTTTCTTCTTTAAATTAAGTATTTGAACATAGGATAAAGGCCAGGGAATTCTAAGTGGAAAAGAAGGAAGAAAAGGAAAAGAATTTGGAAGCTTACTCTCCAGTAAAGACTTTTGTCATTACAAAAGTTTCCGGGCTTCCTTTTTGTGTAACCCCACCTGGGAGCCTCTTTCAGTATTCAGACCATCAGCCAAAGGGGAAGAGGCTTTTTTTTAAAAAAACTTTTTCCTCTGTTCCCTTTCAAATAGTTCTTTGTGCATTTGTGATTTGTTTGCTATTGTTTTCAGTTGTTGAACTCTGGGTACAAGGGTGGAAGGTAAGTTGAACAAGTTATTCACCTCCTACTGAACAGATTCTGTCTTTGTTACCTGGACCAAAGCAGAGAGCTTCTCCCCGACTATGCAGATCTTTAGCAGATAAATGTGAGCTATCAGGAGCCAATTTGCTGGAAATCTTCCCCTTAGTAATTGGCTTCATATTTCAGCTCTTAGAAAAAGTCGACTCTCATTACCAACCCTGCCTTTTCCCCTCCAGGCCAGCAGAGAGAGAGGTAGGGTCCACTGGAGACAAGGAAGGGGAGGGAATGGAACTCCAGATGAATTATTATTTTTTTCTCTCTGCTGGCTATACTTCTAGGTGCCCCCTCTCAGTCATGCTTCTTCAGAAAAGCACCTCCTCAGCCGGCCAGGGCCTTCTTGCCAATGGTAATCGTGTTCTTCCCACCCCAGGCTCACTTTCCCTAGATAGGAAGTGACAGGCAGGGAGACCTCCTGCTCTTGGGTTCTTGGGAGGGGAATACAAAGCATTATATCAAACACTGCCACCAGGCCAGCTCTTTTGGGTTGCATTAGGCAGTCAAGCATTTTGCTGCCTGCTGAATGTCATCTCATTTAACATTTTGTTAAACAACTTCTAAAGGTCTTAACAATATGACAGATGGGCCATTGACTGGGTTCTTAGTAGCTAAGTACCAGTTTGGCTAGGCTGGATTGTGTTTATTGTTCATTAAATGTTATTTAAAGAACTCAATCTTGATGCCTCCCACCCCCTGCCCACCCCTCAATGCATACTTTCTGTAGGACCCCAGGGTGTCACATTAGAGGCCTGTTTCTATAGAAAAGCACAGCAGAAAGAAAGGTGGAGAGAGGCTCAGAAAGGAGAAGAAATGAGAAGATAAGCAGAAGAAAGTGGAGGGAGGCAGAAAAAAGTATGTGTGTGTGTCTGTGTCTGAGGGTGAGGAGTAGCTGGAGG
Source organism: Hyaena hyaena (assembly GCF_003009895.1). NCBI lineage: Eukaryota > Metazoa > Chordata > Mammalia > Carnivora > Hyaenidae > Hyaena > Hyaena hyaena. The sequence continues at coordinate 3,055,612 of NW_024080790.1, forward strand.
GGGTTATGGTTCAAAGGAAAATGTAACAGCCAAATGAGACAGAGCAAAAGGGATTATTTCTGCAGATGGCAGGCCCTGTCCCTTTTGGTTTCAGTTTCAGAGAGGGTCACCTTCTACTTGCTTCCAGATTCAGAAGGAGGAAAGAGGGTGTCTGTGTGGTGGTGGCTGCTCATTACACTGACCACACTGGCGTTGCACTCTGCTCTGTCTTTTCTTCCCAGTGAGCTGTAAGTGATTGGGAGACAATTACCCTCTTTGCCTTTGTTTTCCCCAAGAAGTGGATAACAACCCCTGCCATGGAAGAAGTAACTCACTTGTAGTTGATCATGAAGTTTGTCTAGGCAAAACAATCTGGTTTCTGGTGTTAAAACATAAACTGAGGCATATTAAAAATTTTTAAGAGTTCATTTGAGCAGAACTCCATTCAAATCTTACAGTGCTAAACTTGTAGCAATTAGGAGTCCCAGCAGCAGCAGCTGGAGGAAAGAGTAGAGAAGGTATGAAAGCAAAGAAAGGAAAATTATTTGATTCACCATATTGCAAAGTCTACTTGGCTGTAATTGGTTGTTCTTAGATTTTTATTCTTAACCTTGAATCATTTATAGGCTTAGGCTTCTAGAGCCACCTCAGTCTGATGGCTTCTTTGTTTAATTAATTTAACACTGCTTGTCAGGTTCTAGATGATCAAGACAGGGCTACTCCGACCAACACCATTTCATTGGCTGGAACAAAGGTAGTTTTAAAGTACTTCGCTAGCTCACTGCTTGGATTCCAAAGTCCTCTAGGGAGGAAATGAGAACGTCACACTGTTCTGTTGTTGTCAAGAGCACCACTACTGCCAAAGATAAAGAAAATGACACAGAAACAATGGGCATTATCACAATATGGCAGATGTTGTAGATGATATTCTTTTTTCCAGTTAGAGAATGGCAATCTGGAATGTCAAGTCAGAAAATGACTTAGAGATTGTCAGGGCTTGAAGGAACTTTAAGAATCAGTGTACAGCAATGGATTCATGTAACCGGGTGAAGAAAGAGCCTTAGAAACTTTAGCTTTGGTCACACAGGCAGCAGGGAACTAGAGCCAGACAGCAGCCTCTTAGTGCAGAGTGCTTCCTCTTGTTTCAGCCAGAACTCTTAATTGTGAGTGATGGAAACCTAATGGTGAGAATTCCAAGGTGCACTGACTTTAGGCATGGCAGGATCCAAGGACTCAGTAAGGATATAAAGACGTTGTTTCTTTCTCAGCCTCTCACGTGTGCTGATCTTTGTATTGCATTCATTCTGTGGTAGACTCTCTTAAGACATGGCAGAAAGTGACCACCAGCAGTCACAATTGCGTACTCCCATCAGCTTGACAACCCAGTAGGTAGACAGCTGCTCTTTCCTGCTGGTTTTCGCATGTTCCAGGATTGATTGTCTTTGGCCAAGGCTGGCTTCAGGCCCATTTTCCCCTCCTGGAGCCTGGGGGTGGGGGGAGGCAATGGTTATATGTGAGGCATGTGATGAGGAGAAAAGTAAAGGAAAGAAAATATATATGATCTAGCAATAAAGAAGAGGCCCACTCCACTTCTGTACCATGGGATGATGTGGACATTTTTCTGGTACCTGGAGACAAGGTCTCTCTTGCTATAAATGGCCTGCTGGACACACACTAACCCCTTTCTGGAGGCCTTGTGTCCTTCTTTCTAGGAAAGCCAGTCACTCTAGCTTCCTCTGTCAATAGGGGATGAAATGAGACCGTGTGCTTCATCAGATTGTGGAGACTTGGGCACAAGAAGATGGAATTTCACTCTTATTTCTTCCACTTCCAAGATCTCTTAGCCTGTTCATGCCTAAAAGAGGGATACAATAATGGAATTCAGTGTAGGTTAGTAAGTATTTATTGATTAACTGTTTAAGTAGCCATAGTGTTAGAACCCAGGAACCATAAAGATAAGGAAAATAGATGGCTCTGATCTCTGAAGGTTAGCAAAACCCTTAGGATCATCTAAAAAGCTTTCTATTGTGTAAAGGGAATAAAATAATACAAATGCCTGGAATTCAGGTCTAATGGGATAAGCACCATGGATAAAGAAAAATTTGACAGGAGGGGGATATAGTTCTAGGGAGGTTTTGGAATGATCAGGAATGACTTCCTAGAGGACATCATTTTTGTGTTGGACTTCGAAGAATGGGAATGGGGATTTGAGTAAAACACTGTCAGCAAAGAAAAGGAAGAAGCATTGCAAGAAGAAGAAATAATAGACTGAGCACAGTCATTAACCTACAGAGGGGTGGGGCCTTTCTCAGGAACTGTGACTAGTCCAGTCTGGAGCAAAAGTGAGGTTAGTACAGAGACAGGGTAAAGGGGAAGAGAGTCTGAGCCAGCCTGCAGCAGAAGAGAAGGCAGGCCCAAGCTGACCTGCACCAGTCTTTGGAGATGATGTTGCTTCCTATCAAGCTGGGTCTTCAGAGATTTAGCTGGGTTGCACTGAAATAAAAGTTTTTATATTTGCCAAATCAGTCTCCATCGTTTTGATTTTGTGAAACCAAAAAGTCACATCATTAGTGATTTTCTTCTAGATTCACTAGAAACCAGTGCATAATTAGTGGCTAAAGTAAATGTATATTTTTGTCAATTAGCAGTTGTTTGAACATATTTCACGTTATATATTCTGTTCTTAATCATTTTTTATTGTTAGTATGATTGGGCCCAAGTGAATATTCTAAGCCTGTACCAAGGTGGAACCACAAGATTTTGTAGAAAGCGTTATCAGCAGGTTATTGTGATCAGGAGCTTGTCATGTGAGCCTGAAAATCACATTTTTTTTTTTTTTACATATTAAAAATGTTTTTTTCATTTAATTTGAGAGAGAGCAAATACGAAAGCATGCAAACAAGGGAGAGGAGCAGGGAGAGAGAGAGAGAGAGAGAGAGAGAGAGAGAGAGAGAATACTAAGCAGGCTCTATTCTCAACATGGAACCTGATGGGGGGCTTGATTCCATGACCCTAGGATCATGACCTGAGCTGAAATCAAGAGTCAGAAGCTCAACTGACTTAACTATTAATATTAATTTCAACAGCTTAACTGTTTGTTAACTGATGGGTGATGTGTCAATTTTTCCTGCTTCTGACTATGTCCTTAATGCAATGGAATTCTCCTCTGTGTCTGAGTTTGACTTTGGTATGTTGGTAGACAATTCCTTTCCTTCCTTCCTTCCATAAATATTAATTGAGCCCCAGTTAACTCAAACCTCAGTGTTAGCTCTGTGTTGAATATAAAGAGATATCACAGCCATACCTTGTTTTTTAAAAAGTGCATAATTGAGCTCAGGCATGGACACAGAAAGAGCTAACTAATAGAGCAAGACAAGCTGCCACAAGGACAGACTCCTTGCTGTGAACTCATCGGAGAGGTGGTGGAAGGATGCTGTGGAGACCCATTGTTTCATGAAACAGACATACCTGAGGCTGGCCATGTATGTGAAGGGCATACTCTTGGTTTGCATTTTTATACTCTGTTTTCTTCTGGAAATTCCAGCTGGAGATTTTTTGCTCCAACCTATGAGGCTTGCATGGCTACTACAATTTTTACCATTTTCTTCCTTCTTGCCCACTGCTGGGGTTAGTGCTTGTACTTGTTACAGCCTTCTACTTGGCTTACCATTAGGGTACACCTTCCCAGAGGTGGCACTTGGGCACTTATCTGTGGACAGATTATACCCCTTGCATTTTTAGAAGCAGAAGAACTGGACTGTCCTGCCATGACTGAGTTGGGGATTGGGTAGGCTGCCCTGGGAGCTTGTGCTAAATATATTACATGTGTGTCTTCTGGGTCAGAGTAAATTGGGCCCTTAAAAGATAGCCAACTTTCTGGGTAATTAACCCAGTTTTGTCTTGAGAGATATAACTGAAATTGACTGAAAGAGACATATCCACAAATTTTTAGAGAGAAAGGGCTGCTCTTAATAGATTGGCCAATCAGTGGAGTGGAGGAGGGTATTTCTCATGGACACCTACTGCAAGAGACTTTCAAAAGGTGGTGGGTGGCTACAGATTCTTCCTACCTGCCTGAAGTCAGAGAAAATTACCCTGACCTTAGGCACATTATAAAGATTTGCCTAAAAAGCAAAACTGAAAATTGGTGAATTGGTCCAATGCAGAGAGCAAGTAGATGAGATAGAAAAAGAGGGACTTCTCTTTATTTATTTATTTAAAAAATTTTTTTAAATGTTTATTTAATTTTGATAGAGAGAGAGACAGTACATAAGCAGGGGAGGGGCAGAGAGAGAAGGAGACACAGACTCCAAAGCAGGCTCCAGACTGTCAGCACAGAGCTGAACATGGGGCTTGAACTCACTAACAGTGAGATCATGACCTGAGTCAAAGTCAGATGCTTAACTGACTGAGACACCCAGGTGCCCCTGGACTTCTCTTAATTTAAAGTTTATTTATGTGAGGGGAGAGAGAGAGAGAGCAAAAAAGAGAGCGAGCTGTGGGAGGGGGAGGGCAGAGAGAGAGAGGGAGAGAGAGAATCCCAGGCAGGCCCTGTCAGCACATAGCCTGAATCGGGGCTCAATTCCATGACTGTGGTATCATGACCTGAGCCAAAATCAAGAGTTGGACGCTTAACTGACTGAGCCACCCAGGTGCCCTCAGACCTCTCTTAATTTAATGTGATAAAAATCAACAGATTACCTTTTGTGTTGTTGTTATACATTATTTTGGGGTTTGTATTTAACACTGCATCCCCCTTTTCCTTTTCCAAACCTAAATTACATTGGTGGCTGCTGTCTTCTCATAGACTGGATAGACTCTTTTTTTTTTTTTATTAAAAAGTTTTTTTTTTAATGTTTTATGTATTTCTGAGAGAGAGAGAGAGAGAGACAGCGTGAGCAGAGGAGGGTCAGAGAGAGAGGGAGACACAGAATCTGAAATAGGCTCCAGGCTCTGAGCTGACTGTCAGCACAGAGCCCAACGTGGGCCTCAAACCATGAGATCATGACCTGAGCCAAAGTCGGACGCCCAACTGACTGAGCCACCCAAGCGCCCCTAGACTGGATAGACTCTTGACTTGTCAGCTGAGTTAGGGACATAGATATGATGTCTTGTAATATTTAAAAGACCTAGATTAGGAGGAAGTTAACAGAGGATGGGAAGCAGGAGAAGAAGGGGAAAAATAGTTGGGGAGAGGGAGGGAGGCAGACCATGAGAGACTCTTGAATGCTGAGAACAACTGAGGGCTGAGGGAGGGTGGGGGAGAGGGGAAGGGGGGTGATGTGCATGGAGGAGGGGACTTGTTGGGATGAGCACTGGATGTTATACGTAAACCAACTTGACAATAAACTATAAAAAAAATTAAAAGACCTAGAATATTTCTCAAAAAATATTGAAGTTCTTGGAATCCTTTGAAAAATTAGAAATCATAGTAACACTAAGTGTAGACTCCTGCATGGAAGCAATTACACTGAGCTGAATGCCAGCTTCTCCTTATCAGTGGGATATTCTTCTGTTGAACACAGTGCCACCCAGTCCCTGTTGTGTATTTCATATAGCCCACCTCACCTATTTAAGTTACCTATCTGACCCCTGTTGTTGTTTGAGTTTGTAACCTGCGCCCTCACAGAAAAAAAATACTAAGTCACTAGTGATAGGGAATTAGAAGAAGGCACAATCCAGAAAGAACTTGATGACTCACTTGGTGACTTACTCTACAACATAGATGGAATGTCCTACTACCCATATTGGATATAAAATAGATATCCGTGATTGTTTGATATTTTAGGCTTAGGCTGTAGCAGGGACAGTGGAATGTTCCTGTGCTTTGTGAGACATGAATCTGGGGTTATGGCTTTCTTAGAGAAGGTTTAAACTGCTGAGCCCTGTTCAGCCTTAGCAAGTGAAATGGAAATAGGTATGCAGGAACATTCATTATTGTCTTCCCTCTGCCGTTCTCAAGTCTGAACAGTTCTTTTAATTCTCATTATTTTTAGCATGTTGTAGCCCTCTGTACCCCAAGAATTTTTATTTCCCTAGGTATGTGGCTAAAGAGAGATGATAGGACATGATCCTTGTTTCAGCACTCAACTGCAGAATGACAGATGAATCTGATTAACTTTCATGTTTGGTTTTATTCAGAATGTCTCATTGGCTCCCTCCCAACTTTTTTTGCTTAAACTTTGAATCTGAAATAACAAAATAATACAGTTGAGGTCTGATTGTTGCCCTTTAAAGTTTTTTCTTTTTTATTCTTCTATATGACCAGGCTTTACAAAAAGCTATTTTACTCTAAGAAATTAGGTTTCTGGTTATCAGGAGCCCTAAATAGACATGAATTACAAGAACGTCCTTTGGAAACCCCACGCAGCACTTGTTTCATTAAATTCCATGAAGCGACCTTAATTTAGTGGAACACTGGATAGGCTGTTCTTTTAACCTATTATCACTTTGGCCAGGCCCATAAACCATATTCATGGATGATTCCATCAAGAAAGACAACAGTGGGATTAATATTATTTCAGGATACAGTAAATGCCACAATGATGAAGCTGTTTAAGATCTGGTGCTCACGGTGTCACACTGAATGCATTGACATTTACTCTGCTATCACTTCATTTCCAATATTCCTTCCAAATCAGCCGATGCTAATGCTTCAGCATGTGTGCAGAATACAATGTGGGCGGGGGTGGGGAGACGGTGAAGGGATTGTACAAATCCTTTGCCTTCCTTTTTTCTTTTGGTATTGAGAGTAAAGATAGTATTTGACAAGCAGTAGCCTTCAAGATGTCAGTTCTTAGGATTACAGAGGCTCCCAGGAACTGCTTTCTCCTGGAGTTGGGTCCCCTCTTGTCTGCGACTGAGTAAGTGGTATGGGTCTGATATGAACCAAGAAAGCACTGGTTGATGTTTTAGCATGATGGCATGTTGGAATTCAGTGCATATGAAAATTCAAACAGCAGACCATTTAGAAGGTCTTATTTGTAGTATTCCTGAATCACTTTAATCAAACTTGGTGCCCCAGACAAAATATAAGCCTAATTATACTAAATATTTGAAAGCTGGTGGGTAGTTTTAGGAAATGTCTTTTAAAGAAGCAGTAAGGATATTATCCATAATAACATTACTAATGTCTACTACTCGCTCAAGCGGTCTCAGCTCCTGATTTTGAAGGTTAGGTTCTCAGGGTTGCAAGGAGTTTTAAGGTTGTCTAGTTCATACTTCTCAAAGCATGTGTCTGTGAATCACCTGAGGACTAGTTAATTCTAATATGTAGAGTCTGGGGGATCCTAACCCAGTAGTTCTGGTGTGAGGGCTGAGAATCTGCTTAGCATCTAACTCCCGGGTGATATAGATGCTGCTGCTCTGTGACTCATAGTTTTAGTGCAGGGTCTAGTGCATCCATTGCCTATATCCTCTCCAGGTGAGGATCTAGTGTATATTTAGACCTTTTTAAGTAAGAGGCAGCTCATATTCTCTTAAGGCTGTCTGTTTCATCTTTGAGCAATTCTGAATATTAGTTTTTCTTTATATTGCAACCAAAATTCCATTCCCTGGGCGTGTTAATCTCTGGCCCTTGGTCCTGTACAATACAAATGGCAAGGCAAGGAAATGGCCCTTTGATTAAAAGGAAGCTTCCATCCTCCAAGTTTCTTTTTTTTTTTAATTTTTAAAAATGTTTTATTTATTTCTGAGAGAGAGAGAGAGGGCCTGAGCAGGGGAGGGTCAGAGAGAGAGGGAGATACAGAATCTGAAGCAGGCTCCAGGCTCTGAGCTTGTCAGCACAGAGCCCAACACGGGGCTGAAACCATAAGATCATGACCTAAGCCGAAGTCAGACGCTTAACTGACTGAGTCACCTAGGTGCCCCGCATCCTCCAAGTTTCTAATCTGAGGGAAACTCCCTGGGTAGGAAGGGATAGCTGATCCACGGATAACTTAGGTCTCTTTGGGGTTTACCATTCTGGTTGACTTTACTGTCTTCTTACAGCCCTTGAAGGCCACATGCTAGTGTTTGGTTTGGCTCCCACTCTGTGTGTCCCAACTAGATGAGATCGTTCCCTCTTTTGAACTCTCACATCCTTGTGAGATACACACATTACACACATCCTTGTGTGTATCATAAAAATTAATTTATCCCATCTCCTGATTGTAAATCCATGGAAGCAGGGATTGTGCCTTATATTTCTTCAAATTCTTTACAGTGCATTGCACATACTAAGAGCTCAAACCATGCCTATTAAGTTAACACACACAACCTATTTCAAGGAGCTTATAGCACTAACACAACAAAACATAAAGACTGCAACATATTAAATTGTCACACTACCTAGTTGTATAATAGGTGAATTTCAGAGAAAGGAAGAGTTCAGTGTAGATAGGAGCAACTGCAAAGAGCTTTAAAGGAGGTAAAAGGAGAGAGGATTTTAAATTTAAATTGGCAGTGCATGACCCATTTGATTCAGCTAAGGATTCTGGGGCTACTTTGGAAGAGTCTAGTAGATGATATAGAAGTGTATGTGGTTTCTTCCAAGGAAGTTGGGGGAGGGAAGAATATAACTTGGCTAGCTTTAAGGCAAAAGTCAGAATACTTTTCAGGAAAGGACTGTATAGTAAATATTTTAGGATTTATGGATGCTATGGTCTCTGTTGCAACAACTCAGCTCTGCTGTTGTGGTGTGAAAGTAGCAATGAATTGGCAGGAGGCATTCAAACAAAACTTTATGTGCACTAAAAATTCAATTTCATGTAATTTTCATATGTCATGAGCTATTATTCTTGTTTAGATACTTTCCAACCATTTAAACATGTAAAACCATTCTTAGCTTGGGTATCATACTAAAACAGGTAATGGGCTGGATCTGGCCTGAGCTGTGGTTTGCTGATTCTTGGCTGATGCCCTGGATGTCCAAGTTGAACGTTTCACTAGCAAAGCTTTTATGAATTAGTGACTTGAGACAGATACTGCCCTCAAGAAGGGGACTATCAGGAGCATTCACGAGAGAGTGGCTGTTTGAAAAAAATGTGCAAGGCTGGGAGTGAGATGTTATTATCCAGGCATGGTGGTTCTCCAGATGCTGTTTCCCTACATGGGTGAGGTCTCAAGATATGTAGAGACTTTGGCAATTATTCTCTTCTCTCCACTCTCTCCCCACCTCCCCCTGCTCCTCCTCCTTTTATACCTTATCTTCTCTCCTATGACCTTTCTGTTTCTACCTTTCTGTAGTTTCACTTTTCTATCTCATCAGGTTTCCTATGGCATATGCTTAAGCTCTTAGAATTATGTAAATATTTTTTTCCTTGCAAAACCTCCCTAATATTTTGGAATGTGATTACCATCCATACCTAATAATACTTGATTTTTTTTCTATATGTAATATGGACATTAAAAGTGAACAGTCTGCATGAAATGTTTGAGAAAGCATGTGCTGCTGGGGAGAAAGGCAGATGCATGTCCAGAGAGAAAAGAACAAACTAGCTCTGGGAATTGGAAATATTCCTGGAAAATATACTTTCTCTCAGGAGGAGGAACAGGTCAGACAGTGAGTTCTGTGTGGGTCATGTTGAGTCTGTATTACGTGGATGAAGGTTGGTAATCAATCAGATGGGTATATTTAATAGGCAATTCAGCGATCAGTTCCAGAATCTAAGAGAGAGGAATGGCTCGGAAGTATAGATTTGGGAATCATCACCCACCCTTGAAACTGGGTGGGCCTCTGGGAATAGACTGTGGCAGAAGAGGGTTTGTGACTTCAGTGCTAGGTACTAAGGTGATAGGGCTTCTGAGCTGCTTTCTACCAGCGGACACCTGGGGATAAGCCACCATGTGGAAGCCCAGACCACGTTGGGTGGGACACACATAGGTATTGTGACTAACACCCAGCTAAGATCTTGGCTTCAGCTACCATCAGCTGCCGGGGATGTGAATGAATGAGGATCTGGGTGATTCCAATTCCCAGTTTTTGGGTCCTCCAGCTGAGAGCCCATCATCATGGAACACAGAAATGTTGTTCCCACTCTGCTGTGATTCCTGACCCCTAGAATTTATGAGCATGATAAATGGTGGTTTTACACCACAGTTTGAGGTAATTTGCATAGTAATTGGGAAGGTATAAATATATGATATGTGTGAATGTGTGTGTACAAATACATTTATACACACAAGTATGGCCTAAGACCCTAGGTCCTCCTAGATGGGAAGGGTCTCAGATGCCTTTTCCCTTCTTATCAAAGTGCAGTTTGATAAGCCACTTCACAATAAGGCATTGGTGACTGGTAAGTGGTAAAAGGAATTTCAGGCAGGGTGGTAATTTGCTAAGGGTGGGGATGGGGTTGAGGTTTCTGAGAACTGTACTATCATATCCTTTTCTCCAGATGAAGGACATAGACCAGAGGTTTGTTCGATGCTAGCTTTCTTTGATGTCTTTTTAAAAAACATTTTTAATGTTTATTTTATTTTTGAGAGAGAAAGAGAGACTGGACACGAGCGGGGGAGAGGTGGGGAGAGAGGGATACACAGAATCGGAAGCAGGCCCCAGGCTCCGAGCTGTCAACACAGAGCCTAGAGCGGGGCTGGAACTCAAACCGTGAGATCATGACCTGAGCCGAAGTTGGACATTTAACCGACTGAACTACCCAGGTTCTCCCCCCACCCCCCCGCCTTTTTAATTCCAGTTTTCTCTAACTCTGAGAAGGGACTGCTAGTGAGGGTCTTTTGCAGTGTCCCAATGAGTCACAACCTATGGGGAGATACTAATAGTAGGAAGTCAGTGAAGAGAACCAGAACATATTCCCAAACAATGTGATACCCGGTAGGGAGGAAGCCTAGTGAATGACATCTGTCCTTCTTACTTGGGGTCCTGACCTGCATGGGTGTGAGGGTGAATGCTCCCTGGTGGCCTGCCCTGGCCCCTCCATGGCCCTTCTCCTGGGGCTGCAATAGAAAGTACTTCTTCATTTCCTGCCCTTTATTCCTGCCTGGGGCTTGGATGTGGGAATCCCGTAGCCCCTGGACAGCCCCAGAGTTAGTGGTGTTTCTGTCTTTCATAAGTGAAATTTTATTCTTATGAAGGCTGGGAGGGAGAACAGTTACCATTGTGTCTCTGTGCTTTGTCAGCCTCCCTCTCCATCCTTTTTTCTTCTTTCTCCCCACTTTTCCCCTCTTTACACTCTTTTCATTTCTCATTTTCTTCCTTGTTGCCCTTCCTACCCCTGGTCTCTCCTCATTACTTCCTCCTTTTTCTCTCTTGATTATCTTTTTTAAAGCATTTATTTCAACTTTGGCATAAATGGTGGTAAGCTGAGGCTGCGGGATACCATTTCCCATTTTCTGGTGGTGGGATCATATTTTCACTAAGATGACTTAGGAGGTGAAAGTGGAAAGTGAGGAAGTGTTTCTCTGCACTGTAGGGGTAGAGGGGAAGGGAGAAGCATGTTGAATCAGGATGGGGATAAGGAACTTCCTAGTCAACCTCAGTATCACTAGAGAAACAGCCAGGGAGTAGGTAGGAGCATGAGCCTTTGGGGTCTTTCTCTGTCAGGTATAAGAATTCTCTGGCAAGGGCCTGGCTGAAGCTGGATAAAGACGGTCAGCATGGGCACTGTCATGGCCGTAAAATAAATGCTTCATTGAGGTGTCCTCTGGGAAATGCAACCCACATGGATTGCTGTTGAGTTTGCAGGTCACCTGCTCAGGGTAGGTCCCCCAAAAGCAAAGAAGCATAAGCTTCACATTTCTTTCTGATTTATTTTCCATTTCCAGGGGCTTGATGGGACAAAGTTGGAATTTTGGGTACCTGGTGTCTCTGGAGCAATAGACAGAAAGCTGTTGCTGTGGACAGCTACCCAGAGCCATCCTTGTCATAGCCTAACCAAAGCTGTCTGCTTGAATAGATAGATGAATCAGACCTATTTTTAGTTCTGCTCAACTTGGGTTGAGCCAGGAAGTCAATGGGTTTAGATTTCTGGTTGCTCAGCGTCAGTCTGTTCTGGAGGAAGAGAATGGGGGTTCTGGATAAAGGTCCCTGACAAAGCCTCCCCTGCTTCCCAGTCTGCCAGTTAATGTATGAATTTGGCCATTTGCAGGTTGAACTGGGTCCCCTTTCCCTACCCCTCTTTTTAGACCCTCCCAAAGCTATGTGATCCTCCACTGTCACTGTCTTTCTCCTTTGGTACATTGTGGAGCAGTTCAGAGCTGGACCAACACACTGAGTAGCTGGGTGGTGTAGGCCTACCCCAGCATTAGAGGCGATACCACCTTCTCTCGCCAGTTCTCTAAGGAATGACCCTCAGGTGTGGGACCAGTTTTAACAGAGCTCCAGTTGTGGAGAGAGCCAAGGGAGATAGGCTAGTAACTTTTAGGCAGGTTTCATTTTTCTTTTTTCCTTTTTAAGACCAAGAGCCTTTGGAAGCTTTTCTAGCATTAATGATTTGGCTGAGTGCAATGGTCTGCCTCCCTCAGTGGGCTGAGCTGGTGAGGGGCAAGCATCTGGCTTAAACTGATGAAAGGCAAGAAATTCAGAATTACTTCCCGATACTTTCTGCTTCAGTTTAGGATTCTATAACGTGGTAGTGTGGTGGGCCAGCTGACAGAGGGCCTGCCAGGCCAAAAAGTAGACTTAATGTTTGAGTTGAGGGCACATTGTTCAGGATGGGGGGTTAGGGGGAGAGACCAGATGATGAAGCCTCATCTCCCCATGAGGTGGCACCGACAGGGATGTAGGTCTTGGGTGGAAGCAGTGAGGTTTTGCACGAATTCTTTTCTGATTGGCTCTTATGTATTTTCTCCAGGGAACCCCTCTGGTCTTTGCTTTCTTTCTAACAGGATCCCTGACCATGGAGCCACAGGCCTTGCCCCTGGCTGCCAGGACAGCCAGATATAAACAAGCTGAGGGAGAGCCTGGTGTCAAACATTATGTTTACTAAACAAAACCGACAAGTTCTCATTGTTGCGTGAGGAAGCCCTGTAGCTCTCAATCCCCCAGAGCTGAAGAGGATCCATTTTATTGAGCTCTGTAATGACAGCCCCGGCTGGAACAGCTGGGTAGTTTGTATTAGCTCTAAGAGACTCAAGAGGGCCGTCCTTCTTTAGAAAAATTATGTTTTTCATTTAGACCAACAACAGCCTGACTGTCTGGACATACCTTCCTATAATCTTAAAAAAAAAAAGTGGTAAAATCATAGCCCATATTGTTCCCTTAATACCTAGGGTGGCCAGAATTAGCAAATAAAAACAGATGATACCTAGTTAAATTTAATTTCAGGTAAACTACAAATACTTTTTTAGTACAATATGTCCTACACAATATTTGATGAATTTATACTAAAAATGTATTTGTGGTTTTATTTGAAATTTATATTTAACTGGAAAATCCTGTATTTTATCTGGCAATATGTGATTCCTTTCAAAACATCCCTGCTTAAATACCTCTGGTGATAGGGAACTCACTACCTTTTAAAACAGTCATTACATCGTTAGACAGCTGTGATTACTAGAAAGCTCACCTGCATATTAAGGTGACATTCTTACACATTTGCTACTCATGTACACCTCTTGGGCCGCTTGGAATATGCCTTGTCTGTCTGCCCTGTGACAACCATCCAAATGTTTATTAACAGTTCTCTGTCTCCTTGAAGTTTTTCTTCTGCAGCCTGAACATCTGCTCTTTCAGTTTTTCCTCAAGTGATGTAGTTTTGGGCATGCAGGCCAGCCTGTGAATGTGCTGTGTCTGGCTTGTTTAGAGCCTTTGGAATCAAGTGGGATCTGGTGGCCTGAATGATGTTTTTGATTGACATGGCTTTGTGCTTGTTGTTGAGAGTCCATGTCTACTATGCCAGGGAACTTCTAGCCTCATGAGCCAAGCTTTGGCATGAACTCTTTTCTGAGGAAGGAGTACTGTGCTACCTGTCAGAGGGGAGCTTAAGGACAATTGGAGAAGTGTGTGCTCCTTCCTTGTTATAGACTGAATGTTTGCATCCCACCCCCCCCCCCAAAAAAAATTCATGTTGAAACCTAATTCCTAAAATGATGATGTTTGGAGGTAAGACCTTTGTGGGGGGGTGATTAGATCATGACAGTGGAACCCTCATGAATGAGATTAATGTCCTTACAAGGCACCCCTTGCCCCTTCTATCATGTGAGGACACAGGGAGAAGATGGTCATCGGTGAAACTGAAGTGAGCTCTCATCAGACACTGAACCTTCCAGTGACTTCATCTTGGACTTTCAGCCTCTAGAACTGTGAGAAATGAGTATCTGTGGTTTATAAGCCACCCAGTGTATGGTATTTTTGTTATAGCAGTCCAAGTAGACTGAGACAGTCCTATACTGCATATGCCAAAGTGAATGTAGCAGCCCTATTCTTATATTTATATTTATATTGATTGATTGAGATAGTGCAGAAGAGGGGCAGAGAGAGAGGGAGGGAGAGCCTCTTAAGCAGGTTCTGCACTGTCAAGTGCTCCATCCCATGAACTCACGACCTGAGCCAAAATCAAGAGTTGGACGCTTAACCAGTTGAGCTACCCAGGCACCCACCCCTATTCTTATTTTATTTTATTATTTTTAAAAAATATTTTTATTTATTTCTGAGAGAGAGAGACAGCATGAGTGGGGGGGTGGCAGAGAGAGAGGGACACACAGAATCTAAACAGGTTCCAGGCTCTGAGCTAGCTGTCAGCACAGAGCCCGATGCGGGGCTCAAACCCATGAGCCATGCGATCATGACCTGAGCTGAAGTCAGACGCTTAACCAACTGAGCCACCCGGGCTCCCCACCTATTCTTATTTTAGATGACAGTTGGCAATTAGAACATTAGCATTACCAAAAGTCATGCTAGATATTAATGAAACATATTAATAACAATCCGCATTTCTGTTTCTGATCATACTGGAATTGTGTATAAAAACGTCAAGCTGGGTTCAGAGATTTGCTACCAGCCAACTGTGCGACTTTTGGAAAGTCATTTATCTCTTTGGCTCTCAGCATCTTCATCTGAAAAATGAAGCATTTGGATTAATTCTCTAAGGCAAAAGAATGTCTCACAGAGGCTGCAGGTGTGTCTTTTGACATATGAAGCTAACTGGAATAAAATAGATGAAAAAAAAAGATGACAAAAATGTTGTTTTAGATTTAGATTTAGAAAATTACATGTGGACTACTCATTTAAATCTGCCTGACATTGCTGTGACATCCAAGTGTAGAACCAGGGCAGTGGGTTGTTTCATTGAATAGAGGATGGGCCATTGTGGGTACTACTGAACTTGTGGGTGGTAGATGGCATGTGATGTGAGCTGTGTACCAGTCACTTAAAATGCAAGCATATCTTGATCTGTAGAGGAGAAATAAAGAAAAAATCCAGGAAATGCACATCAAAATCACAATGAGATATTCCTTCACACCTGTCAGAATGGCTAAAATAAAAGCATAAGAAACAACAAATGTTGACGAGGGTGTAGAGAAAAAGGAACATTTGTGTACTGTTGGTGGCAATGCAAACTGGTGAAGCAAGTATGGAAAACAGTATGGAGGTTTCAGAAAATTAAAAACAGCATACGATCCAGTAATTCCACTACTGGATATTTACCCAAAGAATACAAAATACTATTTTGAAAAGTGTATGCACCCCTGCATTTATTGCAGCATTATTTATAATAGCAAAATTATAGAAACAGCCCAGTGTCCATTGATAGATAAGTGGGTAAAGAAGATGTGGTATATATATACAACGGAATATTATTTAGCCCTAAAAAGAAGGAAATCTTGCCATGTGCTACAGCATGGACGGACCTAGAGATCCACAGCTGGTTTGTGAGCTCCAAAGACAGTTTTGTTAAACTCTGTTTTTAATAAATGGGACTATCCTCACCCATAATAATAATAATAATAATAATAAAAAATCTGTAGGTGTTTGCTAAAATGATAAGATTGGACAGGGACATTGGACTAGATCTGTAGGAGCTCAGAATTCTCTCTAGAAGCTTATTTCTTCTTTAATTTCTGAGTGTCAACTTCTTGAGTTTCAACTGCTCACCTTCCACTTTCTCTGAAGGATAGTTGGAGACAATATTTTCCCAAGAAAAGAGTATTGAAGAAGAGTCAAGAAAACCATTTTTTTTATTTTCTGTGTTATTTTTATCACTGTGTTGAGTTAAAAACACCACCTAATCCTTCTCACATGATTTGGTTTATAACTTAGATAACTCAAATAAGTGCAGTTTTCTATGTTATAAATTTGTCTGTAAATGCTAAGTGAAATAAGTCAAAGAAAGACAAATAACATATAATTTCACTCATATGTGGAATTTAAGAAACCAACAAAGTGGGGGGGGGGGAGGTAAAGAGACAAGCTAAAAAAACAGGCTCTTAATTATAGAGGACAAACAGATGGTTTACCAGAGGGGAGTTGGGTGGGAGGATGGGTGAAATAGGTATAGGGGTTTAAGAGTACACTTAACGTGATGAGCACCGAATGATTGTTGGATCACTATATTGTACACCTGAAAGTAATATAACACTGTGTTAACTATACTGCAACTAAAAATAAATAAATAAATAGGGGCACCTAAGTGGCTCAGTTGGTTAGGCATCTAGCTCTTGATTTCTGCTCAGGTTGTGATCCCTTGGTTAGTGAGTTTGAGCCCCATGTCGGACTCTGTGCTTATAGCACGGAGCCTGCCTGGAATTCTCTCTCTCCTTTCTCTCCTCTCTCTTTCCTTTCTCTCTCTATTTCCCCCACCCCCATGCATGCTCTCTCTCTCTCTCTCAAAATAAATAAATAAACATTAAAAAAAAGAAATAAAAAACTGGGTTCATTACCACAGATAGTTTGAGGTAAAGCTGCCTTACTGACCATGTTTGAATTACAGGTGTGCATACCTATTGTTGCGCCCTTGGTCTTGAGGTGCCTGGGAGAGGCCTAAGGCAGCTTGAGACCAGCCATTAGACCAAGTTGCCTGTGGCCATGAGTAATCAGTTCACTATACAAATATTATCCTTTTCTACATGTGCCATGAAGTAAATAAGGGTGAAAAGTGCTACCATTTCTTCTAAAAAGTAAATAGATACAAGTGAGGGGACTAGGCAAAATTGTTGCTCAGATTGCAGCTTCTGAATGAACAGGCCTGATCTAGTGGTTCAAACTGGAATTCTTCTCCCAAGCAAAAGTGTCGAACATCTTTGCTTCTTGTTTATCTTTTTTTCAAAAATTAAATTTAAATTTATCAAAGAGATATATGCATGTTTTTTCTTAAATGTTTTTATTTTCTAAAAAAAAGAAAATGTGATATATAATGGAGTCTTGTTCATTTACATCAGAGAAGGGATTCTTTTTTAAAATATAATTTTATTGTCAAATTGGCTTACATACAACACCCAGTTCTCATCTCAACAAGTGCCCTCCTCAATGCCCATCACCCATTTCCCCTCTATCCCACCCCCTCATCCTCCATCAGTGTGTTCTCTGTATTTAAGAGTCTCTTATGGTTTCCCTCCTTCCCTCCCTGTTTGTAACTATTTTCTCCCCTTCCCTTCCCCCATGGTCTTCTGTTAAGTTTTTCAAGATCCACATATAATTGAAAACATATGATATCTGTCCTTCTCTGACTGACGTATTTCACTCAGCATAATACCTTCCAGTTCCATTCACATTCTGCAAATGCCATGATTTCATTCTTTCTCATTGCCAAGTAGTATTCCATTATATATATATACCACATCTTCTTAATCCATTCATTAGTTGTGATGGGCATTTAGCCTCTTTCCATAATTTGGCTGTGGTTGAAAGTGCTGCTATAAATATTTGGGTACATGTGCCCCTATGAGTCAGCACTCCTGTATCCCTTGGGTAAATTCCTAGTAGTGCTATTCCTGGATTATAGGGTAGTTCTGTTTTCAGTTTTTTTGAGGAACCTCCACACTGTTTTCCAGAGCAGCTGCACCAGTTTGTATTCCCACCAACATTGCAAGAGGGTTCCTGTCAAAGAAGGGATTCTTAACATTTATGACAACATTGACGGACCTTGAGGACATTATGCTAAGTGAAATAAGTCAGAGAAGGACAGATAATGTGATGAATTCATTTATATGTGGAATATAAAAAAGTTGAGCTCATAGAGACAGAGTAGTATAGAGGTGGGGGAAATGGGGAGTTGTTGGTCAGAGGGTACACCTTCCATTTATAAGATGAATAAGTTTAAGGGATCATTAGTATCATGATCCATTAACTGTATTTCTCATGCTGTACCAATATACATTAGTATATTAGTATATACATTAGTACAGCATGATAAATATAGTTAACAATGTTGGATTATATGCTTGCTGTTTGCTAAGAGAGTAAATCTTAAATGTTCTCACTACAGACACAAATAAAAGGTGATTATGTGAGGTGATGGATGTATTAACTAACCTGATGGTAATAATTTCACAATATATATAGGTAGCAAATCATCACATTGTATACCATAATGTTACACAATGTTATATGTCAATTTTATCTCAATAAAGCCTGGGAAAAATTAGAAATAAAAGAATTATAAGAGTTTATCCCCTGCCCTAGGAAGAAGATCTGAGTATTTTTCTCTGAGAAGCTAAATACCCCCAAGAAAAGATGTTTGAAGACTCTGGAAGGGACTGTTGTCTAATTATCCCATAGGACCTCAGCTGACAATGAGTCCTGCTTCCTACAGAGCTTCCAGTCAGCTATTTCCTCACACTTAAATAGGTATGGAGAGCCAAAGATCATGAGATGTTTGAATCTTCCAACATGAAAGATAGATGCTTTAGTATATTGATTTGATAAATTGTACCAGTTAATGTCTTCCCTGTCTTCATGCCTTCACTCTGTGACTTCTCCTACCAGCCTGCTGGAGAAATGTGAGAGAGAGATGCATGGAAGACCCACGACCTTCAAATTAGGGCCATCCTACATCAGCCAAATGCTAGTAGTAGGACCCACTGAGCACAGGTGCATGAATGAGCCCCACCCAGATCAGTCAAGCCTCACCCAGCTGACTTATAGACCAAGCACTGTCCTCCTTGAGGAAAGCAAAATTCTATTACCTCCAATCTATAAAACATTAGTGTGGATGAGTACATCCCTTACATTTTCCCTTTTGCATCACCCAGTCCCACTTCTCTACTGCTTGAGGTCAAAGAACACCACTTGGGCCCTGAAGTCCAATTCATTATAGGAAGGATACCCTGAGTCCTGTCCTAAGAAGAGCAGGAGGCCGTGGGTAGAAGTCAGGAAAAGCAAATGCCACATGGACCTTGCTGGACACAGGCTTCATCTTCTGGCTGTTGGTTCTCCTTTACAGTGATCTCATATGGCCCATGGCTCCGTGGTTACTTCTGTGTTTGGGTTAGTGAGAAATCCAGAATGCCAGGTGAAACTGGCTGGATCTTGAACTCAAATCTTGGCCCAGGGAAGCCGTAGGGCTTGCTAGTAAAGCTGGAGGCAGGGGAATTGTGAAGTTGGTAAATATCATTACTACACTGGCCCAAGCTCTTCCTTTCCTTTGGCTCTGCCTCCCTTCATACATCAAAGCTACATCCTACTCTCTCTGTTGGTCTCATTTTAGGAAAGATTTTGCTAAAACCCAGGAGATGTTTAAATGTCACTTTTTAGGGGCGCCTGGGTGGCTTAGTCGGTTAAGCGTCCGACTTTCGCTTAGGTCATGATCTCGTGGTTCGTGGGTTCGGGCCCCGCGTCGGGCTCTGTGCTGACTGCCCGCTCAGAGCCTGGAGCCTATTTCAGTCTGTGACTCCCTCTCTCTCTGACCCTCCCCTGCTCACGCTGTCTCTCTCTCTCTCCTATAAATAAATAAAACATTAAAAAAAAATAAATGTCACTTAAAAAAAATATTTTGAGAGGGAGAGAGAATCCTAAGCAGGCTCCATGATGTCGCATGGAGCCCAATGTGAGCTTGATCTTATGAACTGTGAGATCATGACCTGAGCTGAAATCTAGTCAGACACTTACCTAACTGAGCCACCCAGGCACCCAAATATCACTTTTCTTAATGTGTCTTTTTATAAAGTCTTGTTTCTAACTGGGATAAGGAGTCTTATCATTTGAAAAGGCTTTCCTCTAGAAGGTGGAAATCCTTTTGGGGGGAATGAGTTTGTGCTTTTCAGTGATCATGAAATGGTAACATGTGGTCAGAGCTAGTGCTGCCACTTTTATTTTGCCAGAAACATTCTAGAGATAGTCATTATCTCCCTGGGGACCAGAGAGAAAGTAAACAAGAAAATCACTGTGCAAATGCATATTGTGTTTTGTAATTTGGACTCTCTGTCTCTGCTGATATTCCAATAGAACTCACACCAACACACCTGTTACCTGAGTAATAATCCTTGAGTTGGCATTTTAGGATTAAACAAGGTTCAGGGGAAAAATTTCATCCTTTCCTAGGTCTCTGCCAGCTTTCTGAGGGAGGTCTTCCTACTTTTGATGCTACAATGGAACTTACAGTCTCCTGGGAAGATGAAGTCTAGTAAATCAGTTATTATCACCCTGGGCTTTACAACTAAAGCAAAGGGAAAGCTAGGGCAGTCCGAGCAGTTTGGGAAAAGCAAGCAACTGTCCTCAATAGATTGCGAAATTTGGAATTATCCAAATAGAATGATACAGTGAATCTGCTTAGTACTTTTTAGTTTCTAGAAAAGCAAGCACCATCTCTTTTTGGGATACTTCAAATGGACATGTTGAAAAACGAAATTTGTGTCAATTTAAAGATCAATTTGGCTTTATTAAGTAATTCATGAATTGGGTTGCATCTCATTTAAATAGAAAAGGAGCTCTGAGGAGCTGTACAAAATGGGGGACTTTTATGGGCAGAAGAGGGCAGGGACAGGGAAAGAGTGGGTGACCTTACCTTTCTTTGGAGGACTATCAGGCAGATTACTTTACTAATGCTGACCAGGAAATTCAAGATTGACTGCTTTAAGATTATATTCCTGGGAAAGTTTGAAATTGCACTTAGGTTATCTATTAAATCTTGGTTTGCTGATATGACACTTTGCACAAGTGACTCCATTTTGGGCCTGTTGTATTTTTTTTTTTAAACAGGCTAAATGCTTCTTTGATTGTTCCAGTTTGCTTCCCAGGAAGTGGCACACAGAAGGAACCTCATGAATGTAATACCAATTGCGAATGTTTATGAGATGGTCTCATAACTTAGTACTGTTCTAGGAACAGTACAAGTGTTTTAAATAGATCTCATTTAGATGTCGTCACAATGACCCTATTAACATCCCCACTCAGCAGATGTTGGATGTGATGCCAACTGAACTTTAGGGGACTTGGGTGAGGTTCACTTGGGTGAGGTTCACAGCTGGTAAATTACAGAGCTGAATCAGCCAGTCTGACTCCAGATCCTATCCTTTCCACCTCTAGGTGGGATTACACTATGGGGATGCTGAGATCCAGAGGCATTGTAATCAGATGAAGGGAATTTAGTACCTTTGTGGAAGAGGTGGTAGATGACCTAACTAGCTAGATGATATAAGGCAATAAAGTGCACCCCCTGGACCTCAGATTCCACAGGGGAGACTGAAGGGATTGGCCTTCATTTCATAATTTGTAAGCACAGCTTAGGTCTCACTTTCTGTGATTTTTAAAGTGGCCTGGATCTGTGGCCCTCAGTATTGATTTCCTGAGTTCTGATTAGAGCTAAGCTCTGCAGTATTTGATCCCTGGTTTTCTTACAAGGAAGGATGAACTAATAGGATAGGTTGAGTTTTCCTGTGGTAACAAATAACCTTCAACTCTCAGTGCCCTAAATAACACGTGTTGTTATCATATGTGCTTACATGTCCATTTTGTGTCTGAGAATTCAGTAGTCCTCCAGAACCCAGCTGATGGGGCAGCTACCATCTCTGATGGGTCTCTCTGCCCAAGGGGGGAAAAGCTTTGGAAAAAATTACACTGGAAATTAAATTCTCTGGCCCAGAACATAACATGTGCCATAGCCTCTCCTTAACTCATTAACCAGAACTAATCCCACAGACTCATCCAACCTCAGGGGACTAGGAGGTATAATGCCACTCTTTGCCCCAAGGATAGACCACTTGGAATATTTGGAAAACAGCATTAATAACCACTTAAAATATGAATGCCACAATGTCCCTTTAGGATCCTGCATAGCTAAGGAAGATAGCAAAGTGGGGCAGGGCTGCCAGTATTTCATTGTGGTTGGAGGGATAGGTTGGACAAGAGAACACTTCCTTTTCATTGAGGTAATGGAGACTAGGTTGCGAGTGGACATGAGGGTAAGGAGAGGTCACTCAAAGCCAGGTTTTCTCTAGGGTCACCTTGATCACATTCCTTCCTTTACTGTTTCTTGTAACCCACTAATTAAGATAGCTAAAAAATGTTACCATGAACTAAAGTCAACATCAATTAAAAATCCCATATATATTTCATGTGAAAACACATGGTCTTCAGACATGTGTGATTTTCATCAGACCTCCTCATCTGTTTGTCATTTAAGGTCCAGGCCATTTTCCATATTTCTATCAAAAGCTGCCTGCTGTAGATGAAAGCCTGGCAAATAGCTGTGTGCAAGGAACTTTCTGAAGTTATAAATAATCAAGTGCCTGTGGGGGGTTGACCTCATATACAATAATACACAGAGTAATGATCAGAGCACAAGGGGAAAATGGAGCTGAACTATTGCCTTAGTAAGGAGAAGGTTTCAGCTTTGCTTATAATAACACGAGTGTCATTTTCCCGACACCCTCATCCTCTGGCAGGAATAGGGCTGAGTGGAGCTATGAAGACAGTTGGGAAAGTAGCTGAAACACAGGTGGGGACAGTGGTTGATGGTAAGTGTTTAGCAATCAGCTCTCTTGAGGGGAAAAAGCCCTGATATGTAGAGTTTGCCAATTTCCGTGGTGTAAATACCCCCAGCATGCCTGAATTTCAAGGTACCAACATGATGTCATTGAATATGGATTTGGGAGGAGAAATGTATATGATTGGCTTTTGCAAACCAGTGTCACCTGGGTTCTTCACATCACTGAGCAGGGAAATGGAGATGATTGCTTTTCTCCTGTCCTCTCCTACCTCTGATCCCAAAATACGATGTTTGGAGCTTGGGTGGCAGGAACCATTTAGAGGAAGACAGCTGGCAAGGGGGAGGCAGATCCACTGCTGAGGAATATTGGTGACTCCCATATTCTGTTCATTTCGTAGTTTTGTGGCTACAAATGACCACAAACTGGGTGGCTTAAAACAATAATAATTTATTCTCTCACAGTTTGGAGCCCAGAAGTCTGAGATCAAGCTACTAAAAAGTTGGTTCCTTCTAGAGTCTCAAAGGCAGAAACTACCCTGCCTTTCTCCTAGTTTCTGGTGATTGACAGCAACCTCTCCGTTTCTTGGCTTATAGACAGATTCCAATTTCTCCCTCTGTCTTTCCATTGCCTTCCTCTCCCTGTGTGTGTCTCCCTGTGGCCTCTCCTTTTCTCAGGACACTAGGCATTGGATTTATATCTACAAAGACCCTCTTTCCAAATAAGATCCTATTCTGAGGTTCTGGGTGGACAGGGATTTCTGGGGTTCACTCTTCAACTCACTACACGTGTATACAGAGTAGAGAAAGGATTAGAGAGGGGCATGGGCAGGACCAGAGATGAGCATCTGCCCTTAATATTTCCCTTGACTTCCTAGAGCATCCTTCAGGCTGTGGTCTTTTTCCTGATTTATGGCCAGAGGTCAGTAGGGGAAGTGGTCTGTCATGACTGGGTTGCTTTTCCACTTAGTCATGCTTCACACCTCCAAACCGAGGTGGGTGAGAAATGGAATGAGCATGCCCCAGTGCTCTCTCAGTTGTCCCCCTATATCATCTTCCATCTTCTTTGAAGATAATTTTGGCAAAAATAGATACAAAACTTAAGAGAGTTCTGTTCTTTAGTGTCATACAACCTACCTAGTAGAATAGGTCATTCATAGACACTAAATAAGTGAACCAAAGAACACAGTTCAGGGCCACTTAAAATGGGCTTACTGTGGAGGAAAACAGATGAGTTCTCAAGTTCAAAAATATCTTTTCAACCTGAAACACATATTCTGGTCCATTAGGTCAGTGGAAGACAGTGACTGGCGACTAAGTATCAGGCCCCAGGGGACATTAAGTAGGGACTTCATTGGCCCTGTAGTAGGAGCTGCCATCAGTGGAGGCAAGCTTGGCTCTTCTCCATGACCCTGATGAGAAAGCCAGCTTGGCTGGGCCCCAGAGGTGAGGGAGAGGTCATCAAGATGCCACTAGTGGCAACTTTAAACCACATCTTGTGGGTCCCTTCATTTTTGTCCATGAAACTCCTTTCTTAGCCTGGAATGCAGAGGAAGGGAGTGGAGGGCTCAGGTTTCCAGAAAAGAATCTGGCTTTGGAGCATATGTGCTTTAGCCAAGCTCACACTTAGGGAAGCACCATTATTTGGGGGATCTGCCTGCCTAATGAGATTTTTACAGATCAGGCCCAAATTCCTCATTTCTACCAACCGTTTTTGGAATTGATTGAATTTATGTGCCGTGGCTTCAGAGTTCGTAACAACCACCTTTCTCTCAGGCACTTTGCCCTGTTTCAGCTCTTCTACTCCCCCGAGGTTGCCCTTTCTCCTGGGTTTCAGGTATGCAGTCATTTGGCTGGCTGAACCCTGTGATCACATGAAACAATGACCACATAAAACACACCTCCATTTAGAGATAAGCACTGATGCATGCCCTGCAACTCAGATTAAAATCTGTCCCATAAATCTCTCCACAATGTGGTATTTTCCACATATAATGATGAGAAGTGAGCTAGTAAATAAATAGCTGAGGAAAAAAAATTCCTCACAAAATACCCTATGATTAAGAGGTTTGAGCTCATATTGCTAGAAACCATAGGAGGGGGTAAGATTTGTCACTGATATTGCTTCCTCCCCTCACAATGGCATTGCATCAAGGGTTCAGTTTCGTTCATCACACATTTTTTTTAAAGCCTTCTATGTGCTTTCTGGGATATACATGGGTTTAGTTGGGAGTTCACAGATACAATTGGTAAGGTAATAGAATTTGAAACTTATTGGGGCACCTGGGTGGCTCAGTTGGTTAGGGATATGACTTCATTTTGGCTCAGGTCATGATCTCATGGTTTGTAAGACTGAGCCCTGTGTTGGCCTCTGCACTGCTAGTCAGAACTTGCTTGGGATTCTCTCTCTCCCTCTCTCTCTGCCCCTCTTCTGTTCACTCTCTGTCTCTCTCTCTCAGTCTCTCAAAGTAAACTTAAAAAGTAATTTGAAACATACCAACTTGAGATCTGATAAAATATTAATGTGTGTGTTTACATGTGTTTTAGAGTTTAATGATTTCATGGAGGCATTTGACACATTTTTTCATGTATAGTGGACTTAATTATAGGTCCCCAAGGTTCAAAATAAATAATGGAATGAACCAACCATTTCCATGATATTTATAGCTCTATCAGATGGTAGATTTTCTGAAAAAGGATTTAAGGACTCACTTCTGCTCCTTTAATAGGGACAATCTACTGGTCTGAGTCTCGGTGCCACCATTTTCTTTTTTCTGAGATAATAAGGAGTTTATATATGTATGTCTGTCTGTTATGGGTGTAGGGCTGGGTATGTTTGTGTGAGTATGAAAGTAGGATTTACAAAAGAAAACATTTACAAACACATTTTGAGATAACACATAACTATTTTTGTCTTCAGTAATTCCTAGTTGCAGGTGAACATGCAGTTGAAGAGCAACTATGTTTGTAAGATTTAGATCATTCAGGTGCTCCCATATGTAAAGAGGAATGCCCCTTTTGCCATGAGGTTGCAAACTTGTATTAGGGGGAAGACATGATGGACTAAAAGGGAAACTTGCCTTTCTACACCGAGCTAATGTGGGATGGAGAATAGTATTTGTAGAGGAGGAAAGCAGGTTGAAGGGTCTTTGCTTCTCTCACCCCATTTGGTTCCCATCTCCTATACCCAGATAAGAATGAAAGAGAACACTACTGGGCTAGTGGGCTAGTGGTGTGCTTTCTTGAGTGTTGTGTGTGTGTGTGTGTGTGTGTGTGTGTGTGTGTCTGAGAGAGAGAGATTGAGAGAAAGAGAGATGATCCAGGTCTCTAGGAGACCTCTATCATGAGGAGGATGCTAGGCAACTGAGGAAGGATAGACTGAAAAACCAGAGGCCAGGCCCTGGTTACCATGGTCTGACTATGGCTTGCAAAGAACCCAGAAGGACGCATGCACTTGAGGGAATAGGGGAGGGCTGAGAAAGTAAGAAGCATGTCTCTTGTCGTCTTAGAGTAAAGACGTTGCACTGGGCAGGGACCATACACTCCAGTATGTGCCATCATCAATACTGGGCACAAATGATTGTGCCCCTTCACCCCCAACATCCCGCCTTCCCCCCCCACAAAAAAACTCCTCATCATTAGTCACTACTGTCACTACTCCAGAGAGCAGGTCTGTTCTGGGTGATAGGCAGCCGGGACTAGGGAGTACACAGAGAATCCTCTTGCCAGCATGATTCCTTCATGTATCAAGACAACATCCTAGGGAAAAAGAAGGGGGATGAGGGGCGCCTGGGTGGCTTAGTTGGTTAAGCGTCCGACTTTTGCTTGGGTCATGATCTCACGGTTCGTGGGTTCGGGCCCTGCATCGGGCTCTGTGCTGACTGGCAGCTCAGAGCCTGGAGCCTGTTTCAGTCTGTGACTCCCTCTCTCTGACCCTCCCCTGTTCACGCTGTCTTTCTCTCTCTCTCTCTCCTAGAAATAAATAAAACATTTAAAAAAAAAAGAAGAAGAAGAAGGGGGATGAAATCTGAGAGACAAAAATTCATCTAAATACACTGACTCATCTAAAAAGGAATTACTAAATATGCCCTGACAGGGAATTTGAATTTGAAAACACTGAGTGTCTAAGGGGAAATTTTCTAAGAGATGGGACTGAAATACTGTTATTTCTGAAGTCTTAAATTTTCCTAGCTACTCAGGTAGGCAGGGGCCTAGAGGGGGAGCAGAGCCTTTTTGAGGAATAGAGAAACTTCAGTTTCCCTGTACAAATGATTGGTATAACAAAGCAGTCCTGGTACATATGGATAAAAATAAAGTTGTGAACTTTCTAATATTTTCATCTTTTTAAAAAAATGTTTATTTTTTTTGAGAGAAAGAGTGAGAGAGAGGAGGACAGAGTATCTGAAGTGGGCTCTACGCTGACAGCAGCGAGCCTGATGTGGGTCTTGAACCCATAAACTGCGAGATCATGACCTGAGCCAGAGTCGGATGCTTCAACAACCTGAACCACCCAGGTGCCCTTCTGATATTTACATCTTAAATAAACAATTTTAAAATAGTAATGGAACCTTATGAAACTATTTAGTTGTCTTTTGAATCTTTTGTAAAAATACCTTGGGAACAGGAATCCTTGATATACCATCTAGCTGGTATCCAATAAGAGAATAAGGGACCCTGAGCACCTGAGTCCTGACAGAACCCAGCAGGCCAAGCAAATCTGGGACCTTCAGCACCACTTGGGGACACTGGTGCAGATATTGATGAGGAAAGGGCCCTGAGAAATTTAGTCTTCAAGGAACATTTCCCAATGGAAGGGCTCAGAGTCCCTGGAATTCAAGACTTCTGCATATAGCAACATTCCTTTCTCTAAGGGTGCTTTCTGAATACAGGAAATAGATACTTGTGTGACCAAAACGATTATGGTGCAGATTGTTCTGGACATGGGGGAATGGCCTAGGTGACCTTCTAGGGGTCTCATACCTAACCCATGATTTTGTAAGTAATGAGTTGACAGAAAATTGCATTCTGTGTTTGGTCAGCCATCTGCTGTTTCCCCAGTGCTGGCTGATAAAGGCATGGCTATGTGGGGAGAAGGTGAGCTGTAATTAATTATCTATGGCATTGATGAATTTCTTGTAAGATATTCCCTTGCTAATCCAGCAATATAGCTGCATCCGTTTCCCCCCTCCCCAGTGTTAATGGTCTATTTATGGACTCAGCTCCATAATTAAATGTTTCATTTGCAAGAAAATGGTTCCTAGGAAAATCCAAGCTCTCATTATGTGCCTGCAATCGGCTATTGCAGACGTTATATAAGATATTAGTCCATGTTGGCCTGCTCCTCTTAGCTTTCTGAATAATCTAATGTATTATGTTTCTGGTGTATGTAAATTACTAAATGTAATATTCTTCAATATGCCTGCTGAATGAAGCCAAATGTATTGTGGGCATAGTTTTAATTATTTATATGCTATAAAAGTGGAAGAAATCAGAATTATAGAAATAGGGTTCTTAAACACCCCTCTGGTTTTCTTTTGGGCACCAGTTTAATCAGATTAAAACCATAGTAGTTTTTCAACTGCTGCTTCACACTTGTTTTGACCATCTCTTCTGTCAGCATGTGGTTGTGCCCCATGAAGGCATTTAATGTAACCCAGAATTTTTGCCATGTTAGAAAATAGTACATATTAGATAGTTGGGTTCAAGGCAGGGACATCATTGGTAAAACTCAAGGCTCCCTTCTAGCTTTCCCTTTTGTTCTTGAAATCAGTCCTGGCAACTCCTGACCTTAGTTTTCTTCTGAGTCAAGTAGGTAGAAGTTAAGTGGGTGAGGATGTAAAGCAATACTGGGAAAGAGCAAAGGTGAGAGGGATATGTATGTCTCTGGTTGTGGCACTATGAAAAGAGAATGAAAACCAGCTATTTTTATTAACTTGTTAGAGATGTGGAGGCCAGTTTTCAGTTTGAGATGGCTGATAAGGATGGAAGGGATTAGGGTATCTACTCAAGTCCATAGACTGTCATCTGAAATGAGTTGGTCTAGTGATTTTTATCATATTGTGATATTGTGGAATCTGGATCCAAAGCACTTGGTTTTGAATCCTGGCTTCATATTTTAGGTGAAGCATTTTAGGCAAGACACTTTTTCCAAAGCCTTGGTTTCATCATCCATTAAGTAGAGAGCATGTTAACAATGCTGCTTGGTTGAGACGTCATGAATATCAAATGGAATGATGCATGGGAATGTGACTTTTCCTCTTTTGTAATTGGAGAGAGCAGGAGTGGGGAGGGGCAGAAAGAGAAGGAGAGAGAGAATCCCAAGTAGGCTTTGGGTGTGAATATGGAGTCTGACTCAGGGTCAATCCCACAAACTACGACCTCATGACCTGAGCCAAAATCAAGAGTAGGACACTTAATTGACTAAGCCACCCAGGCACCCTGGGAATGTGATTTGTAAACACTAAGTGGGGGTACAAATGGATGTTTTTGTTGTCATTACATCGTTCTCTTACCCCATAGGCTGCAATGGCTGGCAAGTCATGTTTTAATTTCTCCTTCCTTCCTACCTACCTTCCCTCCCCCCCCCTCCCCTCCCCTCCCCTCCCCCCCCCTCCCCTCCCCCCCTCCCCTCCTCCCCCCCTCCCCTCTTTCCCTCCTTCCTTCCTTCCTCCTCTTCTTTCTCCCTCTTCTTTCTTTTTGTGGCTGACGAGGAGGAAAAATAATTTTTATGAGTTGATCCAATTAACTGGATTATAGGGGGAGGAACTGCCCTTTTCTTTGGTTACAGTAATGGGATATTTTGTTTCTATAATACAGACCTCTTAGGCCGGTCAAGATCACAGCTTCTTACATGTTTCAGGATGGACCTGTTTTTAAAATTCCTGTTTTATCTAACTTTTTTTTGTTGTTGAACAATATATATTCAGTATGTATGTATGTATGTATGTATGTATGTTCTCAAGTTATTTTACATCCAGTGTAGTCTTGGCTTTAGGAGTAGAACCCAGTGATTCATCTGTTACTTATGACACCCAGTCCTCAAAAAGTGCCTGTCATCCATTTAACCCACCGCTGCTCCATCATGCGAACGGAGGAGAGGGGCAGAAGGAGAAAAGAATCTTAAGCAGGCTCCATATTCAGCATGGAGCCTGACGTGGTGCTTGATCCCATGACCATGGGATCATGACCTGAGCCAAAATCAAGAGTCAGACGCTCAACTGACCGAATCACCCAGGTGTCCCTAGCTTTTAAAATTTGATCCATCATGGATTAATACTTTTGTAAAATATAATTAAATGTATTGTTAAAAACATGGAATAAGACATACAAAGTACAAGTCCCATTTTTCTCTTATTATTATATTTATCAGACATAAAATTACTCTGTCAAGTTGCTATAAACTTACTGTGGACTAGGAACCAAAGATAATGGACCAATAGTACTGAGTAGATCCCACTTTAAGGAATGCTGTTGTAGGTGGACGAGACTTCAAACAAAAAGAACTAGCGTGGTTTCTATTGTACAATAGCATGTATTCTGAATTTTTGTCAGATAAGCTGGTAAATGGGTGCAAAGCTCAGAGAAGAAAGGATAAAGGGGAGGGGCCTGTTTTGATACAAAGAGAAGAAGCCCAGGAAAAAATGAGAGCTGGCCTAAGTTTAAAGAGAAGAACAGTAGTTAAATGCCATGTGCTGGTGACAGTGCACAGAGATAGTTTTAAATTGTTAACCTTTGTTGGATTGTGTTATTCCTAAACCTTCAACAAAGTCTGTTACATACAATGTCTGCATGTTGGTGGTGCTTGGAAGCTGAGGCACGGTCTGTATCTATACCCAGGAAAAAGTTGAGAGCAAGGAGGCAGCCCTAGGACCATGGTGGAGAGTGGAGATCAGAGTTAGCTCAGTAGGGGAAATCAGTGCCAGCATTGGCCAGGAAAGTGTCAGCCTTCTCCTGAGTGTGTATGGCTACATTTAGATCCGGTCTGATTTTGCATTTTATATTGGATGGATTTGTACTTATTTGGTATAAGAAAAAGGGGACCCCAAAAGTTTGGAGGATAAGGGATACTCAGGTTCCCCTGTAATCTTCAGTGGAAAGATCTCTGCCCACATATTGCCGTCAAAGTCTCCTGTTCATTGCATGTGGGGTTCTTTATCCTTATCAAGGAAAGAATGTCTTTTTTTCTGTTTAAGTTTGAGTTGCACAGAGGAATCAGAAATAGGGCTTAGATGTATTCTTATTTTTAGCATCTGTTTCCTTTCCCTATAATTATCATCATACATTTATTGAGAATTTATTGTGCTAGCCTTTGAACTTAGGATAAGTCATTGCAAATCCTTATGGTGGTTCTGAAGTTACACAGATTTTTTTTTTTTTATATCCTAGACCTACTATTACTAGTTATTGTAACCTTAGCTAAGTTACTTCAACCCTCTGAGTCCTAGTTTCTTCATCTATAAAATGGGGATATAAAAATAGATATGACCTCATAGTGTTGTCAGGATTAGACGAGATAATATCTTTCAGGCATTTAGCACACTACCTGATACATAGTAAAAACAGTAGAAATAATAATAATAATATTGACAAGTGATATTTAAGGGTACTTGCTATGTGCCAAGCATTGGTTAAAAACCTTATATTATCTCACTTAATGCTCACAATAACCCTATGAGGTGGATGCTGTTATCATCCCCATTTTACAGATAAGGAATCTGAAACTCCAAGGTTGAGGCATTAGCTCATTTCACACAGCCAGAAAATGATGGAGTAATGTTATCACTCAGGCTGTTTGACTCCATTGTGGTCACTCTTAATTATCACACTATATTTGTCACTCAAAAAAGAGTTTATTATTATTATTGCAGATAAAGAAACTAAGTCCCAGAAAGGTGAATAATTTGCCCAAGGCAGTATAGCCATGGACAGAGCTGAAATTGAAAGCCACTGGCTTTCTGTGGCCCCATTGATTGTGTGGCTGGGTCCTGGGAATCTGGATGGATTAAATGGCGTCAGCCTGCCCAGGTGGACCACATCAAGAGCCATGCCCTCTGCATAATGGGTGTGGATGGATGAAGGCAGGGTTCATGATCTTTGACATCCTCTGGAGGAGCTGAAGTCTCAGCAGTGAGCCTGAGTTACGAATTTGGAGAGCAGACTTGTTGGAGCCCAGAACCCATCCACACCCAGCCTTGATTTACATGGGAACATTTCCTCACTGCTGGCATTGAGGAAGGGAAATAGCAAATTTTGGGTGTTTGCTTATTTCCGTCAGTAATTTCAGCTAGGAGGGGTGAAGCCTGATTAATTATACAGCAGCTCATTAAAACATAATATCCCTTTGAAGCCTAGAGCAGCAAGTGGAGAGCTGTTTTGCAATGCTGGTGGGACATTGGGTAGTCTCCAACTCATCCCTTTGATGCAGCTGGATAGGGTGTCAACTCTAGAGTTGTACCTTTCGGCACAGTCGAGGAAAACTTGTGGATTTGTGGTGTAAAGAGAACTCTGGGAATACATGGCTACTACAGAATCCCCCAGAAGGGACCCCCAGGGTGAGACTGGGCTTAGTCCATGTCCTGTCCCCAGGGTCTCTGTGAGGCCCCTACTGGGCGGCTTCTACCTTCCTCCATGAGCCAAACCACCCCAGGGAGGTTGGGGGCCACAGCTGGCCGAAAACCCTTGTGGCCACTAGTGCCTTCACCTCAGGAAGACACTGCAGGCCAAGGAAAACACTTGGTAAACTTAGCCTGTGCAGCTCTCAGTAAGTCATTTAGGATTTAATGTTTCTTTTTAAACAGAGCACAGAAGGCTTGGAAAGCAAGTTTAGTGACTCCTGAGAGGATAACCGAGTTCCAACTCTTGTTCATTTTTGCTTTTGGCACCTAGAAGGTGCTCAATAAATGCCTGTTCAATTTCAATCATCTTTTGTGGTTTTTAAGAAAGTTTGGAAACACCCCAAGCGTCATCTATTGGATCGTTTAGATTTTGGCTGAAGTCAAGTGTTGAAATAGTGGGTTGCTTAAGACTGATTATTCCCAATTAGACAAATAGTCAGTGGACATTTATTGGTCAGGCTTTAAGCTGAATGCTGTGGTAGGCAAAAGACATGTAACTGAGCAGGTAAAATTCAGAGCAGGAGCTGCCACAACAGGAATGTAGACAAGCCAACTGCAGGGAGAACGCAGCAGAATGGGATAAATTATTGTTTTTTTAATTAAAATATTTTTTAATCTTTGTTTATTTTTGAAAGAGAGAGAGAGAGAGACAGAGCACGAGCGGGGGAGGGCAGAGTGAGACACAATCCAAAGTGGGCTCCCAGCTCTGAGCTGTCTATACAGAGACTGATGCCAGGCTCAAACCCAACATCCATGAGATCATGATCTGAACCAAAGTTGGACACTTAACTAGCTGAGCCCCCAGGTGCCCCCAGAGTGGGATAAATTAGATTAAGAGATCACGAAAGTCTTCACAGAGAGGAACACTGTGGGAGGAACCTTGAAGGGTAAGATTTGGAGACATGTTGGGTAGAGGTGCAGATTTATAGTTAACTGTGAAGGACAAGAGTAAAGCCTTCTAGGCATGAAGCTGCACTGGCAAGTGTGTAGTGTGGCTGAGCTTCTGGTATGAAATGTCAAAATATAGTTTTTTTAAAGTTTAAAGATCTGTTCTCATGCAAATATATGATAAGCCCAAGTCAAAGATTTATTTAACTCATTAATCAAGGAGCCAGCAGAGTGGTAAACTGGTTCAAAGAATTGGAGAGACTAAAGCCTAAATAAACAGTAAAAGAAGGGATATTGCAAGAAGACTGCAGTTAGATAGGAGTCCTCTTGATATCCTGTGGAGTGACAACTGTGTAACCTGTGCAGCTATTTTCTCTACCAGACAGAATTTATTTGCAATTATGCTGGACCAAAAAAAAAGCTCATTTGTAGCTTGCCAATTTTATACACATTCACCCAAGTTTATATAATTTGAGCCAGCATCAATGGTAAATAGTAAGTCCTCTAAAATTTGCATATCTCGAAAGCATCAGATAACCCCAAAGCAGGCTTTTTTCACAATGCTTTAGGATGACTGAAAAAACATGCAGTAATCTTCTTCCCTAATTTCCTAGTTTCAGATAATTTGGCTAATGGAAATCTGTTCTGGCTAGACTTGGAGGAGCTGGTGATAGACTTGGATTTGATTCTGTATAAGTTTTAGCACAATTAATATGATCTGTACCAGCATGTAGGAAGATGGTGGGAAAGGCTGGGTGGAAAGGAGAGATGGTGGAGAAAGTATAGTTAGGAAGTTAGGGCAATAGTTCATGTAGAGATGATGAGTGGCAGTGGGCTGAGAAAGGAGGGACCAGATACGAGGGATCATGTGAAGATGAACTGATTTCATGGGGGCTGTGAGGTAGGGAGTTCAGTTTCACAAATGTTTATTGGGCATTTACTAGATGTCACCTGTGATAAACACCAGCTGTTCAAAGAAGAGTTAAGATATTCCTATTGTCCCCCAGTAGTTTATAGACATGAAAGACTTTTCTCAATTCCATATGGAAAGGCCAATGGTACAGATATGTACAGGTGAATGGGGTCAAGATCAGATCAGGGAGGAGTCCCAGAGAGAGTCTTTAAGGATTAATAGGCATTACGCAAAGGAGCAGGTTGGAGGAAGGTTCAAGCTTTGACTGCACATTGGAATCACCTGGGTAGCTTTCAAAATTCCTGAACCTGTCTCCCACCTCCAGAGATTCTTATTTAATAGACTTGGTATGACCTGGTCTTAGGGAATTTTTACATCTCCCAAATGATTCTAATGTGTAGTCAAAGTAGAGAATCCTTGCGAAGGAAGAAACTATAGGAGCACAGTCAAGGAGGAATGTATAATGCAGTCTGGAATGTGCTGGGGAGAGAACATAGTATAGTGGTCCCGTATTCTGCAGTTTTGCTTTGGCGGTTTCAATTACTTGTGGTCAACAGCAGTCAGAAGCAGATAATCTGCCTTCTGACAAATCATCAGAAAGTCAGTAGTAGGCTAACACTATGTCATAGTGTCTACATCATTCACATCCCTTTCTCTCTTCATGGAGGCATTTTGTCATCTCATATCCTCATAAGACGGGTGAGTACAGTAAGATATTTTGGGAGAGAGACCATATTCTTATAACTTCCATTACAGTATATTGTTATAATTGTTCTGTTTTGTTATTAGTGTCATTAATCTCCTACCATGCCTAACTTATAAATTAAACCTTATCATAGGTAAGTATGTATAGGAAAAACACTATATTTAGGGTTTGGTACTAGCTGTGGTTTCAAGCATCCATTGGGGGTCTTAGAGCATATCCTCCCTGGATTAGAGGGGGGACTACTGTACTTGAGCACTTCTGTTGTAATGTGGGGGAAGTGAGAAAGAGAGGTTGGGCTGGCTGGAGCTAATGGCTGCCATAGAGAGCCTTATTCCATCAGTGTGGAAGTGGAGATCATGCTACCCATATTCTACTCTGAGAGATGTGGGGGATGGGATACCATTAAGGTCCTAAAATAAGGACAGGGGATTTTGGAAAATATTGAATTTGCTATGGGACCTCATTTCCTTATATGTAAAGTGAAAGGTTAAACAGGATGGCATCTAATAAGTTTCTTTCAGTTTAAGAATTGGAAAATTCTACATTTTTGTCATCAGTTTGATGTTACTGATGTTGGGTTGAGTTGTACTTGAGACATTCATGATCAGAACCTTAGGGAATATCTACTTAAATAGAATGATGCTGTTTTTTTTCTCTTAATCTAAAGAGTACTACATACCTATAGTATAAATGCTAAAACTAAAACTTTATAATACAGAAGAGTATAAAGCAAATTCTTCTTCTAGCATCCTGTGCCCCATTTCCCAGTGAAACTTTCTGGGATAGTTTCTTTGCTCTATGTATCAACACTTCTTTACATATGCAAGCATGTATGTGTGCACATTTAATATTGTACCCATATGGGGCCATATCGCGTAGATTGTTCTGTAACTCGTGTTTTTCACCTTACAGTTATTTTTGGCATCTTTTCATGCCTGTGTATTTAAAATTATCTCATTCTTTTTGCTGGTTATGTGGTACTCCACGGTATGACACCATGATGTCCCTAACCTCTAATAGATGTTTAGGTTGTGTTAGTAGTTCATAGTGTTATAGCACATCCCAGCAAACTTTCTTGCACATACATTTGTGTAATGGTGCAAGTACTGTTTATTCACAGGACAATTCCTTAGACACAGAATTGCTAGGTCTGTGATTAAGTACATTGATAACTTTGATAGGCATGACTAGTTGTCCTCCAAAATGAATATAAATATTCATTTATATGTGCAACTACAAAAAGTATGAGTGTGCTTTTTCCTCATTGCCTTATAAATGCTGTATATTTTCAGAGTTTTAAATAGTTTATTTTGGGGTATGAAAAATGATATCTCATTGTCTTAGTTTGCACTTATTTAATAGAAGGTGATTATCTTTTCATATGTTTATTGTCTGTTAGTGACATTTTTGTTGAAACTGCCTATTCATGTCATTTATTCTTATTTTTTTCCTTATAATTTCTTACAATTTGGAATGTCCTCTTTATCATACAATAGATTCTCACATAGGTTTGAATTTTTTTCTGGATTCTTTATTCTGTTCCAATCATCTGGCTGCCTATCCAGGCATTAATATTATACTGTTTTAATAACTAGCTTTATAGTACACTTTAATATCTGGTAAGACTGAGTCATCCTCAATGACCTTCCTATTTAAAATTCTCTCACATGGTTTATTTTTCCAGATGAACTTTAATATTGTATTATCAAATTAAAAAAAAGTCATTGGAATTTTTTGTAATTGGAATTGAAATGAGTTACTGGATAAATCAGAACTGACATCCTTATTGTGATGAGACTTCTTGTTTAAGAATAAGTTTTATTTTATGTATTCAACTTTTTTGTTATTCACTAGTTTTCAAGTTTTATTCTATAGGTTTTACACATTGAGTTCATTGTTAGATATTTTACATTTGTTTTTGCTATTGGACAAAGGAAATTTTTCTCCCATCTTATTTTGTATCTTGCTTTTATATAGGGAAGCTATTGGTTTTTGTACATTCTGGAAGAACTATGATAAGGGACATGCAGAGGAAGAGAAGCAGAGAACTGGGGAAAAGAAAGAATTACGAGACTGTCGTGGAAGCTAGGGGAGGATACATCTCAAGGATCAGATGATGGTCAAGGTCACTATCAAATGATGTCCGGGGCAAGTAGGCCTGGACCAGGAGCCAGCTGAGAGAGATGCAGTAGAGATGAGAACAGTTAGGGATCACACAAAAAAGAAGGACATGCCACACCTCCTTGTTTTTTGTGTTCTCTTCATAGTTGGAGTCAGAGAGCCTTCCAATTGTGATAGAAAAATCCAGAAGCTTGGATGCATATGTGTGTGCATGTGTGCGCGTGTGTGTGCGTGCGCACATGTGCACATGTGTGTGCACAGATGTGTGCAGCTGGATAAGGAGCATAGGTACCAGTCTCAGAATCTGTGGGTTCACATAGGACTTGATTATCGACGGTTTTATTTAGAGTGTGCTGTGAACCCTAAATTGCAGTTAGTTTTCTCTGATGCTATACTGTGAGGCAAACTAGGGCATAGATTTGCTTTTCCTGAGAAGTGAGAGCAGTAGATGAATAGCAAGACATTGTTTTTTTTTTTTTTTTTTTAATTTGTTTCAAGTGAAAATTTGTTCACATGGCACTCGAGTTCCCCAAATGGCCATAAATCCCTGACTTGGCTAGAGGCTAGCCTCTCTTTCCTGCCCAGGTTTAGCCAGCCTTGCCGCCAGCTGTAAAGGTTCTTTTGGTACAGCAGGGGGTAGGAAGAAGAACTGCATGATTGGGTTATGGCATCGCCTTCTCCCTGTTGCTGTTTGTCCAGACTTGTGCTTTAACAATAGGGGACTTTCATTGGCTGTGATATTAGAATAGGGTAAAGATGTATAAATATCATTCTACTTATGAAAATATTCTTCCAGTAACTGGACCCTGAGGGTGAGCCAATGAATTTCAAGAAAGCTGACCTTTCCAAATGTAGGGCCTAAGGTGACCAGCTCAGAATAACAGAGGACCTTTAATATGGATGCTGATATTTGATCTTTGAAACTTTAAGACGATAGAATACGGATGGAATTTAGCCATAATTTGGAGGAAAAGCTCTTTAAGAGAATAAAATTGATTCTCAAATTTTAGAGGAGCATTTCTCAGGTTGACACATAAGATATAGAATACTCAGTTCACTTTATATTTCAGATAAAAATGAATAAAAATTATTCCCATTTTTATTTCCTAACTCTGGCAGCACTAAACAGCTAGTCTTTCTAAGGTAGAGATGTCCATCTTCTATGGCAAAGGTCAGTTGGACTTCATTGGGTTACCCTGTGGACTAAACACTCTTTGGGAAGAAGTATTTAGGGATAGATATGCTGGACATCCACTGGATTCTAGTTTCTATCCATTCTTTACTGAGCCTCTCACATCCATCTTGTCCACTCCATTCCATCACTGCCCAGGGAGTTCCAACTATTAACACCATTAACCCAAAATGTTCATGGGCTCAGTGATTTTACTCCCTTTGCAGTAAACTACTATTGGTTTTCTCTGCTTTGTTTCTCTTTCTCAACACTCCCTTCATGCCACACTATTCCACCCTGAGTGCAATGATCTGAAAAATGATTCCCAAACTCCATTTCACCATGTCCTAAGGTGATATGCTATCAGTCAAATCTGCCTGCTTATAGAACTGGAACCACATCTGTCTGTGGCCCAGGATATCCAGGGATGTAATTTTTTCTAGCTCAGTCACATCTTGTGACTCTCGTGCCCTGAGTTCTTGAGAGTTGATCTTTCATACCCCTTCACAACTCCTCACTCAAGAGACACCTACTGCTTGGTTGGTTTAGTGAATCCTATCAGAATTGGCCAACTTTATTGCATGGGAAAGTTGTTTTAAGCCCAAGGTTTTTGTGCTGGAGAAGTTCAGAGAGATTATAAGATACTGAATCTTGCTCTTACTTATGTGAGCCTCCCTCTTACTGTTATTTTTAGGTTTAGGGCTCAAAAGTCAGAGACCTCTGTGTTTGAACTCCCTATTCATCCTTTAAATTCTAAAACCAGCTTCAGCCAAGAGGGACTCAATAAATATTGGTGTTGGAACTGAATTGAGAAGTTTATTCTTTAAAGTCACTTAATTCTAGATTTCTAGGTTGAAATCTATGGTATATTTCTCTTTGGAACTTCTTGTGTCTGCAGGTCTTATGAGAATAACCGCTTTGGCTGCTCTACTCAGAAACATTATAGAACACTGCTGGAAGTGAGGAAAAGAAGTTGGAACCAAGAATAGTAATACTATTAATAAAACTGGCTGAAAGCTATAATCACAATAATAATGATAATAGTATAAAACGTCCACTGTGTTTCAGGTGGTTTATGCATATTTTTCTTTATTTATTTTCTTTATTTTTTTATTTAAAAATTTTTTTAATGTTTTATTTATTTCTAGGAGAGAGAGAGAGAGACAGCGTCAGCAGGGGAGGGTCAGAGAGAGAGGGAGACACAGACTCTGAAACAGACTCCAGGCTCTGAGCTGGCAGTCAGCACAGAGCCCGACGCGGGGCTCG